>NC_056739.1:642636914-642979414 GCF_019279795.1 Protopterus annectens | reverse complement strand
TATATGTATGTATATATATATATATATATATACATACATATATCTATTTATATATATATATATATATATAAATATATATGTATATAAATCTATACACACACACACACACACACACACACACACACACACACACACACACACACACACACACATATACATATATTTTTTTCTTTACTTCTCACTGATGCATGCCACTCCTGGTGGAATAGCTTATATTTGTGACACTGGTGGGATATTTGTAGTATGGGGTTTTTGGTTAGTTAAGACAGTACCTGCTCTTTAAACTGTCTCTCCTTTTTAAGCGTTGCGTACATGGTATGCTGAATTTAACAACACATTCCTACTCTTAACGGAAAAGAACAGTAGGAATGCTTGTGAACCGTTAACCTTCTACAGACTGGCGCCTAGGGCAGTGGCCTTCTCTTACCCACATCTCCTATGATCCCAGATGATGGTGCAGTAAAACTTACGTACACACATGCAGAAATCCTTACTGGTGAAAAAAGAATGCGGTAACAGATTAACCTTACCCTCCCTAACCCCCCCAAAAGTGAGTTAGACAAAAATGAAGCTTTGTGAGTGAATCTCCACTATTTGTATATGACAATACTTAACAGAGCAGTCTGGATAAACTGCTGGTTGTTTGACATTTGAAATGTTTTTAGAAATTCTAGCCCTAACACAGTCGAGTGACAAGGACTTAAACTTTTCCACACTGTAGGCTGTGAGTCCTACATGACAGCCCTGAAAAAGGTGGCATAGCTATCAGAATTTGAGCTTAAGTTAAACTGTGGCATTTGAATGTGGTTTCTTGCATTTGGTAAACCTTACAGAAGGAAGGCTGCCTGATCAACTGCTTTTACAGTTGTTTACTGAAATATACATTCTAAATTGCTTTGCATACTTTTGCAACAGAAACGCATTACTTTTTAGTCATAGTACAAAGGCTTGAATAATAGTATAAAGCTTTGATAATTTGTAGTTTTCTTTATGAGTGTCTTATTAGTAGCCTTAAATAAAGCTGAAGTATATTTATACAAAAGGCAGTGCACATAGCAGGTCACATACGCAGTACAGCAACTCCGTTTACTTCATAAAATTCCAACAAGCACTCAACAATAAAAAGAGTATGAAAACCAAGTAAACCAAAATGTAGTAAATATAACAGCTCTACTTTTTATTTTTTATCACAAGACAGCAAATTACTCCTGCCACGACATGAAAAATAAACAGTGGAGCTCTTCTACTTACTGACCACATAATGACCACATACGCATACATGATGCAGCATGAAGTAAAGAAAGACTGAAATGTACAGCCACATATATTGTTACAGCATAAAACCCTGCATATGAGCAATCACTGGAAACATGCATGCATACAATTAAAGAAATCAAAATGAAAGCTGCAACACAAAATTTTAATGAATTTATTTATTTATTTATTTATTTATTTTACATTTGTTAACCGGGTTAGTCTGGTTGAGCTTTTGGGTCATTTTCAGCAGAGACCCGGGGAGAAAAGCTCCTCAGGACTAGAAAACAATTTATTAAATTTTAGTAACATAGTAGTAACAATCAGCTATTCCTGATTTTCAAATGCTGCACGTTTAAACAAACCTACTGCACGTTACAGTGGCACAAAACATTTTACAACAACACTACAAAATGACTGCACTGAAATGAACTGGAAAAGTTGGAACTTTGTTAAACTTGTACGAATTGCTCAAGACTCTGACAATGTTTTCATTATTAACTATTTTTCATCAAATACATGCCTGGCATCATGGCACAGAGGGATGCAGGCCTTACTGCAACCCAGGCAACCAGGTGTCAGTTAGCATCCATGGTAATGGGGGAACTAGGTAGAGAAGGAGGGAATGAAACGGGAGGTGGCCTACTCACCTCTTTTGGGGAGGTTTGGAGGCTTGCACACATGTAGAATTGCACAGAACCATTGCGATTTCCCTAGATGAGACCGTGCTTGCCCATGATGGGTGAGGCTCTTTGAAAAAGCACCTTTTGTCGAGATGAGGGAAATGCCTCCACCATCAGCCCACTGCACAACATCCTCTGGTGTGTTGCCAAGTGCCTTGCATTAGGGATTTAGGCATAATCCAAATCATCCCTAATGCCCGCCTAAATAATGGCAAGTGCTGAATCTATTCCAGGTGATGGTGAATGAATGGGTCTGTTAGGAAAGGACTGATGACGAGAATACAGCAGGAACAAAAAAAAAAGAAAAAAGAAAAGAAACAAAACTGGTAAAAAAGAAAAAATATATATTTTATATCAAATAAGCCCAGAGTCTGCATTCTCTCCCTGTGGTCACCTGGTGTCCACCTGGTGCTCTAGTTTTCTGCAAAGACATACAGTAGGTGGATTAAACACTTTAAATTGATCATCGGTATGAGTGTGCATGTAAGTGAGTGCAGGCAAGAACAACCATGACAGGGCTAGCCACACAGCTGTGTAAACCTTGGATTTAGATGAAGGGACACCCTGACCTCATATGGTAAATGGAAAAAGGGATTTGGATGGATGGATGAAATAAGTCCAGAGCCATCCAGAGGTCAGGGCTTCCACGTTCATGGCAATTTATCCCTGATAACATTAAAATGAAGTATTTTTACCATTTCCATCATAAAAAATGTGCACTATATTTTGTTTGATTATTGTTCTCATTTTTAAAAAGTAGAGTAGAGTGACTTATATTCAGAATAAATCAAAAGCTAAATTTCGGAAATACCTTACAATTTTCATGCAGCTACTGATTAGATTTGATGTGTTACATATAATAATACAGGCAATATTTGCAAATAGTAAGGTATTTGAAGACAGTGCACTGCACTCTCACATATTAATTTACATAAATACAATGAAAGAATTCAATCAACTAGACCCAAGTTTCACACTGCCAGGTGGTTAATCATGCCTATATGCTGGTTTCACCGTGGAAAAGTTTTTTTTTTACTTAACACTTGCAATGTGTATAAATGTAATCTTCTCATGAATCATTCAGGAAGTTACCTGAACAAGATGCCAACACTCCTGTTTTTTTCAGAATGAGAAAAACGACAGTTTTAAGCAGAATCAATCTGATTTTGCACAAAATGAACTGTATGACATTTCAGAAAATATGAACAATGTCCAATGGAATAATTTTTGAAATGATGCTTTTTTAAAGACATTACAAATACTGCATTTTATCTTAACTAATAGCATAAAATTAAATAACACTATAAATGGCATCTTCTTAATGACAGGAGCAGAAAAATTTCATATTAAAAAATATTTTAAAATCAAAGGTAGGGCGATGTTTTTTTTAATCTTACTAATACAAAGAGACGGCCTTAAGATTAGCAAAAATGCTGCAGATAAGGCAAAGGTTAATACAACCTTCTTGCATCTTTTCCTGGTTTAGTATCTTCAGTGGTCCAAAACAACATAGAACATTATATTTAGCAGTGTTTTATAACTTAAACCATTAGGAGTTAACTGCTAGAAGACAACCATATGTTAAAGATATCAACACTTCTTAAATACCACTGTCACTAAACAGAATCGATTTCAACTTTGTGACATAATATGAAAAGTTTGAAAAGTCAAACTTGTATAACTCTTATTCAAAGGACAACAAAGTGCTAACCACAATTTCATTTGCCCATATCTGACAGACCTAGCCGTTTTGTTGTGTATTTATGTGACAGTGCATAAACTTAAAATCCATACACTCATTTTCCAACAACCCGCTTTATCCTTTACAGGACTGTGGAGATTCTAGAGCCTATCTCTGTAGCAATGTGCACAAGACACTAAAAAGCCATTCTGGAAAGGATGCTGGCCTGCTGCAGAAAGCACATACACCTACTGGCAATTTGGAGAATGCCAAATCACCGAATTGCATGTCTTTGGGAGAAAGGAGGAAACTGAGGCATGTCTGGAAAAATACAGACACAGGCAGAACATAAAGACTTAAATTGATTAAGCACTCAATTTGGGTAAAACATAGGGAGAGATACTCTATCAAAACAGGATCTCATAAGTGGAATAATTTAGCCTGAGATTAGATCACAGACAGATTAACTTTTTTTCAGGAAAAAGCTAATCAGCCATTTAAAAGATAAATACAAATGCAGTTGCTTTTTTTATAATGATAGATCTATTGTTACTTGTGTTATTTCTTTTTCTTATATTCATATTCTTGTTCTGATACACTCTTCGGCATTTCATTTCATTAGTTCAGTGAACATGCAAAATATCAAAGGTCGTTTTTGCAGTTTAAGAAATTAATTATTTTAGTCCAGGCTTCCTTGTGTGTGAGTTTGTGATATAGCAGGGATGGGAAATTTGCCCTTTACCCTCTTTTGTGTGATCTTGGGGTTGGTATACATAATTAGCAGGGGGGGTTGGGGTTTGCAGGGGTGGGGACATGCACACCTACATAAAAAAGTTTCTTAATTTTTGTTTGTGCGTGTTTCATCATTTTATGACTGAATCTTTAAAGATCACCCTTTTAGTGTTTAAGTGTTCAGTTTTTCATGATGTAAATTATATATGCATATTGATAGCATTAACCATAAGTAATCAGATGGGGAGACTAAGGAACAAACTGCCACAAGTATCTGCAGTCAGGAGCACCTAGAGAAATGACAGCCATAATGGGGTGAGATCTGCTGAGGCTGAAAGCACTGATCTCTGCACTGAGCAGGTACACACTGGGACATGCTGCTGACAGCTACATTAGGAACTGTACAATCAACAGCAGCTCACAACCTGGTGTATGCAAGCGTGCACTGCAATGGCCAGGTTCACAAGTGATACACCTCCTCAGCAACAGTTGTGCATGTCACAGAGATGGCAGAGCCACAGCCACTCTAAGCACCCCTTCAGAGAATGCATTCCTACTGTTTTGCACATGTATTACACACACACACACACACACACACTGATATGAGACACAATATGCATCTGTACGTGCCAGCTGTATACACACACACACACACACACACACACACACACACACACACACACACACACACACACACACACACACTGATATGAGACACAATATGCATCTGTACGTGCCAGCTGTCTGGATCCTTGCCATGGTCCCAGATGTCTTGATGTCCTCCTTGCTTGATGGAATACCCTGAAATGTGTTTCCCTCACCAACATATGCTACGAGTACGTCAGCATGCCACAGCTATGATGTAAGCGTCCACTTTTTTACTGAACTATCCCTGACCACAAATACTTAAGGACATGTGCCCCTTAGACTCACAGCCTGAGCCAGTGCAAATTAAAATGTGGTGGTAAATTTTCCTTAACTTTTTACTTATCGTGTATAACTAGCTTTTTCAATTACCTAAAATCAAACTGCAGTTTTACTCACCTTCGATTTCATCTTTGTAGAATTTCATGTAAGTGATCAAATTTCTTATATGTACTGAGAAGGTCTGTTTTCTGTTCTGATCTCACTTAATGTGTAACATAAGTACACTACTGTTTAAAGTCTGTTTTCATCTGCTGTTTCTTGCACAAGCTGTCTGCTTATTTTATGGTATACCTTTTTATTGATATGTCTGGCATATCAAACTGTAAATCTCTGTTTAGTAAAATGTGCTTTTGGCACTGATTATGGCAGGAAATGGTCTTACAAATATCCTACCTACCCAATTTAGAAACCAAAAATACAACAGACTGCAGACAACACACCCCTCCTATGAATTAAATTACAGAACTGCATGCTGTGAGGTGTCAATGCGGACCGCTGCACTGCCCGATTAAAAGCATAGATTTTATACTTTTAAAAATTCCTGAAGGCCAGGATGCGTTTTATATTCTATTTCAGACTTTTCTGACGAAAATGAAAGAGTAATATTATAAGCAGATGACATATTTATATGTTTTTCTCTTGAGACAATTTCAATATGCTTCATAATAAAAGTACATTTTCAAGTAGTTTTTGCTTTTTAATGACAGACCATCTGAGCTGTAAGGACTATGGCATCCATGTTCTGGCTAATTTGCTGTCAAGGCACAGATCAAAACTTTCCATAATGACTACCAAGATAAGTAATGATGCAAGCATGACTGAAGGCAGGCTGGCTTACTACAATCCACAGATATTACTAAAACTGCACAAATGAATTATATTGCAAAGCAAGAAAATGCTATATACATCACTATTCCAACAGTTTGATTCCCTGTCATTTTACTATGGACAAAAAAATCCTATGAAAATTTAAAACAGACTCAAAATAATGGATGTTTTTCTATGTGAATTGAAGTTAAAGGTCCCAAAGTCCTGAACTAAGGGCACTACCCCATATCCCTTTATAAGGGATAACAAACTCAGAGGTGAGTGGTCCTTGAAATAAAACAGTTTCAGTACCTCACTTTTGTTATAGCAATGTAACCCTAAAGGCATATACTCCATGGCTGCTGTATTGGTACAGAAGCTGTTTATCATTCCATTCCATCCCTGTCAGACTACGACAACTTCATTTATCACAAGCTTGGCACTGCTCTTCTCTTCTGTCATTTTTCTATTTTGGTATCCCTCATCTTTAGTCAACAGTTGCACAGTTTATCATATGCTGTACTGAACTTTGTATGGTCATGGATAGCTGTTAACCAAGATGAAATATGTGCATGTGTACCTATAGTTTTACTTTGTCAATATTTGCACCATTATACTAGCTATCGCCGTGTAGGCTTCCTTTAAACTCAATCAGTCCACACTATTTTATGTGAAAATCTGCAATGACCATCCAAGAACCTCTGCATTACAGAAAGGAACTAATGTTAAACTTATTAATGCTGCTTTATTACAAAGTTGCCAAACCTAACATTCTTCAATAAGATTTACATTCTCTAATAAATAATTGTAACAAGTTCTGTGTTTATCATTATCCAAAGAAAGATCAAGCACATTATGCAAAAGTACACAGTCCTTCCAAAATGTGCTAGTGCATGACAAGCTCTATGCTCCCTCTTGCTCTTTCAGCATATAATGATAGGCATTTCCTGCAGAAAATCGATCTATTACTAGTGTACATATTATACTTTTGTTAGACACTTTTCAAAACATAAATCTATTCTGGTTAATGTAAAGCTGGTGTACCCTGAATGGCAGGGTGTAATCACGCATTACATATAATTTGTTTCACTCTTCTGCTCAGCTGTATCTTGTGTGTATCATTACTTCTCCATAGTTTTCACTTTTACTAAATCCAGTCTCTGCTATGGTGAGGCTGCACCAAAATAATTTAGTTTGGGAAGTCAAATGGCAAGGTGCATATATCAGGACCAAATGGTGCTAAATGTCTTGGTCGATATACCAGGAAAAGGAGAAGGGAAGTCACTGCGGGATTTGCCAAAATTTGGGGAGATAAAAGATCCAAGACATAGGAAGTAAACATTTGTTCCCCTGCACAAACACACACATTGTACAATTACTGTGCAGATAAAAGCAGCAGTCGTGCAACTATCCATTAAATGAATAAACCAGAATTGAGGACTCCCCCAAGGGATGAAAGGCTTTCTTTTTTGGACTGGCCTTCATAAACCTGCCAGTATCATAATCTTGTTTTTTTTTAATAGACTAATGTACCACTACAGAAATATAGACAAGACACTCAATTCACCCTTATCTTTGCTCAAGAACAGAGTGTATGTATGCATCTTCACAGATTCAGTTCATTAAATTACAAAAGGTATGACAGGTAATACATTTGTGGCTATTTCTAGTAAACAGAAAGACATTACTGATACATGAACACATTTAAAATCACCCAGAAACCATTTAATGTGTTTGCACATATTTTAGTTGAAAAAATAAAGACACAATTCAAATAGCTGTATGAAACTTAAAAGAGAAGAAAAAGAAAAGAAAATGTATTTTGCATACCACAACGGATGTGGGAAGTAAATGGACGGGAGCTGTTCACATTTATACAGAAACTGACAGGAAGCACTTTTTATGCAAACTGCACAAAGTGACATTACCGATTTAACAGAAGAAAGTGAGGTTTCTTCTTTCACTAGGGAACAGACTACATCAGTCACCAAATATAAAAAAAATTATGTTGCTCTGAAAATGATTACATTTTGGCAGTTCAAACCAATTTTTTAGTTAGTTATTAATACAAGCCAATGTTATATCCTCTTAGATTTTATTAAGTACATCAGCACTAAGAACATTTTCAGTGTCATACAACTCTGTTCACCACTTTCTGGAGGTACAGCTCTGCACCGCCTTTGCTTTCATCTGGTATTAATCACTTAACAGTTGTGTATCTGAACTGCCACATTGTGCACAATATTTCCTCCCTTTACTGTGCATTTAAGGAACTTACAGGAGTGGCAGAGATTTTGTAAAACAGTTTTGTTAACAAAGTAGAAGATACAGAAAAGTTTTTCTACACTACAGCATATACAGATGCAGAAGTGTGTTGTGCTATACAGGACTGCAGCTGTAATATAGGACGGCAGGACATACAGCTGCAGAAGTGTGTCATGTTATATAGGATTGCAGGGCATAACAGATGCAGAAGTGTGTCATGCAATATAGGACTGCAGAACATACAGCAGCAGAAGTCTGCCGTGCTATATATGACTGCAGGACATACAGCTGCAGAAGTGTGTCATGTTATATAGGACTGCAGGGCATAACAGATGCAGAAGTGTGCTATGCTATATAGGACTGCAGGACATACAGCTGCAGAAGTGTGCTGTGCTATACAGGACTGCAGAACATAACAGATGCAGAAGTGTGTCATGCAATATAGGAATGCAGAACATACAGCGGCAGAAGTCTGCAGTGCTATATATGACTGCAGGACATACAGTTGCAGAAGTGTGTTGCGTTATATAGGACTGCAGGACATAACAGATGCAGAAGTGTGCCATGCTATGCAGGACTGAAGGACATACAGCTGCAGAAGTGTGTTGTGTTATATAGGTGTGCAGGGCATAATAGATGCAGACGTGTGCCATGCTACATAGGACAGCAGGACATTTAGGCATAATAAATCTTAAGTATTTTACAAAGTTCCAGAAGGTGGGTGAATGAAGATACTACTGGAAATGCAGGAAAAAGTAATGGGGTTTCTTTAGAGTCTTGCTACCTTAATCCTATCAGCATTAGGATGCAGGCTATTTTTTGATGCCTAACGAAGCCCCACTACATGTACTAATGAAGCTTCATTGTGGGTGCATAGCCAAGAAAGCTAGATGGGCGACTCCAACTGGCCATCAGTAATAGCAATGAGATGGAGGGGAACTCTATGGGCCTCATGGATGTCAGAGGCCAGATAAGATGCATTTGGACTGCAGCAGTGGTATCAGATGAACAGCTCAAGTACTTACTAAATCTGCTCATACAGATATGACTATGTAAGTGGAATAATGATTTCTGATCAACGCTGAGGTCTGCCATCACATTTTTATTCTTACATTATTATACACTACCATTTTCCATTCAAAATATTTCTAATTCAAGAATCAAACTTTTGAATAGGCTGAATTAAAATGATGGACTTAACAGGTAGCACATTCTCCTTTGGTGCAGAAGCCTCTGGGTTCTATTCCCACACCAAGTAAAGCAATTACTGATACTGCAGTGCAGCATAAAGGGGTGCTATACTCCTGAATGTACTGTTTTTATAAGTTCATAGGTGTGTACTAGGCTAATGGCCCTGAAGCCTTTACAAGGCTAGCCCATAGGATTACCCTGGCATCGTGCCACCCGACCTTAGTTCCCAGTGCCTCTGTCGATTAGAGCCACTGGAGTGATCCCCGGGGTGAATTTTCTATTTCCCATCCATTCATCAAGATTTCTCTTGAAGAGGGCCAGAGAGGTGCTCTGTTTGACATGTATGGGAAGTCTATTCCATAGCATGGGCAGTCACTGAGTTATGAACCTGTCCCTCCAGCTTGTTCTGTTGATTGTGGTAATGAGGTTGAGGTCTCTGAAGCGTGTGGTGAGGAGGGATTGGGATTTCTTTAGATGTATAATTTCCAACAGAGCTGGGTCAGACATGGCTTTGTAAGTCAAGCAGAGATCACCTCTAAGTAGGCGAAATGAGACAGTGAATAGTTGGAGTAAAAGAGTCTGTCCATATAGGGCAAGTGTTTAAGGCCTAGGATCCTCGTTGTGAGGTACTTTTGTGGCCTCTCTAGTTGTTGCAGGTGTCTAGTGAGGTACATGCCAAATGGGGCATAGTACTCGATGACTGGCCTAATGAGGGAAGAGTAGAGGGAGACAATGACCTCTTTCTTCCTGGATGCAAAACCCTTAGTAATGAGATGTGCCACATAGTAGGACTTTCTGACCACAGTGGCAATGTGGTGGTCAAAAGAGAGGTTCCTATCAACCTGTGTTCCCAGATCTCTTACAATGCCTTCTGTGTTCAGTGGACTACCATCAATGTGGTAATTCATGGAAAATGGGTTTTTCCTAAATGGGATGACGACACACATTTTGGCATTGAACTTAAGGCCATGGTTCTGACACCAGTCGTTGGTCTCATTGTGGCCTTTCTGTAGGATGTCAACATCATTTGGGGAGTTAATAATAGTTACCAACTTGCAATCACCTGCGAATTCTGTCAGCCAGAGTTCCTTCATATTGGTCTGGACTTCAGAGAAGTAGATACCAAACAGGAGAGGCTCAATTACCGAACCCTGTGGGACTCCACTCGTGACTTGTCGGCATTCTGACTTGGAGTCAGCTACTTTCACACTGTGGGTTCTATCTGTGAGTCAGTTTGCAACCCACCTAGTGATATAGGGGTTGATGCCTAGCTTAGTGAGCTTTTCTATGATTCCTGAGTGGAGAATGGTATCAAAAGCCTTGGCCAAATCATGGTAGGATGTATGAACCACCTTATCTTCATCCACATCTCTGGTGACTGACTCAAAGAAGTCGACCAGGTTGAGCAGGCATGATCTACCCTTCACAAAACCAAACTGTGTGGGATACAGAGTTTGAAGATTCCCTTTATCCTTGTTTATTAGGTCCATGATGATGCATTCGATAGTTTTGCATATCAGACTCATCACACTAATGTGGCAATAGTTCCCAGGGTCTGTAGTCGCTCTGCCTTTGTGGAGAGGGATGACTGTAGCCGTGTGCCCTTAACCTGTGAGCAGTAATACTGGGTGCCTGGCAATCTACTGGTATTGTGATTGGTCCTTTGGTGGGGGAGAGAGGGGTAAAGTTGGCACTGAATCTGTCGGCCAGTATATTGGCAATATCAGTTTGCTCAGTATAGGATGTACCATTGTACAGTAGCTCAGAGCAAATCTGGGTATTGCCATGGAGATTCTTTACATAACTGTAGAAGGCCTTCTGTTTTCATAGCTAGCTTTAGAGGATTTGATGAGGGGATCTCAACTTTTTGTTGAGGCTGATAAGGGAGTTTTTCCAGTCTTGGGACTTCACCTTATTCCGCATCAGTTTCCTCCTTCTGTTGTAGAGTTTGTTTATGGCAGGGGAACCACCAGATTGGCTTCCTTTTTTGGAGGAGAGTCTCAGGGAATCAGATAACACAAAAAGCTGTGCTCACACCTTGTACAGGTTGGCTTCAAAAGAAGGTAGACAACCCCCACTATGAAACCAGCTGAACAGGATCTAAACAGTGACCAGAAATATCAAGCAAATAAACAACAGCACTACAGTTTTGTTAACTATCAGTAAAACAGAAAACAAAATAAGACACCAAGAAAAGCAATCTCAAGCAAATTAATGCAGCAGTTTTGTTAACTAAAACAAAATCAGACACCAAAAAAGCAATCTCAAGCAAGTTAATAAATGCAGCAGTTTTGTTAACTAAAACAAAATCAGACACCAAGAAAAACAATCTCAAGCAAATTAATAAATGCAGCAGTTTTGTTGACTATCACTGATAACAGATTAAGTGCCAAAAAATATACGTATAGGCTTTCTGTATCCAGTTGTCTATTGAATCAGTCAAAGCTAGGCCACAAAGGGCAGCTAAGATACTGATACTGTCTCACAGAATTGTAACTCCTTATACAGTAGTATAAAGGAAAACTTAAGAGCCTCAGGGAATCAGATAACACAAAAATCTGTGCTCACACCTTGTACAGGCTGGCTTCAAAAGAAGGTAGACAACCCACGCTATGAAACCAGCTGAACAGGATCTAGACAGTGACCTAAAATATCAAGCAAATAAATAACAGCACTACAGTTTTGTTAACTATCAGTAAAACAGAAAACAAAAGCAGACACCAAGAAAAGCAATCTCAAACAAATTAATAAATGCAGCACTTTTGTTAACTAAAACAAAATCAGATACCAAGAAAAGCAATCTGAAGCAAATTAATGAATGCAGCTGTTTTGTTAACTAAAACAAAATCAGACACCAAGAAAAGCAATCTCAAGCAAATTAATAAATGCAGCAGTTTTGTTAATTGATGAAATGTTAAACCGAGGCCCCATCAGCTTGAATTGGTGGCAGCTCAAGTGGATGTAAAAGATTCCACAGCACCTATCGAAAAGAGTAGGCGTCCTTTATTTAACAATGCTTAAATATTTACAATACAAACTTAATAAATAAAATAATATTTAAATTATTTATATTATATATAAAATACTTGCATTGTCCTCATATTCACTTTTTTTACATTCAAAATACGTTATATCTGAATCCCACTCTACTTTCCACAACCAAAATCTTATTTTTTAACATTTCTGATAAGTTCCATTTAGCATTATACATTTCTTTCACTCTTTGGTTCCAGATTATCCACATAACATTAAATATTTTTTATCACCCTTTTCAATAAACACCATCTTTATAAAAAAGCTTATTCAGTCATATTCATATTAATATTTTTGTATCCCTTAATTTTGTCTAAATAACAATTTTCATCTAACTTAGTCCATAATATATTAATTCTTTTACATTTCAAAATGACATGTTCAATAATTTCTTCTTCTTTATGACAATAAATTCATATTCTTTTACTTTTTTTAATATGGCATGTTTGCGTTGACTAGTAATTTGCTTATCGCTAGTCTCCACAAAAAAACATGACATTCTACTTTCTTTTTAAATCTATCATTTCTTGCTTTTATAGCTCGGATTTTCACTTCCTCCAATTCTTTCCAAAGGTATACATAAAAATACTTTGCCATTACTTTTTATACCACTTTTTCTTTCATCTTCTACATCTTCTATACTTATTTTCCACATTACAATTTTCTCTTCCATATACAGATGCAACACACTTGCAAATACCACTGAAGTCCTAAACCACCATCTCCTTTTGATACATATAGCACAACTCTCTTTACAGGACTAAGACGAGATCCCCATAAAAAAGAAGACAGTATTAGTAATATCTTTTTTCAATTGACAACAGCACAATAAACACACTAGCTATATATGAGATATTTCCTAATACCACAGAATTAAGCAAACACATTTTTTTTTCTTGAAAGAAAGTCTAAAAGACCTCCAAAAAGAACACATATTTTGTGTTTTTTTCATGTTTTCCCATTGTAGTAATACATCTTGTTTTAAAAATATAACAGCTAATAACTTTATTTCTTGACAGCTGAATTCAATACTCTAATCTTACCTTCATGCCCTAAACCTTTAATTTTTCCTATGTTCAAACACATATCAATTTTATCTAAATACAAATTTAACTTGCTTATAACTTTTTCCATTCCACTCAAATGCTTAGTAACTAGAATTATATCATCTGCATATGATAACATTATAGGTATATCAATACCTTCCTTTTTCTGTATCTAACATTACCATCTACTCAATTAATGTACCTAGTTATTGCATTGATAACTAGTGAAAATATAATGTTACTAAAAGGACATCATTACGTTGTACCTCTTATAATACTTATTTATTCACTCAGCCATTCATTGATCAAAACTTAAATTTTGTTCATTCTGCATGCTGTAACACACACATTTCTTATTTTCATACTTAAATTATAAGCTTTGACTATATCTCATAGTATATTATGCTGAATAATGTCAAAATCTTTGCTTAGATCTCCTATCACAATTAAAGTGTTTTCTTTTCATATGTCATCTACAATTTCTCTAAAATCATTAATAATTCTTGACATCCTTTTCCTTTAACACTATATATTGAATCTAACAGAATATTCTTAAGACTGATTCCATTCTTCTCTGTAGTATTTTCCTAAAGATTTTATAATCAGTATTATTCAAAACAGAAGGCCTCCAATTTCTTATATCTTTTCTCTCACCTTTTTTTCCATACAAATTTAAAAATTCCTCTACAGAATTCCTTATTTTTAAATCCTTCATTAAACCACTTGTTTAATACTTCTGTGAAACACGTCTTTTGATTTACTGTCAAGTTCTTATGCATTTGATGTTCTAAGTCATCTTCCCAGTTCCAAGCTTCTAGATGCCCTGGCCAAATTTTCCCCAGTAGTATAAATACCACCTAGGGTCTCCCCTGAAAACAGGCTAATAGCCTAGTGGTACTAACATGGTCAACAAAGGATAGATAGGTAGATAGATAACAGATAGACAGAGACATAGCTAGATAAATAAATGGAAATCAGAAGCATATCAAACATCCAAAATAAATAAAGAAACTAAAAATAAATAAGTAAATAACTTTTCTTGCAACTGAAACTACCACACCACTGCATCATAATTATTCTCACTCTGATGGTGTGCACCCTTAGAGGTGGGGAAGACATGTTTTTACTAAGACCATGTGGACCATGCAATAAATGGGAATCATCTTACAATATACTTTGGTTTCGCCCATTTGAACGTTAGCCATTTGGATCAACAGCTTTTTCAAGGAAAGAACTTATACAGATAACATTCATATATAAACATAAAATGAAACTTCATAGGTTCATAGGTTCATAGGTTCATACTAGGCTATCTGCCCGAGGGCATTTATAAGCCTAGCCCATTGTTTTGTGGCTTACGCCACCCCTTTAGTATGGGGAACTATACCCATTATTTTGCTGTGCCTCTGTCGAGCAGTGACACTGAGGTAATTCCTGGGGTATATCTGCGATCTCCCATCCATTGGTCAAGATTTCTCTTGAACAAGGCCAGCGAGGTGCTCTGCCTCACATGTACCGGGATTTTGTTCCACAGCATAGGGAGTCTTTGGGTGATGAATCTATCTCTCCAGCACGTCCTATTAATAGCCGTGTCGAGGTTTAAGTCTCCGCCCTTGTGGCTCTGATGGATCTAGATTTTTGAGGTGAAGCATATTCATCAAATCTGGGTTTGACATGGCCTTGTATGTTAGGCAAAGGTCACCTCTGAGCAAGCGGTAAGCGACTGAATAGAGCTGGAGTTCTTTCAGTCGGGCAGCATAGGACAGATTTTTGAGACCCTTTATCCTTTTGGTGAGGAACTTTTGTGGCCTCTCCAGCTGCTGCAAGTGTCGGGTCAGATACATTCCGAATGGGGCATTGTACTCAATCATTGGTCTGATGAGTGATGAGTAAAGGGAGACTATGACCTCCCTTGATCTAGACGAGAATCCCTTCATGATAAGGTGGGCAATGTAGAAGGACTTCCTAACTACTTTAGCTACATGGGTGTCGAATGACAGACTACTATCAACCTGGGTCCCCAGGTCCCTGATAACTTCTTCTGTGCTCAGTGGATTGCCACCTATTTGGTAGCTAGGGGTAACCTTGTTTTTCCCGAAGGGTATGACTATGCATTTTTGGCATTTAACTTTAGGCCGTGGCTCTGGCACCAGTTATCCGTTTCTGTGAGACCCTTCTGAAGGATATCTGTGTCAGATGTGTTTTCTACTATGGCGCCCAGTTTGCAGTCATCTGCAAACTTTGTCAGCCATAACCCTCCTGTGTTTGCTTGTACTCGGAAAAGTAGATGCCAAACAAGAGTGGGCCCAGGACTGAGCCCTGTGGGACACCACTTGTGACAGGCTTTGAGTCTGACATGGCGCCAGCAACTCTGACCCTGTGGGTTCTGTCACTCAGCCAGTTTGCAACCCATCTTGTGATGTATGGGTTAACATTTAAGCTGATGAGTTTTTCAATGATACCCGAGTGGGGTATTGTATCGAAGGCCTTAGCCAGATCGAGGTAGGCTGTATGGACTGCCTTTCCTCATCAATGGCTTTGGTGACTGTTTGAAAAAGTCAACCAAGTTTAAAAGGCATGATCTGCCTTTGACAAAGCCAAACTGGGTTGGATCCAAAGTCTGAAAATTCCCTATGTCTTTATTTATGAGGTCCATTATGATCCTCTCCATGGCTTTGCAGATAAGGCTTGTCAAGCTAATGGGCCGGTAATTTCCAGGGTCTGTGGAGGCACCGCCTTTGTGAAGTGGGACCACAGTTGCAGTGCGCCACTCCTGGGTACGTATCCAGAGGTAAGACTTTGATTAAACAGCTGTCCTAGCTGTGGGTTTAATTCCTCATTGAGTTCGTGGAGCACACAGCCGGGGACACCATCGGGTCCCATGGATGCTGTGTTTTTTGCTTTGGAGAGAGCAGTTCTCACTTGGGCGCTGGAGATGTTTGGGGGGCTGCACTCATTTGGTATAGATATCTCTCCTTTTGGGGGGGAGGGGGGGGAGAAGTTTGCACTGAACCTGTCAGCCAGTATGTTGGCAATGTCTGTAGGATCAGTAATCTTCATTTTTCCTTGTTCCTACCATATTGCTTCAGCCTGTCACAAGTGCAGTTCTAAATTTGCACTGATAATGCTTGTGCCTGCTTCATTTTTATAGAAGGATGTGTGAAGCAGGCACAAGCATTATCAGTGCAAATTTGGAACTGCACTTGTGACAGGCTGAAGCAATATGGTAGGAACAATGAGAGACACAGCATCATGGGTATCGTGTGTCATTTAAAGATATGCTGCTAAAATTAATTCTCAGGGTCATCTAATTTCAAAGGCTGTGCACATTTCAGTTATGCTGATTTTTCTGGGTGTATTTTGATTCAGGCCAAAATCAGCTTTGTCTTTGTAATGTGATGTTTAAGATATCAGTCTCTATACAGCTGAACAAATGTGTGTGCCATTTATACAAGCTATGCACTGAATCAGGCACATACAATGGGAAAACAACTTGGATGGGATATTAAATTGAGTGAGAAAAAGCTTGATTTGGTAGTAGTTAAGATCCTATGGCACTTACTTCTCTAAAAAGCCCTTTGAAGGGAAAGTGTAAACAGGAAACATTATATAACTCATTATTTACATTAAATGTTCAGTGTTTAAACAAAAGCCTTCTACACTGTAGCCCATGAATTGTTCTTGCATGTTGTATTTTCCAAGTAAAAACAACTGCTTACTTTTTATTTGCACATTTTTTGCATCCTGCAATCCACCAACCATTATATTCCCATGATTTATAGGCCTACTTGCTCCTTACCAGGTAAGAGCTTTTCCTGACCCATCTGATCCCCATGACACTTGAGCCAAACATAGACTAGTCATCCCGGCAGCCACTAAGGCTTTTTTTGATGTGACATAACCCCACCCTCTGGTGGTAACATGGGGTCCACATATAGAAATGCACTGGTCCCTGACAAGCCTATCTAAAGGCTACTACATGGCTTCTCTCTTTTTATTTTTTTCCAAATCCTTTGGCTTTCTAACACCATGATGGGAATAGACCCCCATTACTAAGTCAAAGGAAGATTAAAGTTCATGAAATTAGTACTGTTCCAGTCTTTGATGTCAGCCAGAAGTGCTCTTCTCAGCACCCACAATGTGCCCAGTAATGACTCCTTCTGCAATTTGTACGGAGTTACATGTATTGGTAACATCTCTAAATACAATGGTAGATCCTTTTTTAAAAGAACCATTGCTCCTACTACTATTGGAACTGTCTGGGTATCTTTCTTCCACATTGCTCTCATTTCTGCCTGCAAATCCTGATATGTTATTACTTTGTTTCTCTCTGTACGCAAGACACTGCAGTCACTGGGTGTAACGATTTCAATTATCTGATTTGTCTTCTTTTCATGGACCACTATATCTGGTTTTCTCCAATCTATATTTTGAACTGTTGGTAATGGGTGATCCCATGTGATGTAGACTTCATCATTTTCTATGATGCTTTGAGGCTCATGTTTCCAGAGTTTTTCATCTACTTCAGTACTATAATGTTTGCATAATCCCCTGTGCAACAGTCTTGCCACATTATTATGCCTTTCAGTATACAATCCTTCTGCCATTAGGTTGTCACAACCAGCAACGAGGTGTGCAACTATTTCCATTTCTGTTTTACAAAACCTACATCTGTCTGTTTCTCCCACATATTCAATGGATTTTGTAATCCAACGTGTACAAAGCCCACTATCTTGGACCTCCAATATTAACCTTTCATCTTTTGCTTTGAATTCACCTCTACTTAACCATTCCTGCATTCGATCCTGATCAACATGAGGTTCTTCCAGGAGTTTTCTATACTTGCAACTATACTTATGCATTTTCCACATTTCTTGCCTTCTCATCTGATCCTTCACCTTATACTCTTTCTTTTGTTTTTGGGTACATTCTGTTGCTACCTGATTTTTATCAACTTCTGGTTTGATTTCCATTACTGCTTGATGCCGATATGCTTCTGCTAGACTGAGAAGGGAAGCCATCTTAGATTTATTCTCCTCAGGTTTCAAAACTTTCACTACATTTAGGCCTTGTGAGTTCAGCAGGTATGTGTGCAGTCCCACAATTGCAGATTTATACATGTAATCAATTTCAATGAGGCCCATACCTCCTAAGGAATGGGGAATATATAATCTTGGTATGCACTGATTTTTATAAATCATTTGGTGAGCATGAAGCATCCTTCTCGTTTACCTGTCTAATCTATCCACCACATTTTGGGGTCAGTCAATCACTCCAAAACTGTAAGTTAGGACAGGAAGAGCAAATTGATTTATAGCTTAAATGTTGTTCCTAGATATCAATGCTGTTTTCAGGATTAATTTAAGTCTTCTAAAATATTCCTTATTAAGTTTTATTCACATTTGTTCATGTTTTATTGTTGTTCCTTCATCAGTTCCTAAATATTTATACACTCCCTCTTACTCATGTTCTTTTATATCACATTCTTGTCCCAAACTGATGTTTTCTTGGTGCTGCAGTTTTGCTGCTTTAAAAGGTTGTTTTTGCACATTTATCAAGACCAAATGACATTCTTATATCATCTAAAAAAGTTTTGACTACTTGCAGTTGCGCCTTCAGTTCGTCATCTGATGAGGTATGTAGTTTTAAATAATCGATAAAGAGAAGATGGGAGGTCTTTACACTTTTTTGTTTTCTAGGAGCTAAATTATAGTCATGGCCTAATCTGTCAAGTAGACAGCTCAAAGGGTTAATGGCAAGTCAGAATAGCAGCTGTGACATGGAGTCACCCTGGAATACCCCCCTTTGAATTTTTAGCCCTGGAATAATAATTTGTCCTTTAGCATGGCTTAATTGCAAAGTGATTTGCTACTGTTTCATGGTCACTGTAATGTAACTGATCAGTGTAGGTTGTATCTTATACATTTTTAAGCACTCTTTTATCCATGAGCGTGGGATACTATCAAATACTTTTTTGTAGACAGTCCATGCCATACTTAGAATTTCCCCTTTTTACAGTTCTCCATTATGACTTTTTTTAGCAATAGATGATCCATATGACTTTCTTTTATTACCCTTTTGTCCTATTGCCATAACTGAATTTTCTTCTAAATGACTATAAACTCTGTCGGCATCAGTTCCGGTGTATAGTTTATATGCTGAAGGAAGGCAAGTTATTGGTCTATAATTTTTTGGATAACTTGCAGGTTCATTCTTAAGCAGGAGCATTGTTTTTCCAGTTGTTAACCAGGTTGGTGTCTGTCTGGGGTGCACACATAAATAGTTCTTACTCATGGCTAAATCTTTGTACAAACATGTTAATACATTTAGTCAGAAGTTAGGTACTGCATCTCGGCCTGGGGGTTTCCAACTGGAGGCTTTTCTTAACTTTATCACAATCTCTCTGGCCATTAATTCATCCCAATTCATATCCTGTACCTTTGACCTTCTTATTCTTTCTTTTACTTCTATCCATTTAGCATCTTTATTATGTCCCACAGGATCTTCATAGATATTTCTCCAAAATCCATCTATTTCTCCTTTTTTGGATGTTTTTTCAATTCCTTTTGCCTTGTTTCCCAGTCCTCTATAGAACTTTTTGGGGTCATCAATAAATTGCTTATTTTGTACTTTTCCTTTAAAGTTATATGTGTATGTTCTACATTTTTCTGCGTGTGCTGAGATTTTTCGTTTATTATTTGCAATAGTGCAAGACAGATCCTGATCCATTATAACACTGTGCATTGCTTTTATCACGTCTATCTTTCTGAATATTTTTGTTGATCTGTTCCCTCTTCTATACTCTTCTAACAGTGACACTTCTTGTCTTAACTGCTTTACAGTATTCTCTAGTCGTACTTCCATGATGGTAATCAATTTCTCCCTTTCCTTTACATGGCTTGGTGGACCTGCACATGTCCTTGGAGGCACTTTTCAAGGGAGTGACCCACATCACTTCCCTGGAATGCCAGGTCAGCACAGAAAGAGGAGGAACCACCACAACCCTCCCCCTTCAAGGCAAGCATGCTGACATGTTGCAAGCTTCTCACCCATGCTTCTCTGGCTTTTCCAGCTTCCAGAGTCACTGAACAGCCTCAAATTGTCTAGGTCAGAGCCAGGACGTTACCCCTTACATCACAGACAAGGTAAAAATCTCCACACTTTTCAAAGAAAAAGATTATGCAAACAGAGATGCTTACAGGCATTATGGACATTGATATTGACCTACTGTATTAGAAATGTGCATCATTATTTCCAGAAGAAAGGCTCCTGAGTGCAAATGAAATGTAAATGACTGGCCTGTTTATTTGTTAGAATGCCAGAAAAGGAAATTAGCTCCAATATGCAACAAGACAAGTGGTGGGATGGCATTCAGCTAGGCAGTGAGCAGATGTGCATGTGAGAATGTCAATATATATAAACTTTTAAATACATTTTATTTTAAACTACAGCAGTTTTACTTCCAAGCAGCAGTAAACTGCATACATAATACCTAAAGAGATACAAAATTGATAAGATCAAGCAGCATTTATAGATAGGATTCTTAACTACACACACACACACACACACACACACACACACACACACACACACACACACACACACACACACACACACACACAGTGTTTAATAGGACAAATACCTTCCAATCTCAAGGGCTTAATAAGATGTGAGGCTAAACACAGGCAGTACGATTTCTAGTGTTTACAGGGAGTCACTGAACTGTTAAATATGAGTAAATTTTGGATGCACTACATTCTGTAGGTTCTACGCTAGAAGAAAGAAAAGATTATAAAAATGGAAGCAAGGGAATAGATCCAATTTATTTCATTACTAAATATAACAATACTGCAGAACACACAGTGTCAGTGGTTAAGTTACATTGGCATGCTTTACTCTGTGGTAAGAGTCTGGTATCTTTTCTTCCACAACAGCCATCCATAACTTACTACACTGGAGCCAGTGAAAAAGTAATTAGTTTTTAGTGTATAACATTAGTCCACCCTCGTCTCATACTGCTGGTACTAAATCTTACATACACTGCAAGGTGTGTGAGTGTGTTGCAAAGGATGTTATTTGGAGGTTTCACTATTAAGGGATGTTTTACTTGTACATCCATGGTGATTTATGCTATTACATGTTCTTATAAGTTATTTTCCATTGGCAAAACTACTAGAATGACAAAAAGTTAGAATATTAAAACACATAAAAGACTGCAGAAATAAAAATATGGAAACTTCTGTAGCTGAACATTTATGGAAACGTCATGATGGTAATATGGAACATACTAGATTTTTGTTATGAGATAGGTCCATATGGATCTAGAATATACTGCAAAATATAGGATACAATTGTTAGATAAAATGGAAGCTAAGAATATATTATCGTTCAAAACATTGGTACCCGATAGTTTGAACACTGGATTTTTCCATGAAGGGTTTTTAAAAGGTTAAGTGTTTTATTAGTAGAAGGGGACACCTGTATATATTTGATCCATTATGCTGTTTTCAACCTTTGAAGGGTTTATTAACTCAAGGGGTTAGTTCAAATAAAGCACTTTTAGACTTCACCCACCAGCACTGACTGTTTATTTGCTGATATTTTTTTTTCTTTGAATACTCTCTTTGTGCAGTAGAATGGCCCCCTCTCTCCACACAGAGTGATTCCTAGGATTTGAAGTGTTGTGTAAATTTTACTCATTTTATATCCAGTGTATTTCTTTTCCTACTGACATTGATGAAACTTGTAGCATGCTGTACTATTACTGACTAGAGTTGCCAGCTGTCCGGTTTTCCGACAAATTGTCCGGTTACCTATTTCATTCAAAACCGGACACGTGAAGTCCGGGTTTTACTTTTGCACCACTGCCATATCAACTGGACAGACTAGCGGTGTGATTACAGGAAGTGATGTGTCACAACATTTTGCATGGGACTGAAGTTAATGAACAATCTGGAAATCTTCTTTCGTATGTGCACAGTGCTCACGGACAGTTTTATTCGATGCACTTCCGGTTCCTTAAGTCCTGCTGCAGTTTTCAGCAAACATAAGTGACATGATGACATCAGTCGTGTAAAAGGTGAGTAGTATTGCCAATTTTTAAGAGGAGGATATGCCTCTAGTCAGCATGTTCTAACATTTACTTTAATTTTTCTTGGGCCTGATCCATAGTCATGAGACTTACGGTGTATTTACAGATTCAGTGCTGCTGCTCTTGTTTCACTATCAGCTGTTCTGTAATGCAGTATTTATTGACTATAGTGCTGTGAAGTGAATCTTTTTTGTATGCATATTGAAAGCGTGACTACAGAAATAAAGTTCACTCCTCCTTGGTTCCTCTTGTACGAGTACGAGCCATAAACTAAACCACTCACGTGTGTTTTCTTGAATGAGTTATCTCACCTTTCATGTGATGCTTTTAAAATGCATTTTGTTATATACTTTGCCCAGCAATGCCCAATGTTTGGTTTATAAAACGTTTCTTTTTTTTTATTTTTTCAGAGGCATGGTTGAGGTTTGTTTTGTTACATTCAGTGCTTTATATAGGATGAGATCGATATTTGTTTCTTTCATGTTCTTTGTACTTTGCGTTGGCTAGATAAAATAAGACATCCATCATACATCTCTTCTGCCCTGATTTTGGCTCTACATTTTGCTCTGTCCCTTTTAATCCATCTTAAAGCTGTTGATTTGAGGAGAAAAAGATGTCACACTTAAATAATGACAATGTTTTCAGTTATTTTATTTCAGATTATGTGTGATTTACATTCTCTTATTCTGTCAATTTAAGGTCAAACACTAATATTAAAAAAAAAGTTCCTTGTTCTGGAAGTAAGGTTGAGAGCTAAGGAAACCATGTAGTGAGTAGATGAATAGTGATATTAAGTTATATGGTATGTTTTAGTATGAGTTTCTTAAGGTCATCTGAGACTGAGTGACTTTGTTGTTCAGCAATCGAATTAAACTGTCAGAGATCATGTGTTGGAGAAATTGCCTTGTTGAGACAGATTGTGACAGGTGGATCATAGGAAATTAGGTTACTAGGCTATTGGCCCTGAGGCCCTTATAAGCCTAGCCAAGAGTTTAGCCTATGTTTAGACAAATCAGCACCCAAAGCATAGTAAATCAGTCAAACGCACGTAGCAGGAACTGAAAAAGAAGGCTTTTCTTGCCAAGTGATGTCATCGTGACATCACAAAATACGCAGAATGTGGGCGGGAGAGGGGTGGGATGGGCGGGGTTACTGGTGATGCGAGGGGTGTGGCTTTACTCCAGTTTTATCAGGGACCATATCCAATAAGATCTCAAAATCCATTCACTGATGATACCTGGTGTATAGCTGCTCCAAAAGGTAGGAACTAGTCTGTGAAGTTTGGGTGCACTGAAAAATCTTCAGATGGAGCAACCAATCCACTTGTTAATGATGTCAGAATTCTTTAGCAAGAGCTACTGGATTATTTAACAAACAGCTGCATGAAAATTTCAAAAAGGGGAGGACAACCTGGCAGGAAGTAAAGCTTCTTTGGAATGTTTATGAAAAGCTGCTTAAACTTTTAATTGGGGTGTGCGTGTGTGTGTGTGTGTGTGTGTGTGTGTGTGTGTGTGTGTGTGTGTGTGTGTGTGTGTGTGTGTGTGCACATGCATGCATGCATCTATGTCTCTCATCCCCCTCCAAACCAACATTGCTGATGTATGGCATTCATTTAGGTAGTCAATTACTGCAGCCAGCTTATTAAGGAGAAATATGTTGCTTCTTTTTCATTTGAGGTGTATGAAAACACAAGTAACATGTGCTCTATGCCAACGGTGTAGCCAGGGCTTTCAAATTTGTATTGACAGCTCCCTGACTGCTGCCCAACAAGCCACACCCACATTAACACTGCTGACCAAGCCACACCCCCTTCATATTGCTGATCTCTGAACAATAAACTGGCAAGTATATGGTAGGGTGGTAATTACTTACATGATGAAGCAGCATGAGTGTTTCATTTCAGAAGAGTGTCTTCTTTGAGTCAAAAAATAAAATTATTTACTTATTTGTTTATTTTTGCAGTTTGTGACTGGAAAAGTCCATTGGGCTGAGGTGAACCCTTTTTCAATGGAGGCCCGGGGGGAAAAGCTCCAAAGTACATATATCCAAAACAAAAATCAGCAATAAGTAATACAGAAAATGAATACAGGATATTACAGAAGCTAATGCAGCATAAGTTAATAAAAATTTTACACAAACTAACAGAAACAAACTGATTTAGTTATGGTAGTAGGAATAAGACTTCTGTGGTATGCCATGATAGTAGTTTTCAGGGCTAAATGAGACAAAAGCATTCTATTGTATGTGGCAGGCAGATGCCGACACAAGCTAAGGTACTAAAGGGAGTAAGTAATAGTAAACGAACAGAGGAGAGAAAGCATGGCGAGACTTAGGCAGAATTTTGAGAGAGACAGGTTGATGGAAGCTGGAGTGGGAGTAAATAGGATGAAAGTTAGGAGGGGTGAAAGCAGGCACACTCCCAGTTTGAAGAGCGATATGAAAGGAGCAAAGTCTTAAAAGTGGAGAGGTTCTGGGTAGTTCAGATATAGTGAGGAAGAGAGTTCCAGTTTTGTGCGAGGGAAAAAGACAAAAGAAGTTGCCCAGGGGTACGTGATGGTTTGCACACTTCAAAGAGATTTTGATTATTAGATCAGAGAGTTCGATCAGGAAGATGCATAGTGAGGATGGAGGGGGCGGCATTAAGATGGGTTGAAAATGTGTTTATGAGCAATAGAGAGCTGGATATAAGAGAGATAGTTAGGGATCTCCAGCCAGTTCGAGTGTAAGGAGTCACAGTGGTGGGAGGAGGGTAGCAAACTTGGAGATTTTATTGTAACAGGATGCCAGTTTAGCTTTAAGGGTGGCTTGAAGATTGGTAAGGGGAGGTGCTCCATATATGGTAGAGGGGAAGAAGTATGTGGTAGAGAGGGTGAGTTTAGTCGAAGAGGTAAGATAGCGATTTTGCCAATAAAGCATTCCGAGTTTCTGGTAAGTTTTCTTGATGTTAGTTTGAAGGTGAATGTCAAATTTTAGTTGTTCACTGATAAGGACACCTAGAAGCTTGGTATGGGAGACTATTTCAATATGAGTCTTGTTTTGGCATACTATAGAGAAGGAGTTCATCTCTATTTTGGTGTTTTTAGATGGGATGAAAATCATGACTTTGGTTTTGGATGCATTAAGAGCTAAGTGATTATTTAGCATCCATGTTTCTGTGCTGTTGAAGGCAACTTGGGTTACTTGCATGAGTTTGGGGAGGGATTCAGCAGAGCAGATAATGGCAGAGTCGTCTGTGTATTGGATCAGTTTAACACTTGGGATACAATGATGGAAATCGTTAATGAAAATGTTAAATAGCAGAGGGCCCAGGAGAGAACCTTTGGGGACACCTGTCAGAGTGTCAGACTGTCAGTCATGGTACCTTTCCATTTGCCCTTGGGTAGCTTGACAAATTTGCACCCCAAGATCATTCTTCTTCCTGTCTGCAGCTCTTAACCCCCATAGTAGTTAATTAGAGCTCCAATACTGCTAACAAATAAAGGACTGGCAGCCTCTAGGCAGCACATGTTCCACAGTGTTGTGGTCTGTAGGTACAACATATAGTACTCCCCCAGGTAACACCCAAGCTGTGAGCCACAATTACCTCTTTTCTACCAGCATGGGTCACCTGACAATGGCCTACACTCACACTAAACCTTTTGGAATGTAAATCTTACATTCCCAACAACAAATACACTTTAGCTGCATTCAGTCATACTGCCACTGACAATAAATGAAGAAGTGTATCCATGGGAGTCAATCAAGTAAAAAACTAAAGCTGTTGAAAGTTACACCCTTACTACTTTATTTATATTATATGAATCTCATGCCTTTGCTGAAAGGAAATTGTTTAAAGCAAGATAACTGGCCTGGGGCTCAGAACCAACAAAACTATATATGCCTTAAGCAAGTGCTTTTTGGAGCTTTTTCCAGTCTTATGATCCAGTGATAGAACAAAATTACTGGAAAGGAAAGAAAAGAAATGCAGTCTTATCCTTTTTTCATGGAAAAAATAATTTTTGCCCAAGGCTTAATGTTTAAACCTGACATGATACTACTCAATATGCTGAGAAGACAACTGCTTGTAAAGACAAAGCACATCTGCAAATGCAGCCTGCCTCCCTACCCTCCCATAAAATGAAAACAGTCACCTTATGTATACCCCATGCTGTTACATGCTGAAAGAACAAATGGAGACACTCATAGGTTTGATTGTGAAAAATGTTAAAGAAATAAATTACTACACTCTTCTCAGTCTCCTTGTAAGCTAGTGTAAGTGATCTTGTGTGCACATATCTGAGTAATGCTGGTTTCTGACTATGTTGGGTACAGGGCAATAGTTGGGGTTGGGGTCCCTCTACTAAGCCTGTTTCAAACTTCCACTGTACAGAATAATTTACTGCCAAGCTATATGCATATTTAAATAGTTGCAGAGTCACATTTACCCCCTTCAGAAATAAATACAACCCCAAATTTAAAAATAACCTCCATGGGCAGCATAATAACAGAAAAAATACTCATTGCATGCAAAAATAAATCTAAGTCTGAAAAAGCCAAAAACACTCTTGCTAAACTAAACAAGGAACTATGGATTGTGACTAAATCAACCAAAGTCGGATATGAGGTAAAAATATAAACCCAGGTGAAAGATAACCACAAAGCATTTTTAGCTATGTTTGAAATCTCAGAAACAATATCTGCCACTACAGTGAGCTAGTAACAAATTATATCACATACCTGGACCAGATGACACTGCCAATCTACTGGCTAACTAATTCAGCTCGAACTTTACCCCCCCCCCCCCCATCATCCAATATTCTCAGATCAAATACCTGCATCTATAAACCCTTCAAATCTTACAAGAATTTCTCAAGTCACTACCTAAGACTAAGAACATTATGTCTATTGGGACTGGATAACACACCAGGCTGCCTATCACTTAGTCTGAAACATGACATGTTGAACCCCTTACAAAGGCTGTTCAGTACTAATTTCAAAATAGGTTTGTGCTGGATGAATGAAAGACTGCAACAGAGATGCCCTTGCTTGAAAGTGGGACTTCAATGGACCCAGGCAATTATAGACACACAACCCTAACCAGTCTCATCCGGGAATGTATGTCAACAATGGACTGTCCCTTGATCGCCACATATTCAATACTGTAAGAAAATAATTTTTTCATGGTACACCATAACTCATTCACTCAGGAGCAGCTCAGAAAATGCTGCCTGCTTACTTCCACCACAGGAACAACAGTGCAGCCTCAGCTCATTTTCAGAAAATCAATTTGTAATACCACACAGAAAAGAAATGTTCATAACTCTTTAACCGTAACAGCTAGACTAAAAATGTAAATGTGAAAATTGTTCAGCAAACACTAACCTTTCCAACAGTGTAAATGTTGATAGTGCGTATCTAAGTCATGTTTAAATATTTTCCAAGGAATCCTGATATTATGCATATTTTCTGCCTTTTTGGTAAAACACATCACAATATCTTGTTGAATGTACCATGTAGACCCATACAATTTGTAATCAATTTTTCTGTATGTATGTCAGCTTTAAAATGACACCATAACCATTACTGTGTGATGTTCCTTTACTGAGATATTCACAGAAATATGATTATTATATTTCTCATAATTGATAATTAAAAAAAGCATAATATCTCATCACCTGTAACAGACAGAGACTACATATCAGTGTACAACTTGTGTGGCTCAATGTCAGCTTAAAATGATGCATCATGTGTGTCGTCACCATGCTTCCTTGCAAAGATATGGGCATGAGAAATATGGCAAATATATAATTTTCATAACCCTACAAGACTAAACAAACTGTGATATCTGTACATGTATACAACATACAGACACAGTTCTTTTACCATGTTGTAAGAAGTAACACTGTCTTCAAAATGAGGTATTACTTAGCACATTATCATGCTCCCTAGGAAAATTATTTACCAAAATATGAAAAAAATCAAATTTTCATAACCTAAGTCTTAAACTCTGATATCTTTAATTGTGTACAGCATACAGACATAGTTCTTTTACCATGGTGTAACTATTAACACTGTCTTCAAAATGGGGTATTACTTAGCACATTGACATGCTCCCTCACAAAGCTATTTACAAAAATATGAAAAAAATTCATAATTTCCATAACCTAAGCTCTAAACAAAGTGTGATATCTGTACATGTGTATAGCACACGGGCACAGTTCTTTTTCCATGGGGTACATACTAATACTGTATTCAAAATGAGGTATTACTTAGCATGCTGACAACTTCCCTAGGAAAGTTATTTACCAAAATATGAAAAAATGTCATACTTTTCATAATCAAATTCCTAAACTAACTTGGCTGTCTGTACATGTGTACAGCCCATGGGCACAGTTCTTTTACCATACAGTAAGGACTAACACTGTCTTCAAAATGAGGTATTACTTAGCAGAATGACATGTGCCCTCACAAAGCTATTTACCAAAATATGAAAAAAAATCATAATTTCCATAACCTAAGTCCTTAACAAACTCTGATATCTCTACATATGTACAGCATACAGACACAGTTCTTCTACCATGTTGTACATACTACTACTGTCTTCAAAATGAGGTATTACTTACCACATTGACAACTTCCATAGGAAAGTTATTTACCAAAATATGAAAAAATGTCATAATTTTCATAACCTAAGCCCTAAACAAACTGTGATATCTGTACATGTATACAGCCCACTGGCACAGTTCTTGTACCATGTTGTAAGGATTAACACTGTCTTCAAAATGAAGCATTACTTAGCAGAATGACATGTTCCCTAGCAAAGTTATTTACCAAAATATGAAAAAAGCATAATTTCCATAACCTAAGTCCTTAACAAGCTGTGATATCTCTACATATGTACAGCATACAGACACAGTTCTTTTACCAGGTTCTTTGTACTAATACTGTCTTCAAAATGAGGTATCACTTACCACATTGACAACTTCCATAGGAAAGCTATTTACCAAAAGATAAAAAAAATGTCATAATTTCCATAACCTAAGCCCTAAACAAGCTGTGATATCTGTACATATGTACAGCCCACGGGCACTGTTCTTTTACCATGTTGTAAGGACTAATACTGTATTCAAAATGAGGTATTAGTTAGCACAATTACACGCTCCTAGCAAAGTTATTTACCAAAATATGAAAAAAAATCATAATTTCCATAAGTCCTAAACAAACTGTGATATCTGTACATGTGTACAGCCCACAGTCACAGTTCCTTTACCATGTTGTGAGGACTAACACTGTCTTCAAATGAGGTATTACTTAGCATGTTCACATTCCCAGCAAAGTTACAATTACAATTTTTTTTACTGTGTTGTAAGTAGTGAAAAAGGTTTTCATGAAATGTAACAGACTTTCACTTACCATACTGGTCCTATCTGGTTGTTTTCCACCTTTTGTCACTAGGTGTATGTTGCCAATATGTCATGCATTGCTGCCATTACTCCACTGTGCAGATCAGTTAAGAACAGGTCAATGTCATTTTATTTAGGTGAACTCCATCATTTCTGAAAAGGTGATCATCTTCTGCAGTGATGCTGTTATGGCTGATTGTTGATCCGCCAACCCTGTGCAACAATCCACGCATGAACCCATTCTGTAAACATCTGGCCTTGTGTGTTGCCCATTGGCTGTTTGCATGTCTCAATTTCTGGCGAGGAATTATGTCAGACCACACAGAATGACAACATGGCCACCATGACTGCATGTGTTCAAAAATCTCCTTGATTTCAAACCTCAGCTCTCCAAGTGGATGAGTGATGACATCCTTCCCTCCAATGTGCAAGACAAGAATATCAGGCTCAGGGTAGATGGAACACTTCTCTGCCAACAACCGCAGGAGTCCACCATAATGCACCCCTCACTCCAATGCATCCCTCTTCTTGCAATCCAGTGTACATTCACGCTAGATGTGGGGAAGCTCAAGCTGTAGTATTTATTATTTCCGGAGGCATGTCTGACAGCCCACTGAATGTAGGAATAGCCACACACCCACACTGCCACTTGTCGTTCCCCTGCTCCTGAAGCCATGCCACTGTCACAAGGTAGAAGTGCCTGCACAGGGAAGAGCATTCTGATGTTATATACCTGCACAGAGGCACTTGAAAAGCAACACAGCAGAACACTATATAGTGACTGTGTGATACAGGACATTATTACATGATATGTTCAATTGCAGTAGTTCACAAAATTTGAAGCATATAACCACAATGGGACTTTACTGTGTATCACACAAATTGTCAAAATGAAAGAAAGAAACTGGTGGGGGGATGGCATGAAATGACTCCGTGTAGACAACAACCCAAATCTGGCTTGTGCATTCATCAATGTGATAACAACCTCTACTTGTATGAATAACAGTGACAGCTGCTGAGAGTTTTACCTGAAAAGTGATAATGACTCAGTGCTAAATTCTAACTGCACTTATTGTTAATGTGATATTGACCCATTTCATTACTGCAAAGTTATGCATGCTCAGACACAGGTGATAACTGCTGCACATAACCTGTTCACTAGGCATTCATTATATTACCATGTGCAGCTGTTATGTAACACAGTAAGGACAACACCTGAGTAATTCAGTAAAAATAGTATAACACTTGTATATTACTGAGCCCTTCCTCCCACATGACTGAAAAAGCCAAGAAAAATGCCCCAAATATAAGGTAGCTCCATGCTGGTAGTAGTCAGCAAGTAATAATCTTTATCTCACTCAGGCAGCTACTGAGTATAATCAGAAATGCAATAATACAAGCAGAAATGTCAAACTTATCTGGTTGATCCGTGTAATAATTAGTCCAAAAAGCAGTAATTCATGTTATCTCACCTAACCATCCCTCTGGTTACAATAAGACACAGAAGTAAAAAAGGCACAGATATTGTCCAAAATAAATCAGCAATAAAATATTTAGTTTCTCATACCACCAAGACGTTATTCAGTAGAAAGAAAGACTGAAACACAATATACGTTCAGAACGTTTGTATATATTTATCAGCACTGTTCCCGTTATCCATCATTTCAACATAATCAGGGGCACTTTTTAAAATATTAGTACTGTTAACTTGAGATATTGATGGAACAAGATAATGTGACTTACTAAACATTTTTGGAAGTAAAAGTCTATAACCATAATTATAATATTATTGTCCTTTATTAACGGTAATTCATAACCTTTTCTCTAGAAGTCTTTAATTTTAGGAGGGATAAAGAAGGACAGAGCTAAAATTTGCATGAAAAGCCGGGAAGTTTTTGAAAATCAGGACACTTTAGAGGTACAGCTCTACAAACAATGCTGTGTTTAATAAAAAGGCAAGCATGTCAACTATTTATGCAAACATACTCTGGTTAACTACAAAAAATAAAGAAATATAGTAGTCATACCAATTATATGAATAGTCTGTCTGGCCAATATCTTGTGTCTGTAAAGTATGCCAAACTCCCATAATATATGCGGATGAGTATTATTTTACAGGTTTTCTGCCTTTGCCTGGAACGAAAAATGGCCCCTGTCCAGCTGGACAATTCCATTTACTAGAAAACGAGAACTGTTTTCCTGCAATACCTATAGCCTGCACTGTAACGGACAAAACAAAAGAAAAGAACATTTATAAAACTGCAGTAGATCTGATTGTGTATTGTCCAATTATGAAAAGGCTTTTCCCTGACACACTAATGAATTATTTTCCCCAGTAACCCCATTAGTTGTTTGTGTTGTTTATGCAGAAGCACCAAAATGATACAGTAAACTATGTTGCCCAGTGTTCACTTCAGCAGTCTGACCTTGTATGCACAACCTCTTCATTAGTATGTCCGGGTATACACATGCAACAGCATGAGACATTCACCTAAGCAACCCCTTCAGTAAAATATTGAGGTATGCAAAATCACCAAAATGAGACATTTCAACATTAGTAACATTTGCTAGTATGAGCAACCACCAAAATGAAACATTCACCCAAGTGACCCCTTCAATAAAATGTTGATGTATGCACAAGCACCAGAATGAGATACTTCCCCCAAACGACCCTTCAGTAACATTTCCTGGTATGTACATGCACCAAAATGAAAACTTCACCCAAGCGAACCCTTTATGTGCAGGTAGATAATTGCTGCACATTTCCGTTGAGCAGACGTTCATTGTATTCCTGGTACAGGTGTAATATAAGACTGAGTCATTACCATCTGTTAGGAAAAGATCAGAGTAATCCAGTAAAAGTAGTACAAAATGGTATAACACATATATTACTGAGCCCTTCCTCTCACCTAAATTCTGTGCATTACTGACAAAGCCAAATATTGTCCAAAATATATGGTTGCTCCATGTTGGAATTAGAGTACAAGTAATAACATTTATTTACAAGGCATACCATCCTAGTAAAGGGTATTAGAACCACTGGTTACTGGCAAGTTGTACATGGCCTTTGATCTGTTTGCATTGTATGTCCTATGAATCAATGAATCTATGATTCAAAGATGATTGATACTTGCAACTGATTGTAATCCTCACAGACCCGAAATTCAAAATTACAAGGGACAGAGAACCTCATATGTTCAAAATAGGAGACCCCATCTACTCCAGCAGACTCGTTACCAGTGGTGTTCCAGAGGAATCGATTTTGGGACCCCTGTTGTTTGGAATCTACTTCTCTGAAGTAGAGGCTACATTTAAAGGACTGTGGGTGACAAAGTCTGCTGATGACTGCAAACTGAGAGTGATCACTGAAGACCCTAGCAGTGTCAACATCCTGCAAGAAGGTCTTACACAGACTAATGACTGGTGCCAAAGTCCTGGTACTAAACTTAATGCAAAAAATGCATCATCACCCCCTTCACATCAATGGCAAAACCCTAAGCACACAGTCAGTGGTAACAGATCTGGGCAAACAGGTTGACAGTAACCTTAACTTTGATCACTATGTCTCCACAGTGGTAAGAAAGGCATTTTATATTGCTCATCAGTAACCAACCTAGGAAGCCATTCTTTCAAAATAATGCTGTAATCATTACAAACAGCACTGCAGCACACAGCTTGGCTATCAGTCTTTCACTTACAGTATGTTATGCCCCATCAGAAATAAACAAATGGAATATAAAGTGCAAGCAAGGTCAAAAGGTAACCTACCCACTCAATTCTGTATGTAAGAAATCAGCAAACAACCATACTACTAACAGTACTAGGTATGCTCTGAGGAGATGTTGCAGGAATCATAAAGCTATTGATACAGAGTTCTAAGTTGCAAGCCTGCCAAAGGGAAAATACAGAGAACTAACAATATGAACCTCTGGGCACAACAACTGGGGACAAAGTCTCATATAACCAAGCAATGAAAAACTTGAAATGAGGATCATTTACTTTTCACATACATGCCATCGGAATAAATGGGATGAAATCTGTTAATATGTATTTGGCCGGGTTGTGCCTGCAAATGGTCCATTGAGATCGATGCAGTACCCTGGTAAACAGTTCACGGTTCCTAACACAGCTGAGTGAAAATCACAGATACTGCTCTGAAGTCACAGAGAAAAAGACTTGAAGAATTATCACTAAAGCCTGAAACAAACAGTATTTATCCTTTACAGAAACATGCTAACAGAGTAAATGATTCCCGCAGCCAATGACACTGCCTAATGAAGCATTAGATGCATCACATGCAATTCCCCAATCCTCATTCTCCACAAGAGTATTTTACAGCCCTTAGTAGAGTGGACCAAAAAGGTTTCCATTTTAAACTGTGAAAAGGAATCTTATTTATAAATACAGATATATCAGTTGTTTTCTTGTACTAATTATAGAAAAAACAGCTTTTTCACCTGACTAAAATATATATATGAAGTCTGAAACTAAAATGTCTGTCAATTAATGAATTCAATCCCCACTGATTTGCACTAAAAGCTAGACAACCACAACATTTTATGAAGAACAGACCAAAAATATGAAGCAAAATTCTGGACATTCTGCACAAATCTGGACAGTTGAGAGGTATGCATCCAGTTTAACTATTTACATCTCAGATTTCCAACTGGATTATAAAAAAATGGCTGTAGGAAAATGCTCAAACTTGCTTTATAAAATCAACACCAGCCCTGCAGAGACAGATAAATGACTTTTTTAACTTGATTTTGAGAACAGGGTCAGTGATTTTCATCCACAGACATCCCCCTACACATCATTTATATCCAGTTTGCTGCGTAAACTTCAAATGTCACAGTGTGGTAAAGAATAAAATAATAAGGGTCAAAGTACCATATTTCAGGTTTGTGTCACTGGATACACAGTGACTAAAGTAAAGTGCCCAGCTTACTTTACACAAAAGCACACTAGTCCTGCAAATCTAAGGTGACTGCACTGAATGACAAAGTGGTTGGTCATTTTCTGATGTTTCTCATTTCTAGTTAGGCAGCTTATCTGAAAATTGATCTTTTCTGCAGGAACTGTATCTATAGTACCTTTGGTGACTAATGCCACTACTGCTACAATGCAGGAAAACACGGATACACAGATCCTACCAGTGAATTCTGTGACTTTATTTAGTTTGTCAGCTTGTTCATAGGTTGGCACTAGGCTATCGGCCCTAGGGCCTATACAAGCCTAACCATAACAATTCCTTGGCTATTTCTTCCCACAATATTTACTTCCCTGGACCCCTGTCTAGCAGGGTGACTGACGTGATCCCCGGGGTGAATTTCCTATCTCCCATCCAATCATCAAGGTTCCTTTTGAAGGGGGTCAAAGAGGCACTCTGCTTGAGAAGTATGTGAAGTCTATTCCAGAGTCTGGGGAGTCTCTGGGTCAGGAACCTATCCCTCCAGCAGGTTTTGTTCATTGTGATGACAAGGTTTAGATCCCTGGAGAATGTGGCTCTGAGGGACTGGGATTTCAACTGTAGCATGTCCAACAGTTCTGGGTTTGACATGTCCTTGTATGTTAAGCAGAGATCGCCTCTGAGTAGACGATATGTGACAGAGTATAGCTGGAGGTTTTTTTTAGACGGTCGGCAGAGGGCATCTGCTTTAGGCCTGTGATTCTTTAAGTGAGGTATTTCTGTGGCCTTTCCAATGGTTGCAATCGTCTTGAGAGGTACATACCAAACAGGGCATTGTATTCTATAATGGGTCTAATGAGGGATGAGTACAGTGGGGCAATGACCACCTTTTTTCTGGATGAAAAGCCCTTAGTGATGAGGTGTGCCACATAGGATTTCCTGACTGTTGTGATGATGTAGTTATCGAAGGTAAGACCACTGTCCACCTGTGTCCCTAAGTCTCTTATCACATTTTCTGTGTTTAGTGTACTGCCACCTATGTGGTAATTCATGGGTACATGGTTTTTCCCAAAGGGGATAACTATACATTTCTTGGCATTGAGACTGAGCCCATGGCTCTGGCACCAAGCATCTGTTTCTGTAAGGCCCTTTTGTAGAATATCCACATCATTTGGGGATTCGATAATGGCTCCCAGTTTGCAGTTATCTGCGAACTTTGTTAGCCAGAGTCCCTTAGTATTGCTGTCACCCTACGCTTTGAACACAGCTATCAACCATATTCTAAGGTCAAAATGTAGATCACCGTCTCTCACTATGTCGAACAAATGGAGAAAATTTTCAGCACAACTTGAAACAAGAAACAACTTCAAACATGAAACTCTTAGCATCCTTTACATATAAAAGGCTATACGATTCATAATTTACCTGTAGTATTTATTAAAAACTTAGGGTTTATCACACACCCCTTTTCACACAGTTTCTAAATGGTATAAACCATGTGCAAAAATACAGGAGAATCTCTCTAGTCTCAGAAAGACAAAACAGGACAAAGTAAGCAATCAAATGAAATACTACTTCAGATACAAAGCACTCACAAATGAGTCTGGTCTGGTAACCTCTCAACTTCTTAGAGCAAGCAAGCTGCACAAACCAGGGACGATTATATTGCTTCTACAAACTTTGATAGAATAACAAGTTTTGCCTGGCAGCAATATTTGAAAAGATATGAAGTCTGCCATGGAAATAACCGTCATTATTTTCTAACTTCACTGTTTGCCAGTAATTTGCTGGAAAACCACAACTTTATGAAAAACGGACCACAGCTATGATATGAGAACACCTTACTTACCTTACTGATTAGACAGGCTCGGAGGTGAAAACTGGCTGCTGAAGTGAGTCAAAATGTTGTTCTTCTTTCGGTATTTCCAGATTAGGGGTTGCCACAGCACAATTCCGGTCCGCTAATGATTGGCAGTAGATTTTTACGGTGCCAAGGTGCCAGCTTGACGCCCAACCTTCAACGAAGGCACGCCCATTTACGCATGTCTTTCAAATGCCACTCGACTGCGGGGAGGGCATGCAGACTCCACACAGAAGGCGCTCCAGCCAAGAATCGAATGGGAGAACCTCTTGCTGTGAGGCGACAACGCTACCGCTGCACCACCACGGCTTCTCTACTTGACACTAGAATCTTCTTCTTTCGGCTTTTTCCTGGTTAGGGTTCGCCAGAGTGGATCACCTGTCCGCTCATGATTGGCAGTGGAGTTTTACGGTGTCGAGTTACCAGCCTGGCGCCCAACTTTCCACAGAAGGCACATACATGCACACACTCACACCTAGGGCCAATTTAGAGTGTCCAATCCACCTACAGCATGTCTTTGGGAGGAAACCGGAGCACCCAGAGGAAACCCACGCAACCACAGGGAGTACATGCAGACTCCACACAGAAGGCACCCCAGCCAAGAATCGAACCAGAGAACCTCTTGCTGTGAGGCAGCAATGCTAACTGCTGCACCACCGTGGCCGCCTCTACTCGACACTAGAATATTTGCCTAAAATAAAGGAGGAGGGATAACCACAATATTCCCAGAACTACACAATTCGTTTACTGGCAGTGCAAACAATGACACTTGGATAAAACAGGAGTTTAACGGTAAAATATTGTCTTATCATAGTTTGGGAATATGCATTTCTGTCCATTTTGTACCAAAACCATATTCATAGCTTAGGCTTCCTAGCTGAACACCACAAAAAATCATATGAATACACAGCATACACAGCTGCTATAAACCATTATTCCTCATTTGTACTTTTTGCATACTTAATTAGCTTATGGCATATGCACCATACTTCTACAACAATATCATTGTTATGCACTGGTTAATAAATAACGTTACCATATGACACCATCATTATGCACTAGATAATAATATTACCATGTGACTTAGGAAGCCTACTGACCTGGGATGTCATATAAAGAACATTTTCTATAGTGTTTGGTGCACAGTTTTGGCAAAGATGCACGTTAAACTGAGTGGAAGGCATCTCCCTTGAATACTGCTGTGAGGATTTTACCACCTGGCAATATGCTCAGCTATTTGGCAGTATATTGTCTACAGTCCCACCTCTAACATTTCCATGTTCAGCTTGATAATGACTATGCAAGAAACAGACTACAGACAACAGTAACTGGGGTTTAATTACTTCATGAAATCATTACTGCTCATTTCCTAACACAATACATTTTCTTTGTTAGGTACTATGCAAAAGCTGCATTGTTTAGTTACTTTCAATTCATTAGCTAATGACCTTCATGAAAAGTGCTGGTGCACCAAACAAACAAATAACCATGCCAAAATGCACAAGGTGGATCCTTTCAAAGAAAGAAATAATCAGAGTTTAACTTTTTAATTCAGAAAAAAAACCCATAAATAAATAAACGTATCTAAAGACATATGTTTAGCGCTTTTGTCCTTCGTCTATCAAAAATGGACTTCTTTACAACTAATGTGATGACACACATTAAATAGCACCCCCCCCAAAAAATGTCTTATACTTAAACAAACCTTAAAAAACACACTACTGTCATGTTGCAAAATAACACTATTCCAAGTTTTATATTGTCATGTCAACCAAAAGGTTAGTATTAAAAATATGTGATTTCTTCTATGAAAAATAATAAAATTATTTTGCTGTTTATACATTATCCAATAAAAAAGTAAATAAAAATGCACATAAATAAATAGTATGCGAACATGAACCACTTTAACAAAATTTAAAAGGAATTATAATTTAGCTGACCACTGGGGTGGGGGGGGGGCAGTGGCATTCTGTTTTAATTGCCACAACAATTCACTTCAATCTAGTTTCCCAAGAGCCACCTTTCAGGTCAGAGACTATTATTTATAAAGTACCACATAGGAGCTTAATAAGATTCTCGCATTGCTCACTATGGCGCTTTGTTGACATTCTTTCTTTTAATATTGTACCCATATTCGTAAATCCATTCTCTCAAAGTTCTTTCTGCTTTACCTACATAAACATTAATGCATGTAAAACACTTTGCTGTGTATACTAAGCCCTTACTTCGGCAATGGCCCTTTGCAAGTTCAAAGTAGAATTTGAAAGATTTGCACATTAATTACTTCTAAAGATGTCCTTTTTTGATAAACAAAGGATGAAAGCACTAAACTTATATCTTTAGCCACATTTGTTGATTTTTTTTTTCTGAATATAAAGTTAACATTTTGACAATTTGTTACTTGAGAGCATCTACCTTGTGCATTCCTGCCATGGTCATTAGCTACTGACTTGCTACTCATTGCTTTATCAGGTTGGCTACATGCTCCTGCACTTCCCAGTTTGGTGGGACTCTGCTCCTACCTCTATGCAAAGGAGAGAATATTCAGCTTTAGCACAAATACTTTGTGATGGGGCAATGCAACCTCAGAATAACTACATTTGGTTTAGTCAGGTGTCAGTACACAGCCCACCCCCCCTGCAAAAAGAAGGCACTTTTAGTTTACTTTTTTTTTTTTTTTTAATTAGTATGGAGAGATGCAGATTAGCTTCAGTTACTAACATGTACAGCGTTCTTCTATTCTAATGCATTCATTCATATTTGGCAGCAGTTATGCCTCTCTTTTAAATTATCTTTTAAAGCATGTAATGTTCAAGTATACTAAAAGTATGTTATGGGTTTAAATACGAAGCATTCCACTTACATTTTTAGCTTATCATAATGAATCTTTGGATTTGAACTGTGAATTCTATATCCTGCATTTACCTGGACTGAAATGACACAAATAACAGGTATTTTTGTAGATGCTGAGTTCTATACAGAAGACACATTTAACTGTGCACTCATTTGACTGAGTCAGAATTTATTTTCTTATGTATTTGTTTATTTTTGTTAACCAGGGCAGAGCACTGATCCACATGGACCTTTTCCAGACTGAGCCCAATTGCACTGGTGAAGTGACTTTCTCAGAGTCAAAGAGAAGGCAAATGGAGGTTGAAGAAATCTAACTCTGGACTCTAGGACAATAATTATCAAATTATAGAACTGCTGTCAATAGCATCCTAATTGATACACAGCTAATCATGTATAATCATAATCGAGTGGCAATACCTACAGAGTTAGTAGAACTAAGTAGTGTAAACATTAAAATTAGTAAAATTTAGTACTGTTTAGCATAAACTGCCCCAATAAAGCACCCTTATTAGTCTGTACATATAAAGCACACTTAATAGAACATTAACCCCAACACCCCACCCCCCAGTAGATTACAAATCAAAGGACTGGACAGTACTGATAATGCCAGCTTCGAGGATATGGGCATCTTGAGACAAATGTAGCAACTGTCTCTTGTTTACCAACAACCACTTAATCCTTAAAGTGTCAGGCTCTGTATGTGACAGGTGTAATTACACAATGACACTGGAGGCTAAACTGTCACATACAAGTTCACATAAGGTTGTCGAAACCACACACACACACACACACACACACACACACACACACACACACACACACACACACACACACACACACACACACACCTCACATAGCACACCACACACATATGCTGAGGGACTTAAAAGCAATCTTTCTAAAACAACAAAGATCACCTAGACCACCCACTGTCAAAGCTGTGCTCTGCCTCAGCAAGCCCAAGGCACTCAGAAAAAAATTACACCCAACACCACCATATTGTCACTCTCAGTGGAGACCCAAACACTAAGCCCCTAAGGCTCTCATCATAGGGGATTCCATAGTAAGATATACTGATGCCCTTCTAACCACGCTGAACAAGGAGAATATCATTGTTAGTTGCTTTTCTGGGGCCAGGATCCACAAACATCATGCTTGTACTCAAGTCATTACGCTACAGGTGCCAGTATGATTCCATCATAGTCCATATAGGTATAAATGACCTGAGATGTACCTTCCTAGGCTATATGAAGAGAGATATTAAGGAGCTTTCATATTATGTGTCTCAGGCTGGTATAAGCCTGGCAGTGAACAGCATATTACCATCACCAAGGATGATGCCACAATATGAGCAAAAAATTATTGATTTCAAAAACTGGCTTTCTGGTGTCAATCTAAAAGGATCCAATATTTGTCTGGACATGGTCAGCAGAAGTCATTGCTTTGCAAAGGATGGTATGCACCTTTCCCCTCCAGGGTTCTGAATGCTGGCTAAAACTTTGTCCACCGCTATAGTGCCTTTTTTAGGCAAAGTCAAACGAACAAACCTATTGACATAGAAAAATTGACTCAACAGAACCTCAAGGTGTTACTGCTCAAAGTCAGGAGCCTAAATAAAAAAACTACACTCTCTCTCCAAATCCTTCTCACACTCGAGAACATAGACATCTGTACAGTTTCTGAGACATGGTTTAAAGAGGCAGAGAATACCCCCCTCCCCCCAGGAAGTGCAAGATTTAAGTCCTTTCCAAACTTTAAGACCAGTAGCTGCACAGGCAAGGGATAAAGGTGGATGTGTCTTGACCTACATCAACAAGCATACATCTAAGGTGGTGAAACAGGATGACATGTTGGAGTTCCTCCACTTACAAATCACCATAGACAAAATCCCTACCATACCCAACCATACACTCCATGTCCTAAAAAGCTCAAAATGCATACTTGGACCTACTGCAGACACATACCATCCAACCTAACATCCCACTCATGGGAGACTTTAATTGCCCTCTATAGATTGGGAATCCTGCACAGCCATAAATCTACAGGCACAGAGATTCCTGAACTTTGTAAATACAAACACCCTTGATCAAAAAGTGAATACGTCCACTAGAGACTCCAACATACTGGACCTCGTGCTCACAAATACTGGAGAATGATGCAACTACCCTCCAATGTCTTTTCCTCCCTGGTAAGGTCCATCCATAAAGCTGTCTCCATCAAAATCAAAATCAACTCCATAATTTCATTAAAACCAGTAATAGTCAGGAAATATCCCAAGACAAATTAACTGTTTTAAGTGAGGGTTTCTCAAAATTCAATGACCCTCCAAACCCTTAGGACACACCAGCCTATGCTGAATTGCTCTCAGAAACTCTGTACAACCATGTTAATGGCTGCATGGAGTCTGCTGTACCTACCAGAAGTAATCCCAGAACTAGCCCCAGAAACAAACCACCCTGGTGGCATCCCAAATTAAACAAGATATACAATAAAAGGAAAAATTATAGCAAAAATCAGGAAGAGTAATTCCCATGAAGATAAAAACGTTCTCAAAGTAAACAGGCAAATGAAAGGGCTAATTATGTCAAGCAAAGCCAACTTTAAAGTTAAGCTACCCTCCCAGGTGAAAGATAACCGTAAGGCCTTCTACAGCTATGTCAGAAACCTCAAAGACAGCATATAGCAATGTGCTGAACTGGTGGTTAATGGTGCCAAATTCACCAAGCCTGGCAATATAGCAAACCTGTTACTGGACGAATTCAATTCCAAATTTACCCCCTCTCACACCTAACCATCCCCCCAATAATACCCTCAAAGATAACCCTTCCAACTATAACTAGGGAGCATGTATTGGCTGCACTCACTAAAGCCAAGAACATGGCTTCATGGCCCTAGTAACATCCTAGGATGCCTCCTGAATAGTTTAAAATATTACTTATCAGTTCCCTCACAGTCATTATTTAAATTACAGTCTTAAAACAGGCTTTATGCCACGGGAATTGTTGACTGTGATAGTCATCCCCCTTCATAAGGGAGGGCCTTCAATAGATCCTGGAAACTACAGTCCCATTAGTCTGACTTGTCTTATTTGTAAAGCCATGGAAAGAATTATCAAGAAAATTATCAACAAGGACATAGGAGACCTCAAGATACTGGATCCATCTCAGTTTGGCTTTGTCAAAGGAAGATCCTGCTTACTGAATTCGGTGGACTTTTTTGAAAAGGTTAATGAGATAATGGATGAGGAGAAAACTGTGCATACTGCCTACCTAGATCTGGCTAAGGCATTGATACAATACCCCACTTGGGCATTGTTAAACTGGCAACTAGGTATAAACCATGTTATAACATGCTGGATAGCTAGCTGGCTCAACTGACAGGACCCACAAGGTTAGAATCAGTGAGGCCACCTCCACAAAGAGGCCGATTACTGCTGGAGTCTCCCAGGTTCTGTGCTAGGCCCACTCTTCTCTGGCATCTACTTCTCAGATATCAAACCCAATGTTAAAGGTCTCTGATTAAGCAAGTTCGCAGATGATTGCAAACTGTGAGCAGTCACTGAATCCCCCCCAAGACCAGAACAACCTACATGAAGGTCTAATACAGACAGACACTTGGTGCCAATGCCATGGCTTAAAATTCAATCCCAAGAAATGCAATGCAGTACCTTTTGTGAAGTTTGCCACCCTGGGTAACTACATCATTAATAAAATGCCCTTGAAAGTTAATTCACTAGTCAGGGATCTGGAACTCATGTAAACAGTGACCTAGCCTTTGACCATCTTCTCTCCAGTGCAATAAGAAAATTCTTCTATGATGCTCAACTTATAACCAAAGGCATGGCATCTAGGTCCAGAGAGGTCATCATACCACTGTAAGTGGCCTCATCAGGACAATCATAGAGTATAATACCCTCTTCGGTATGTACCAGACAAGACACATGCAGCAACTGGAAAGTCCACAAAGGTTCCTTACAAAAAGAATACAGGGAGTAAACACAGTGTCCTATACTGATCACCTTAAAGCCCGGTCTTTTTACTCAGTATTGTACAGAACTTCTGAGAGGTGATCTTTGCCTGGCATAAAAAAATCCTGTTTTGATGAATCTTTTACACATCTGCAAAACAAACAGAGATTCAATAAACTCCACGTCGGTTCCACGTAGAGCTACATGAAGTGTTTTCATGTACGCGATGTTGTTCATCGCACAGCATCACACCATGCATATTAATGATGGGCAGTGCGCATGAGCAAGGTTTCGTAGCTTGCACCAGTGTTGTTGGCCAAGAAACCTCTAATATGAATGTGGATCATACCTCTCAACATTTTAGTGCAAAAAATAATGGGGGGACAAAGGCCCAAAAATAGGGACAGACTTTCAATATTGTTCTTAAAACATAGAAAGTAGCTAGAATAATAGGATTTGTGTTAGCAAGCATTTTCTGAAGGATATGAAGTATGAAATTCAAATGTATGTCATTATGTACTGAACAAAGGAACAAGTGCCACTAGACAAACCACAGAATCCTTTAAAGATTAAGCGCTTTTGTTCTTTTAATAATTAACTCAGAACTTCATCAGAATCAATACTGAAACATAAAAATCTAATTAATGAAATACACCCAACATACTAAGCAACAAAAACAAAAATATATATATTTCTTTGTAAAGAATCACATACCCAATGAAAAAAACATGTAAATCTTGATGATTTGATCAATCAATCACAATATTTAAATCAAACCACTCAATCAAATACACTATTCACTATGATTTCATTGGCCAGTCAAAACCACACTTTTCCGTGACAAGCCAATCAGCAGCATCTATATCACATAATCAAAGCTTCAAAACATAGAATCTAATATGGTCGAGACCATATCATCGATGTGTTGAAACTTCAAATATGTATATAAAAAAAAAAAAAATAAACCAAAAAATAACTTACTTAAACATTTCAAGAAGGAGGGCAAGCCCCCCTGCACCGCCCATACCCCCCGCTACTTAAATATACCAACTCTGAGATCACACTACAGTGCAGTAAAGGGAAATCTTCCCTTACGGAGATTTCCGTTAAAACATTTGATGTTTATAAACTTCAATGATATGGTGCCGACCATATCAGTTTCAAAGTTTTGAAACTTCGATGAAGCAATACAGACCCAATCATCACATATGTCTAAATGAAATGTGAAATTGTAATTTAAAAACAATAAAACCTTGCCAAAATGATTGAAAAATCTCATATCTTAATTTAAATCTAAAATAATGACAGTATCAACATAAAATGTTTTAAGTCCTGGTGGCCAATCTACCATACATGCAATCTGCCATTTGGGTTCACTACTTTCCACTCACACTTTGTAATCTCCATCCAGATCCTGAATTTTAACCAAATCGATCACCAAAAATACTTATTTCTCTGTCTTCACCAACCAATCATGAGTATAACCTCTTTCCAGACAAAAAAAACACTGACAATTTTAAGTTCATTCAAAAAAACAATTACTGTCACTAGTTAATCTACTCAGTCTAATATAATGACCCTTTACTACACTTCTTTTCATACGGTGTGGGTGTAGACTGTGTTTATATAAATATTGATTCGCAAAACTATTTTTCTGAAAAATTTGACCTTGTATAGCCTCATTCTAAGGTCCTAGTGTTAGCGTGACATCCAAATAATTTATTATTTTTCCAAACCCACTTTTGGCAAATTTGAGAGAGTTGGTGCTAGTATTCAAAAAAATCTAGCAACAAATCAAAATCAGTCTCTGTCCCCTTCCACAAAAATATCAAATTGTCAATGTATCTCTGGTAAAATATCACTTTCTTGAATATAGCATACTGTTTCAAATGTTTTTGTTCCCAAAATGGCAAAACAAGATTTGAAAACGCTGGTGCCACCTAGCACCCATAGCAACACATTTCTTCTGTTTATAAATTTTGTCCTTAAAACAAAAGAAATTGTTCTCCAAAATCTCCAAAACATGTCATCTCAGTGGTGTTACTACTAAAGTTAGAAAAGGTCGTCAGATATTTTCTTACATCTTGTATTCCACTTTGTTGTTTTATACAAGTATAAAGAGAAACCACATCTAGGGATACAAAATAACATACATTAATAGTTGTCTGTAATCCCTGGAGTAATTCCAAAATGTGCCAAGAGTCACAGAGATAAAACTCAGTCAGCTGGACCACTAGCTTCAAAATGTAGTCCAGAAAATCTGAAATGCATTCGGTCTTGCACTGACGAGCACCCACCACTGGTCTAACAGCTGGGTTGGTTGAATTTTTGTATACTTTTGGAATCCCAAACAATTTTGCCATTTTTGGCAATTCCACTTGCATATACTCAAAAATCTCACAATCCAAATGTACTTCAACTAACAAATTCTCCAATGTTATATCAATCACTGAAAAACATCTTATTGCATTAGCTCTGTTAGTTTCCTCATAAGAGTTAAAAATCTGGTAATAATTAAATCATGGCTTCAACATATTTGGTATTATCTGTCACTACCAAAGTCCCACCTTTATCTGCTCTCATGACATGAATATCAGTGTTGGATGAAAGTTCAGCCAATGCTTTTCTTTCATCTGAACTTAAGTTATAGGTCCCCAATTTTCTCCCAATTTTATTTCTAAGGTCAGTCTCACAAAACTCCTGGAAAATGTATCATGTATTATGTAATTAAGGATTATAAGTAGTTCTTTTATGTGGTTTCCTCAAATCCTCTTGACGAAGAGGGATATCATTATGTAATGACTTCAATCTTCAGTGATTTTTCCAGAAAACCACAAATTTTACAAGAAACAGCCCAAAAATATGATGCAAACATCTGGACATTCTGCAAAAATCTGGACTGTGGGGAGGTATGATGTGGATATTTCCATGTAAGGTTGTTAGAAATGAAAGTGGATTGTAGGACAGCACAGCAATTGCTTTTCACTTACTTGAGTTTTCTTATTTAAAATTTGTTTGGGGTACTGGCATAGATTTTTTTCATCATTTCAACTATGGCTCCATTTTTTATTATTAATTTTTGTGACCAGTGTTTATGTAATGCGCCACTTAGCACAAGTGTGTCCAGCTGTGCCCATCTGATTTGCTCAAAGTGCAGCAGTGCACAAACTGGATGAGTGGACCATCCAGGTTGCAGACAAGATCCAGAAAGCCACAAACAGAAACTGGATGCATTCAATTAATTTTATTGGTCATCATACAAACACAATAAGTGGCGTTGCACAGAGGTAAACAGTGAAACCTTAAGAATGATTAGTAAAATTGGGAATGTCATGTAACTATGCCTGTTGCAGCAGGTGTTAAGTGTAGGTCTGGAGTGCAGATGGTTCGAGGTTCCAGTACAGGGTGTGCAAACCTTGTTTTACTCTTGTGACATTGCAGATTATAGCAATGAAGTGCAACACACACAACTGTTTTCTCAACCTTTTTGTGATAACAGCTGTAAGTGTAGGACTACTGTAGACATGGTCCTTTCGACCAACACAAGTCCCTGTATACCAAATAACCTTGAAATTGCATTGTTTGCCACTGTTGTACATCGCTTACCATTGCACAAATACATTGCTTGGCAGTGCATACCCTCGAATACCGTGTTTGCAAGATTCTAAGCAATGCACAACCCTTTCAAAAGTTGCAAAACCAAAAGGTGAGCGCTCTCAGTAAGAGAGATACATGCAATTGGTGGGAAATGCTCATTCTACATTGGGCTATGGTAGACATGTCTGGTGCTTCTGGTGAGGGAGTGTGCTTCCGAGCACAGAGGTTGGGGTGTTCAGGAGTCCAAAGTCTTTATTGGACTCCTAGTTAAATAGCATGAGCCCTGGGACTATTCAGGCTCAGAATACAAGTCTAAAGCCTGGAATAGTACAGACAGGGCTTTGACCAGTGCTACAGGTATGCCCCGCACTGGTGAACATTGCTGACTTCATTCTGTTGACTTCTGGAGGAGGAAGCAGGATAACCTCGACCATTGGATCAGGGAATTTAGTACAGGGAACACCACACAAATGTGTAAGTATCAATTAGAGTGACTAATTGTAAGAGTTAAAAGCTGAATATAGTCAGAATTGGTATTCATAATGGTATTCTGTTCTGTTTTTTCCACAGCCACCATGGAGTGAGCATCGAATGGTAGGTCCTGTGCTGCTTGTTTGTCAAGGATGCAAGAAGCATGTGGTATGTATGCATCAGAACAGTACTGTTACTGTACCATTAAAAGTTAAGGGCAACTTAGTTGGTAGTTAATACAGTTGTATCAAACTGAACATGCATATCTCAACTGTAAAAGAAAGTATGCATGCAAGAGTCTGTAGGACAAAATAACAGTACAGTATTAGAGAGTAGTCAGTGGATGTGGGTTCAAAAAACATACTTCCCAAATATACAATACTGTTAGGTTTTCTCTGTTAAGAACAGGGTAGTCTTAAAACTAATAAAGAAATTTGTTAGGAGTTTGTAGTGTTAAAAGTAACGGTGAACAGAATAGTGTCAAATAATTGGATTAATGCTTTGTATGTCACATATGAAGTTACTAATGTTCTCCCTTTTTTTGTCTCTCACCCCAACCCTTATCTTCTCCCCTACCCCACAGTACAGTGGGGTAGGCCTGTCCCACAGGATCCTCCTGCCCCCACTCCACCAGCTGCAGCACCGCAGACCAGCATGTCTGGTGTGCAAACTAGTAGCACCCCCTCTGCTGCCCCTGCACTACCTGGCCCCTCGGGTAGTTCTGCTTCAGAGGTTAGGCCTGTGGCTCTTTCTGGGAACAGTGGCAGAGGCGGTGACTTTATCACCCGAGAAGAACTGCCAAAGATGGTGTGTAGGATTGTGTTCTGCACTGTGGATGTACGCCTATGCTGGATGGAGCGCCTGCTCTCTATTTTGATTGAGAATACTGGAAGGAGACACAGATGTCGGGAACTGCAGCCAGTGGAGCAGTGAGGTGACAATGATAACAGTCCACTGGGTGAGGACTAGATTCTCACTGTCACCCGGCTTGTGCATGGGACCTCTATTTCCACAGCCATGGTGTTCACCTACCTCCAATTCGATTCTCGGCTGGGGTGCCTTCTGTGTGGAGTCTGTATGTCCTCCCTGTGTTCGTGTGGGTTTCCTCCGGGTTCTTCAGTTTCCTCCCTCTTTACAAAGACATATATCTGGATAGTTTCTCCACAGGCCTCCACTGAAAATTGGCTTTGTTCCAAGCCGAACTTTCCCGGTAAACAAATGTTAAATAAATAAAATAATAAATAAAAATGTCCCTGACCACCCTGTAGCACTCTACAATGTCAATGTCATGTATGTTGTGATAAGTTCAATGTGGCCTGAAAACACTTCTCTGTCTCGACCTACGCCTATTGGCAGAAAGAGCAGCATTGCCTGCAGCATCTAGCATATACAAATGGATTAAAGCAGCAGCTCCTAACATTCTGTCTCTGTAGACTTTCTGTGTCTGTACTCCACAACTTTTGAAATCCGCATGAAAAACCAGCATGTAGTCTACATTGATGCTGCATAACTTTTTGAAAAGCTCAACCAAATTGCTTGCTTAGCATGCAATTCAGCTGTGTATGCTGTAATTAGCATCTCCGAAACAGAGGCTAAGACAGATGCAATCCATTAATAAACTATTCCATTATAAAAAGGCAAATACGTTGCTAGTCAAGCTAATGGTGAGGACACTTGTTACATGTTTGCAGGACTTCACAGAACAGCATTTCTTCAAAATATATCTTTACAGAGGAGTACTGAACTCCAGCAGATCTGCTCCCATTTTGTTACCTACATAATGCATATGGTGAAATATATTTATGAAGAATGTGAAGCAATGGCTTTTACACTTTTATCTGCATGTATTAGTTAGAAGTGTACTGATGGCATGGCCTTGTTTTTCAAGCCATTTCAGAGGTACACATGAAAACATAATGCTATATGATATATATATATAAATATATAAATATATATATATATATATATATATATATATATATATATATATATATATATATATATCATGTTTCAGGGACAGGTCCTTTGAAAGCACTTTTATCATTACAAAGATCTTTTATTAACACAATGATTAATTTGCCTGTTCTTTTTTGGGTGTTGGGAGCAAAGAAGAGTTACTGTTATGTCACAAACTAGAATGGACTGTTCTTTTGGGGAGGGGAGCACAGCTGAGTTACTGCTATGGCACAAAAAAAGTACATGTTGCTCTTGCTACTGTCCTTGTTTTGCATCAAACCTGCCTGTTAGTATTTCACATCTGTAAATTTGTTTTATATGTTTCCAGTGAGTAATACTGATTGACTACCTTTACTGTTTTATCTGGATAAAGATACTTTGTAGTTTTGTGATACTTATGAGTATTATCAATCTGTTGTCTTTTAGGACACAACCAATGTCAGTGAGGTGGACACTCCATTCAGTGATGCGGAGAACAACATAATTCTTGACACTCTTCGCCAACATAGGGCATTTCTGCTGGGAAGAGGTCGGCCCAATATGGCACACAGGCTGCAATTATGGCAGCAGATTGCTGACAACAAATTCTGTGGGCAGCCACAACCAAACCTATTAACAGGTACGCCACAGGGCCTCTAACATGATTACCACTGCACAGAGGGATGCAGCTGCTGTTGCCCAAGACCAAAGGTAACTGGAGGAGGGCCTGCTGCAGAACTACCTCTTACCCCCAATGAAGAGTTTCTGGCAAATATCATTCATCATGAGACCTCACAGCAGAGTGGAACAAAATATGTCCTTGATGTGGGTGCCACTCCTTCTGAGTCCCAACAGGAGCTTCCAGGAAGGCCTTGTTATATGATCAGTTGAATACTGTTGTATAGTAAAATAATTGACATAAGTATGTCACATCTTTTGGGGGGGGGTTGAAGATTGCTATAGTTAAAAACTTAGTTTGGAGTTTTCAGCCACATTCTTGTTGAAAGTAGAGTTAATGCAGATACAGAGGAGTACATGTATTACAACCCGTCTTGCCGTTAAATGTGATGATGTTGCCCTTACCCCTTGCTTAACTTCTTTCAGGACCATCAGGAATTCAGCAAGATATGGCTCCTGCAGATGGTAAGTCAAATAAAATGTATGTATAAGTTACTGCAGATCAATTTAAAGAAATATCATAATGTTTCATTTTAGGCCTGTTGTGTATATTGCTGTACTGTTTGCAATAGTGGCAGTACTGTTATTTATTTAGCATAGTAGTGCAAGTATTAACGTATTCTTGTGTTTCTTCATTTTTATCACAGGTGATCATGATGGTGGGCTGTGGGCCCTGTGACACCTAATGTCAGTGTCTCAGCAGACACTGATGATGATGGTTGCCAAACTGAGGGGGGTCTATATCAACCCATCGAAGCGTCACTTCAACAAATGACATTTAATCAAAAATACCATTCATCAAATTCCCCTCAAGTGGGGTGCTGTGCTCCCCACAAAACCCCTCATTAATCATATAGAGCAACTCTGAGATCGCACTATAGTGTGTAAAGGGCAAATTTCCCAATCCTCACTGTACTGCAATCTCAGTATGAACAGTTTAAACTGCATGTTCTATGTAACTGCACTGAAAATGCCATTTGATTAACTGATTTTTTGATGACCTGACAGGGACCCAATTAAGGCACATTCAGGGGGTGCAGAGGTTGAATCTGACACAGAGGCTGACATCCAGCCATCTCCTTCATTTTCCGCGGGACACAGCCAGTAGGCCAATGCCTACCCAGTCCACTGAACACACAGATATTGGACAGGTGGAGGATAACAACATTGATCAGGGATGTGTGGCTACTGTGGCTTCAGTGCCTGTTGATTTTGGCCATAGCCAAAGTGTGGCAGAGGTGCCACACAAGACGGTTGATAGGAGTGCTTGGAGGAGTCCTGCTATCCATCCTCCCCCTGGTGCAGGTGTCTCTTCCCGTGTCACTCAACGTAGGTTTAGGGACATCATGGAGGCATGGGCACATTCAGAAAGGTGCTCAAGACAAATGCTCAGGGTTGTAAATGTGGCACAGGCTGACATGCATGACTGAATGAATGACACATTGGAGCAAGGGATGTCTGTGATGGACTGAGGGGTGTCTGCCATAGAACGAGCAATGTCTATGATGGAACATCTACTGGGAGGGGAATGGTGTTCTCGTGGGAGTAGGTCATCCACAACATCTGCTGATAGCTAATGTGGCCATGCCTGATCACACTCCTGTATTCGTAGTACTTCCACTGCTCCATGGGTGAGTGTGCTGTCCACACCCAGACGTGGTAGGCCATGGGGTCGTGGTCCTGAGCATTCCTGTGAAGGGAGCATGTCCAGCAGACATCAGTCACGTTCAGGTAGAAGCACTGCATCTGACATTGGGCATGGACTGCCAGCTCTACCATGCAAGGTCCACACCTGTCCAACATACTAATCTGTAGAGCTAGCACTGAGTTTGGCTGTGTTCATGCAGACTCTCACAAACCACTTTCACATGGAGGACCCCTACAGACAGACACACACACACACACACACACACACACACACACACACACACACACACACACACACACACAGTTAACATGGCTCAGCCTGTCTGCTTCCCTTTCTTTCTCACACACACTCACAGTCCTTTTGTGTCAGCCTAGGCCTCCTGCCCCCCCATACACCACACCCTGTGCAAGTGATGATAACTGTACCATATCCCTGCTTTCTCTCTTTTGGATTCAGGGATACATAAGTTTTATGTCTGATGTACAGGGTGCCTAGCTACATTAGTGCTTAGTATATCTGCATTTGTGTTGTTGAACTGATATTTGTACTTGTCACTTATATTTGCCTTGCCAAGGTATACAGTGGATATCATCATAAGTTCACTACTTTATGGTGTATTCTCTTGTAAGGATTGTGAAGTCACACCATCACATTCAGACCTCAGGCTGTATGACAGCACTCTAATCAAATCTTATCAGAACGGTAATACAGTATAATGTTCTCTTTTGCATGTACCTCACCAGACACATGCAGCAGTTGGACAGAAACAGGGCTTTCTCATCAAGATAACACAGGGTCACAAACCATGGCATGATGTATGTGTATAGATTAAAAGACATGTCACTGCAATCTGGCTGGTATCGGATGAGTTGATGTCTGCCTGGCCTCCAGGCCAGTGTTTGATCATGTGCTGCTGGAATGACTGCATATGCAATAATGTGAAATAGCAGATGACATTAGCATTGTCTGTTGAGTATATGGCAATAACAGTGTCCCACATGCCAGTGGAAAATGCTCTATGTAATGTCAAGTAACAGCTCACACACACAGATGCACACCAAGTTGACTGCAGTGAGAACGGAACCCCTACCTATCTACAGACTACAGAACACAGTATGCTATGCAAGCACCACAGCACAAGTCTGACTTTTACATGGTTGCAGGTTATCTTACAGTGGATGACATCAGCAGGCCATGTGGGAGACAAGAGGTTGTGAGGGCTGCATGGAATAGATGTGTAGGCTTGTGCAAGTAGGAAAATACGGGCAAGCCATGCCAATGGAGATGTAACTTCAGGACAGTACATCTACTCTGCTGACTAAGACACACATACACCAACTTGACTGTAGTGAGAATAGAACCCCTACCTATCTACAGATTACAGAACACAGTACATTACGCAAGCACCACGGCACAAGTCTGACTTTTACACTGGTGCATGTCAACTTATAGTGGTTGACATCAGCAGTGCATATTGGAGAGAAGTTGGGAGGCCTGCCTGAAATGGTTATGTAGGCAGGTGGAAGTATCAAAATGCTGTCAATTTATGGCATTCGGGCGGTAACTGCAGAATACTCACTTGCTCTTCTACCTAGACACACACACACACACACACACACACACACACACACACACACACACACACACACACACACACACACACACACACACACACGCACACACACACACACACTTGACTGCAGTGAGAACAGAACCCTTACCTATCTATGTACACAGGCTACCAGAACATCTGTACTTTATGCAAGCACCATGGCATAAGTCTGATTTCTATAAGTCTGCAGGTGAACTTACAGTAGATGACATCAGCAGGCCATGTAGGGGACAACAGGTTGGGAGGCCTGCATAGGCTTATAGATTCATAGGTTCATATGCCAGTAGCCTAACAGCACTAGAGTGTGCAAATGCCTAGCAGTGTAAAAACACAACTACCCTTATGGAACACAGTTGGACATTTGAGCTTAGCAAAATGAGGTTGTGAGCACTACCAAATGGTCCTGTCCATCAGAGAGCACACAACATTATATATTACAGTGTGCAATATGGTTGATATATGCATGGAAACAAATACTGAGACCCCAGGATTTTACTTCTTGGTGGGGGCCAACACATGGATGTATTGTAAATATATGATGTATAGTTAGATGGGGCCCTTAGTTTGCAATGTTTCCACGTGTTGTTTTAAGTCAGACAAAGGAAATGAACAACAAACACCAATAAGAAAGCATCATATTCCATAACAGTTCCATAACACAGTGCACAGCGGATTTGCGTGATGGTTAACAAAGTGTACATGCATGGAAGTTACACCAGTTTGCACATAGGTAAGCATGGCACAAACGTGGGCTACATTGGTAATGTCTGACAAGGAGAATGCAACAGTGGCAAGCAATTGCATGTATAGGCAGTTGTGTGTGTGTTTTTCACAAAAGTTAAAGCCATGCCACTCCAGACAGCAAGAAAACATTTACAGGACTATAGTACACAGTATACCCGCAATCACATATTTGATGATAAATGTGATAATACATAGACCACTCCATCAGTAAACGTAATACTGTATGGGATATGCTGTATTCAAACCCAGGACCATGTGTATGGCAGTCCTACACTTACACCTGTTGCCAAAGAATGTTGAGGAAACAATTGCCCATGTTGCACTTCATTGCTGTAAACTGCAATGTCACAGCAATAAAACAAATTTTGCACACTCTGTACTAGAACCCAGTATCATCTGTACTCCAGGCCGTTTTTTCATGATGGCCAAAGGCATTCATTGAACAGATCCGATTTCTATTTTGGACTGTCTGTTTCCTAGGTGGTCTGCCTCACTGTGCGCAAACCAGAAAAACACAGCCAAACCTGAAACTTATTTATTCCCCACTTCCACTGTTTGTGCTATGTGACTCATCATGCAAAAAGTGCAACTAAAAATGGCAAGAATAAGACAAAAAACTTATGGACACATATACGTGATATCAGTGTCTGCTGTTACGCGTTAAGGCACTTTCTGTACAAATCCATCTCTATTTACTTGATTACTGCACCAAGTTAAGAAATATGAGCATATGCCATAATATTATTAAAGCATACATTATAGGTTCAGGACTTACCTTGCAAATGCAGCAGGTGACACAATTTTATTGCAGGGCTAAAATTTCTTTGTCTCTACTCCAATGGTATTGACGTATTAAGGAAAAAAACAGAATGGAGGCTACATGGATGCTTTATAGCTTGTTGAATAGCTCCACCGTAATGAAAATCACCTGCTTATACTGTAATTAGCACCTATGAAAAACATCTGCTGCTTTACTGAATATATCAACTCTGTTGGTGCTCATTAGTGCAGGATGCACATGCCACTGCATGCACTGATGCTTAAATAAAGTAAATACAGATTATCTTATTATTACTTTTCTCCATTCCTGTGATATCACATAAACATGCAGCTCAAAAACTGAAGGAAAGGTTGCAGACCTTGTACTAGAACCAAGGACCACCTATACTCTAGCCCTATACATACATGTTCTGCCACAGGAATACTTATCTGACAAGCACCGAGAAACCTGCCATTCATTCCTCCATTTTCCATGGCTGCACTAAGCACCACACTGTGCAAACAATGACAAAAATTAAAAGAAAATGTAACTTAAAGTGGACAGGGACGAGACATTTTAGCAAACAATAAAGAGGATGAAACAGAACTTGTGAACTGTGCACTGTTTATATGCACTTTCAGACTTCAAAGACCCAAATGTACATCTCTGTAAGTGTCATCATTCATTGTTGCCCTCCACTGAAAATGAACACTGAGGAAGTGCCTACATGATGTGAACATCCCTACACGGTTACATGTTATTAGGATTCAGCTATTCTAATGAGTTTTGACCTCATTTGCATCTTCACCATGCTGACAGCCCTGAATCTACATGGTTGATAACCGTGTAGGTAGGGAAACTGAAGAGGAGCCCAATGTTGTACACACAAGTGAGGGCATTGTTTCGCTATATATCTACACCGGGGAATACAGGTTTTGATAACATTTGACTATATTCCATCAGATACATACTGCATATACTTACATGACATTATAAATAGTATGTTTCATGGGGTTTACACGTTTAGCTGTCTACATTAGTTACGAGTACATTCTTCATTTGAGGTGGGGGAGCAAAGCTGCATTTATGTCATAGGACTTAAAAATAAATTGCTGTAATTGTTCATCTAATCTTCTAGCATCGACCATGTCTAATAATGTCATAATGTGTGTGGGGTTACATGTTACTGTCAGTTCTGTACAAATCTAGGGACTTTCACTTGCTCTTGTTTCTGTGTAGACTCCTTTCAGTGGCTGTATTTGGAAAACTTTCGAATAAATGGGCAACACGGGCATGGAGTCTACATGGTTGCTTTACAGATTGTTGAATTGCTCTGCCATGTTGGTTTGTTTCATTAGCATACATTTCAGTTACTTATGCTGTAATCTGCATGCCACAGAAAATGCCATTTGCTGAATCTAAAGATATTTATGGCCATGTATGCACTGTGCTGCTCACACAGTCAAAAATTACAGTGTAGGCTTTATTGAGTCCCCCTTATCTTTAACTTTATATTAAACATGTTGTGTGCTTTTCCATCAAATAAAATCTTTCTGAGAACATTTCAAAAGCATTTTAATATATATAATGTTTTAGCCATTAGCTAGCATAGCTACCATTTCAGATGTGGTCAAAAATATAACATCATGGTTGGTGTGGTAAAGACTATAATGAAATAAATGTAAGATAAATAAATTAACTAAGCCCAAGGTCAGGGGGCCACTAGACTCATGGAAACAACAAGGTTTTATAAGATCTGTACTGCAACTTAGTGGGGTTTTTTTTCAACCTTTTGATCCAGTGATGGCCTGAACAACAATCAAGATAAAGGAAAGAAATTATTTCATAAGTTCATAGGTGTTTACTATGCTAATGACCACAAGGGCCTTTTTAAGCCTAGCTATGCATCACAAACCTCTGACAAGTTCTGGTACGCTTGATAAGTGTAAGCAGGAGCTTGGAAGGTAAAACATTTACAAGCAGGGGCCTGGGAGATGAACCATTTACACGCCACCTGTGTCCATTAGAGACAAAGGTGCCAAACTAGGGATGAATTTCCTGTTCCCCATCTAATTGTCCAAGTTAAACTCGAACTGGGTTAAGGAGGAACTCTGTTTCACATGGATGGGGAGCCTTTTTCCAGAGAAGAAGTAGTCTCTGTAGCAGTTCCTATTTATATCACATACGAGGTTTAAGTCTTTAGAATGGTTAATTCTGATGCGGTTTAAATTTGTGGATATTTAGGAGGTCCATCAGAGTGGGGTATGACAATGCTTGTATGCCAGGCACAGGTCTCCCCTCAAGGGTCTGTAGGAGACAGAATAGAGGGATAGCGCCTTGAGGTGGTCTGCACAGGACATATTACTTACACCCTGTATTCTTTTAGTGAGGAACCTCTGTGGATGTTCCAAATGTTGGATAAGCCTGGTCAGGTACATACCAAAGGGGGCATTGTATTAAATGATATTTCTGATGAATGCTGAATACAGAGGAACAATGACTTCCTCAGATCTAGATGCCATACCTTTGTTTATAAGTCGCACAACAGAGAATGATTTCCTCACTACTAGTCCATGGCTCTGGTACTAGCCATTTGTCTGTGTCAGCTCTTCCTGGAGAACATTTGTGTCATTGTGCAATTCAATGACAGCTCCTAATTTGCAATCATCTGCAAATTTAGTCAGCCAGAGGCCACTGACATCTGCCTTGACTTCAGAGAAGTAAATGCAAAAAATGAACAGTCCCAGAACCAATCACAGAGGCACTCCACTTGTGGATGGCATCTTTGTACCACTGGACTCCCGAATTCTAACTTCCCAGGTCCTGTCAGTGAGACAGCTGTATATCCACCAGGTGACATAAGGGTTTGTGTCTAACCTCTTAAGTTTGTCAACAATGCCCAAGTGGGGGATTGTGTCAAATACCTTGGCCAAGTCAAGGTATGCAGTGTGAACCATTTTTCCCTCATCCATTGCTTTGGTGACCTTTTCAAAGAAGTCCACCAGCTTGAGTAGGCATGACTTGCCGTTGATGAAACCAAATTGGGTTGGGTGCAGTGTCTGTAGGTTTTCCATGTCATTGCTCATCATGTCTATGACAATTTTTTCCATGACTTTGATTATGAGACTAGTGAGTCTTATGGGTCTGCAGTTTCCCGGGTCTGTAGATGGCCCACCTCTGTGCAGAGGGATGACAGTTGCTGTTCTCCATTCATGAGGTGCAAAGACTGTTTGGAGGCTATAGTTAAACATCAATTCCAGACAGCCTGATAGATCATGTTTCGTTCTATTTAGAAGGCATCCAGGGATATTTCCGGACCCATTGAAGCAGTATTCTCAGCCTTAGAGAGCATTAAGGACCTATTCACTAGAGACAGCAAGAGGAGTTATATTTGATGGTAGTTTCTGTCTGATAATGATTGTTTGAATTATATTCAATGGTATTTCCTGAGGGAAAGTTGAGGAGAGAGAGGGGTAAAGTTGGAGCTGAATTTCTCAGGCAGTAGTTTTTCTATATATTCTGGCTCAGTATAGGTTGTTCCATTTACAATGGACTCTGCACACAACTGTGTATTGCCTTTGAGGTTGCAAACATAGATAAAGAATGCCTTGTGATTGTCTTTGGTCTGGGAGGCCAAATTTACCTCATATTTGGATTTGGTAGACTTTATTTGTCCTCGGAGTTGTTTGTTTAGTTTGATGAGAGTGTTTTTATCTTGTTGGATGTCACACCTCCAAATTTTTGCCATGATTTTCTTTCTTCTGTTATTTGTTTTTTGAGTTAGTTCTGCATTTCTTCCTGGCGGGTACAGCTGCCTGTATGCAGCTATTAACATGCTTGTATAGGGTTTCTGTGAAAAGTTCTGCATAGGCAACAGTGTTCTTAGGGTTTATGGGGGCCTGAAATTTTCCCAGGTTGTCACTTAATAATAGAAAGTTAGCCTTGAAGTAATTCCTGAATAGTCCAGGGTTGTTAACTGGGGTTCCAGGTTTTATTTTTCTTCAAAGGAGACCATTTTGTGGTCTGACCTTACCATAGAAGACATTACACTAGGGGAAGTACAGCACCCTCCCATATTAACGAGGACCAGATCTAGTGTGGTTCTGCCCCTTGTTAGTGTATTGACAGTTAGTATACTGACAATCTGGTCCAGGGAATTTGTGTTTACAAAATCCAGGAATCACTGCGCCTGTACGTTTGATGTCAGATATGATTACCAGTTAATAGTGAGGTAAAGTCACCCATGAATAAAGTATTGTACTGGATAGTGAGTATTTCAGTAAGATTAAATACATAATATGGGTTTCCTGGGCCATAGAGGGGACTTACAGTTTGCAAGGAAATGGTATTCGATTTTGCCAGTGGTGATTTGAACATGGAGAAGTTCAAGTGCATCATTCTGTTTGACCAGCCTTAAGGTATATTTATTTCTGATGTAAATTGAGACACCTCCAACTTTAGTCCTTGTCTGTGTAGTAGCTGGTCTATATGTGTCGGCATTATAACCTCGCACTGTCGGTGTGCTCTCCCTGGCTTTAAACCATGTATCAGTGACCGCACAGATGTCAACATTCTCTAAGGTGAGGAGAGCTTCTAGGGAGTGGTGTTTTTTGTTTAGACTCCTAGCATTGAGCAGTAACACTTTTAGAGTTTCTTGATTTTGATTTGCTATGTTGGAGGTACTTTCAGTTTGCCATTGCCTAAAAAAAGGCATTATGGGGGAGAACAATGTTTTAGCTAATATTCAAAAGCCTAGAGGGGAGAGGTGCAGACCATCCCTGGCAAAGCAGTGCGGTTTGTTGATCATCTTCTTCCATGCTGACAAATATTGCACCCCCTTAGAATGACACCAGAAACTAAGCCAATTATTGAAGTCAGTTATCTTTTGTTCATATTGTGGCATCATCCTCGGAGAAGGTAAAAAGCTGCTCAGTGCTACACTCATAGTAGGCTGGGCCTGGGACACATATTCTGAGAGCTCCAAGATGTTTCTCTGCATATAGCCTAGGGAGATAGGTCTCAGGTCTTTTACACCCACATGGACTATGACCGAGTCATACTGGTGCTTGTGGTCCAATGACCTGAGTTCATGTGCAATGTGGCAGATCTGGTTCCTAATAAGCAACTGATTGTGACTTTCTCCATGCTCAGCCTGGTGAGAAGGACATCACTGTGTCTCACAATGGAGTCTCCAATGACTAAAATGTTGGATTCTGTGGTGGCTTGCCTTATGGGCTTAGAAATAGAGGCTCCATAAGATGTGGCTGTATGTGTTAATGTGGGTCTTGTTTTGAAAGAGTGCATTTGGGGTTTCTGTTATGTGTCATCTAGTAGGACTTTGGGGAGTAGGTAGGTTACATTTAAGTGCCTCAGCATATGAGTGTCTATGTGTCCGCTTTGAATTGTGTGTGATGGGTGCAGTGTGTGTACTACTGACAACCTTATTGACATTAGGAGTGCTTTTATGTGAGGGCTTTACCTCCAGTGACATTGTGTAAATACACCTCTCGGATACCATATCAGTTTGTTTAAGAATTAACTGGTTGTCAGTAAACATGAGGATATTTCTACATAACTTCAGGATGCCTATATCCACCAAGCTGGTAATGGAGACAGTGGGAAAGTTTATATCCATGGCAACAAACCCTTTTTTATTGATAAGGCAATTGGAGCGAGACTATAAAGTAATGTCAGGAGATCTGTTTTGCAACTTTGGGGGCAGTGCTTGTCACTGCAAACTAACTGTCCTGTGTGCAACTAGGTATTGGTGAAATTTCAATGGTACTTTTGCAGGAAAATTCCAACTCAAGGTGTCTGTTGCTATACAGCTCACTGCCAAACATTTAAGGGAAAACTAATAATTAGATCCTGATGAATTATGGATGAAGTATTTAGGCAGATATTCTGAAGTTAGAAGCAAACCAAGCAGTATTTACTGAAAAGAATGAATTAGCTTGTCAAGAATGATGAAAAGAGGAGAGTCACCTGAATGGCTACAGCCTGACTACTACCAGTGTTAATCCCACCACAGCTTCACTCTGCTGGGATACAATGCTCCTTTGCTTCTTCTCTTCGAAGTAAACAGTAGCACTAATCTCAAAATAAGAAGAAGGTCACAGCCTGTTTGGTGATCCACAGTCTTGTCCCAGATGATGTAAGAGTCTGCAGGCTTATTATAGCGTTTTCCTGGTGGATGCCTTGAACAGCAACCAGACCAATCAGGAAGGTCAAGCACAGACACACATTGAGTTAGAAATCTATACACTCTGCTCCTTCTGTAAGCAGCAGCAAAATATAAGCACTAATTCCAAATTAGCACCTATGAAGCAGTTATCAGACTTTCTGGTGATAGCCAGTCATCAGGAAGTAATGTTCCTATGCTCCTTCTCTCACCAGTAGCAGAACAGAAGCACTAATTAATCTGACTACTGTTGTGTCTTTCGGCTTTTCCCGGTTAGGGGTCGCCACAGCGGAACTGCGGTCCGCTAATGATTGGTAGTTGATTTTTACGTGCCGAGTTACCAGCCCTGACGCACAACCTTCAAAGAAGGTACGCCCTTTCACGCATGTCTCCACGCAGAAGACGCACTAGCTGAGAATCGAACCGGACAGCGTCTTACTGTGAGGTGACAACGCTACCGCAGCACCACCACTACTAAGAGGCAGAATGTGAGCTCTCCCGAAATTGGTTGTCTCCCTCGATTCAAGAATTCAAATCTTTACTTCTGTAAGTCTGTAATATGGAATATTTAACTATCAAATCAAGATCTCATTGGAATACTGTTAAATGCAATATATGGAAAAAAGTCTACAATTTATTACAAAAGTAATTATTTAATCAATTTATATTTGTTGAGAATGTCTTTGTATATAGTTTTTTTGTTTGTTGTATTACTATTTGATTATCTATTTGAAAATTGTTCATTTCTAATGTACATATTTATTTTTTAATTTTAATTCTAATAAAACTGTTTTGAAAAAAAAAACAACAGTACCAGAGTGGGAAAGTGGAAAAACCTTTATGTCTGTGCAACAACAGACAAAGCTGTGTTTTTTTTTTTTTTTTTTACTATTTATATAAGTAATTAAAAATAAAATACAAGTAAAACACTAAGCAAAGAAAATGAGTCATAATATACAAAATAGAAGAAGGCAATAAAGCAACACAAAATACAAGAAAGCAAAAAAAAAAAAAAAACTTTCCCTTACAACAAGTTGTGCCAGAGTCTGTGTGAGCTTTTCTAGTTAGAAATAAAATCTTTGCCTTTATTGCCCCTGATTTTGCATCATATTTTTATCACAGTCCCCAACACATTTGATTTTCAACATAAAGATTATAGTCAGTTAATAATGCCAGACATTACAATATCAGCATTCTCATTGTTTGGAAAATACAAGCTGATGCAAAACTTGATCCTGTAACGTTCCTCTACAGTAGATCATTGTATTATATTACACTACCAAGCTCCATTCCTCTCCTTGTCTTTCTTCACAGTCTCCCAACTCTGCTACTTTCTCCTCTCTGCATTGGGCTTGACACATTTGAGGTTAAGACCAAATAAACAACATACCATCTGGCTGCAGAGAGACTTTTTGAAAACAAATTTGAAAATAAACTACTTGTAAAGTTAATACAGCTTTCCCTTCTGGGCAAGCAGTCTTCCTTCTGGAACAATCTTGCTGCTTGAAACTTTCCTTGGAGACATAACACAAGGAGTTTCTCTACAACACTTGATTACTTCATCTCAGAAAAGTCTCCATTTTCCTGCAAATGTACTGGCCGCAATAATTCTGGCTCCTTTTCCTCATTGGTGTTTAATGCTTTAATCTCCTACCACTGCCTGCAGCCTTCCATCCTTCCTACAAATAAAAAAGAGCCTTGGTTCAAATGCTTGAACAACTTGTATTTCAGTCTGCAAGCTTTCCAGTTCCTTCTGTATTCTTACTTTGCCTTTGCCTTGTTTGCCTGGTAGCCTGTTGCAATTTCTTATCATAAGGGTATTTTTGTTTCTGCTGACTTTCTTCTACCATTGCTTAGTACTGATTTCAGGAATCAGTATCATTTTGCTGAAGTAAATCATTTCTTTTTCATTCCTCTACCCATTAAAAGCTGAGCTGGTAAGTAATTAACTCCTTGCAATGGAGGATTCATATATTTCAAAAGTGTGAAATGACAAAACTGCACTCTTTCTCTCTTATGTGGACAAGATGTGTGAACAAATTCAAAGTAATGCACAGTCTTCTGAATTCCTGACTTATGTCTATAGAACTACAATCAACTCTGATAGCACTGGGTATTCACTGACGAGTGGGCGTACATATGTAATGCACAGCACTTACTTGCTCTTCTTGATTTGTCATGTTGATTATTTCAGGAAATCTGGAATAATAATCTATATGTAAGATCCACAGGTTCTTTAAGATGAAACAGATCTGTGCCCCCCTTGACTCCATGAACACCTGCATAGTAGGTATGCCATATAAAGGGTTACAATCGGGTCTCCAATTGTAACCAGGTTATTACAGTTCGAGACATGAATGTCAAGAAATTCACCTCAACAGTGAAGAAAAAGTGATACAAGGGTGTAATGTATGCATTATATGTGTTAATCACCATCCAAGAGATGGAATGTTATATGACACCAGGATGACCATGGAACAGACTGGCCATATACCTATTTCAGTTCACAGATACATTATATTATTACTCCAAGAAAGTGACTAAGTTGACAGAAACTATGTGTCCCATGATAGTATGTAGACAAGTTGTATCTGATAGCTGTTGTATCAATGGTCCATGACATTTGACCTATGAGTTCAAATGATTTGAACACACAATTAAAAGTTCTAATACATAATCAGAACTCACACTGTGTGCACAGTTGGTGTATCTGGTTATCAAATCTCAGATTATTGAAACCTGTATTGAATCTTGTTTCAATTGTCAGCTCTCATGGCAGTTTCTGTCATAATTGTAACATTTGTAAATTTGTGGTACTCAGTTTCTCTCATAAGCCTGCTCCTACATGTTATGCTGGATGAACGGATTCCAACTTAATTGTTTTTGGAAACACTTCACATCACAACTGTCAACTGTCCAGAATTTTGTAGACTGTACAAATTTGTTTTTTCTGCCTGATGTTTTTGCCTGTTCCTCATAAAATTTGCAGTTTTCTGTCAGATCGTAAAAGACTAAAGTCACTAAACAGGCATTTGAGTTTCAGAGTTCACATCCTTCATTAACGCATGAAAATCCCAAACACATTTTTCCTATCAACTTTGTAAGTTTATAAGGAAAATATTTAAAATCTGTCCCTAATTTTGGTCCTTTGTCCGCCATTATTTTTGGCATTGCCCAGAATTTTTGGGCAAAAAATTGAGGGATATGCTTCATGTTATTATGTAATTAAATACTATTTGTTATTCATGCCTTTGTAATAATACAAGTTTTGAAATTAAATACATTTCAAATTAAATTAATTTTTAAATTTTTATGCATATAACACTGCTCATTTTGAAAATTTGCTTAATTACTAACTTAATAAATAAGCAAATACTTATATTCCTGAATGTAGGTATTGTTCTCAGGATGGTATACAGGTCATTCTGTAAGGTGTGTGTGTGTTTATGTATATATTTTATACATAAATACATATACATACACACACACAAACACACACACACAGTCAAAACACATTTTCTAAAAGTCAAATTGCAACTTTTTCACAACAAAATGCAACATTTTGTACAATAAAATAAGAAAGCTCTAGAGTATGGCAAAGGAATTTAGGTTTCCCTCTTGCGGCAGCTAGAGAACACTAATTATGTTTTACAGCAACATTAATATTTAAACAGGAACAGCTCATCTATCCCTAGGGCTTCGTGCTTCTGGACAGCTTAATATTTCAGTCTTAGTATTTTCTATTACTTTCTTAGGAATGGCATTTCAACATCTTTACATTGTGTTAAGCCATGAAAAAAATACATCTTCACTCAGTTTCATCTTTTTTAATGCTTTTTTTATGGAATTTGCACTTGCAAAGAAAAATAAAGACAAAACTTGAATTGTTTCAATAAAAGGGAAAAAACTGCTGCACAGTTACTATAAAAGAAACAGTTTTATTAACAAATAATGCTCCTTTGTGCAGTCCTTTGAAAAGAAAAATATAACTGCTTGAAAATGACTTTGAGCTGCTTTGAGTCTTAAGTAGAGCGAGCATAGCCCTCTGGGGTTCCTGCCATGTGGCAGTTGTCCCCAGATGTAGTGTGTGATGGCCCTTTTGGGACAGGAAAGAAGTGCTGAACGTAGCAGTACATGAAAATATTTCCATTTAAAATACACTATAAAATAATATGGTGGGTTTTAAATGCATTGGTTTCATAAAGAAAATGAGTGATTTCAATTATATACACTTATCTTGTAAATGAAACTGCTACATACACCAGACAACTGTCAAGATACTGACCTAGTAATCAACTTGCTTGTATTGCAGTTATCACATTATGAAAAGTATATAATTCTGTAATTTATCACACTTACAACAGGCATCCTATCGTTTACAACATTAACTACCATTCAGAGAAGTATTGCATGCAAATGTAAGGCATTTCTTTTAATCAAATATGGGTAGCAAAAAGAGAAGCACATGGGAAGAATATGAAGGAAAACGCTTCATCTTTTACTTCTGGTTGCATTTCTGGCACAGTCCATGAATATTTGATTGATCTAATTACTATGCATGTTCCCTGTAGATCTTTTAATTCAGTCAAAGAAAATGTGTTGGCTGTCCTACAGACAAAGCTGACAGCTACACAGTAAATGTGCTTTTCAAATCTACTTTCAGCTATCAAGTAATTCAGATGAGAATGTTCAGGAAAAATGAAAATAATTCTCAGGGAATCTCTCCAAGCACAACATGAAAATTTCACTGAAAATGGTGCGTGTGTGAGTAGGAGTACTTATGAAACTACCACTGCTCAGGTTTTTAACACAGCTAGGCTTTGTTGGTAAAAGAGATAAATTACATCACAGTAACTGTGGCTTTGAAGGAAGAAATAGGACTTGATCCTGTGGCCCTAGTTAAAAGGATCTAAGGGAAGATAAAAGAGGAGGCTCAGCCCTCTATATCATGGAAATTATTTCAAACACAGCATACAAGAAATAAGGGAGAGACGGGAAGAAAAAGAGACACTGGTAGGAAAATGACTGGGAAATGTATGGAACCCCCGTTCTGACATCCTGTTCTTCTGACAGATCTCCTTAGGCCATCATGACATAGGGGTGTATTGTTAATGAGAGATAGACAATGAATACAGAGTTAATTGGCATTAATTGACTGTGGCTATGTGTAACAGTATGGTCATTCTTAAGTCCTTACAAAGATCAAACCTCAAGAATTTAGTATTAGAACAAAACTCAACAAGCAGTCTTCTCATATGGTGGGAGACACAATATCACAGAAGAGGAACTTTGGATGTATAGATCACTACCATCTATGTAACTACAGAAGCAAATCAAATTTTGCACTTCAGGAGGGTAAACTTTTGCAAAAATGGGAAAGTGCCTCAGAAACAGTCTAGCAAATATGTATGAATATAAAGTTGAAACACAGGAACACTGCAGGTACATCAGAAATGCCACTGTCAAAGCAGTAAACCATCTATGAAACAAGTCTATCTGAAACAAGGGAAACAATGCAGTTCTCAATTTAGGAGGCTACAAAAATGTGGGAATCCATGCAATATTTAAGAAGTGTACATAAATACAAACAATGCCTATTTTAATATATGGAAACATAAATTGCACTCAGAAAAGAGAAAGCTCAATAAACTGCACTTAGAAAAGAAAAAGCTCTCAACAGAGAGAATGACAGCAATTTCAGGAATAGATAATACATGCTTGTGATAAAAAAACAATAAAACATACAAAGAGACACTGAAATCTATAAAACAGATGGGGAAATGGGGAGAAAAAGACAGTGAAAGATATTGGCTGTAAGCTTCGGTTCAATATTGTTTAACAAATCCAGCCAACAGAAGTGTCCAGGATAAGAGGGCTGATCTCCCTTGCTTTCAAAAGATGACTGGATCTTCAGGACCTCAAAGGCTAAAAATGTGTAAAGACAATATAATTTAATTAGACTTGCCATATGCTTGTTAAAGAAATGATGATAGTAACAGCTTCCAAAAAATCCAGCAAGCAGATTATGTTCATGAAGGCTTGACTAATGTAGATGTTATGCAGCTTCACAAAAATGGAAGCCAAACAAGGGGAAAATGACAGAGCTGTCAGTCTGCTGTCAGCTCTATACAAAAATATGGATCTGTTGCCAAAAGCTATTTAAACACGTGGCAGGTCATGTGGCAACTCATGATGGTATATCATGGCAGTCAAATTTAGTTATAAAGTTAGATATATTGTGTTCTGACTAATTGGGTCATATTAGAACACAGACTCTTGATTAACTGTATAAGCCTATGACCAAACCCAGACGTCTAGAGAGATTTTAATCACTTTTTTGCTTGGGCTTTCCCTAATTAATAAAGACAGTTTGTTCCATTATTTGACAAGTGATTGACTGATAAATTTTCTTGTAACATAATTATAATTTATCCAGTCTATAAATAAAATAATTCCCAAGCAAACACATCTGAGATTGTTTCTAAGTTCCTCAACAAACAATACTCCAAATGCCAAAACAGTTTGCCTGTTAGGTACATATAACTAACATAAAATAGCCCTAAATATTATATGCACTTCATATAAGAATAAGACAAACAGTTTTTGTTTCCAATAAGTAAGTCTTCTTGTATATTTTCTTTGCACACTCTCAAGTTAACAAATCACTTCTACTATAATTACAAAACACTGAATTATATTTAATAATTGCCCTCACATATGTAGTTACTATTTTAGAATTAGACATGTTTCTGTGAATCACACCCACTAGTCTAAGTTGAATATCATTTTTTTAAGTAATAGCATTATCATTTAGCTCTGTTAGAAGATAATTACCTCACTGCAACAGACTGTCCTTACTTTACTGGACCAATAATATGAGTCCACATTCATCACAAGCGGTATTTAAACAGTTTTCTTTAAACCATCACTAAAATACTTAATGAATTACTTAAATGTTATAAATGCTCATATTTTAATGCCCACAAATTTGGAAATCCAGAACCTATACCTAGCTACTTTAATACAGAACAAAAAAGCTCAATGCTTGGAGGAGCTTAACCAGTTTCACAACTTTATGCCCTCAAATCTAACACCAGTTATATGACTAACGGCTAAGGCATTAAATTAGCAAGATGATAAAGATATAGCACAAGGTCAGTGAACAAAATAGTACTATTAGAGCAGTAGTCTTGACAAAAACTTGACTTGGCACAAATCTACCATTAAAACGAATTGATTTAGATGTCTGGAGCTTTAAAATAGGGTCATCAAAAGGGTCAGTACAGTGGATAGTTCCTGCCTTCATAACTGATCTTGCAATAGGCAGGGGAGGAAAAAATAAGCCTTCATTTTTTGCAGGCAATGCTATATAATAAGGTATATAAAAGGTGTAGAAACCATCTTAAATGAATGCAAAAAACAATTTAGTAAATAAAAACATGAGAAAATATGTACACAGAAGGGGTGCAACAGTAATAGTAGATGAGGAAAGAAACTTTAGTAGTTGAAAAAAAAAAGTACAATTCTGTGGACCAGTGGAAGCAGACCACATGGACTCAGGTTGAAGTTAAGCACTTTTGTTCTGTTTCGTCCAGACAGAACTTCTTCAGAACATACAAAAATCAATAACGACCTCATTTAAAATTCATACCAAAATGTCATGCGATTTGTATCGAGCCAATCAACCTGAAAAAAAAAACCATTTGTGTCCAAATTTTGTTACATCCAATCAACATACACTAATGTTAAAAATGCAAACTCTTCATTTGCTTACTTATATCCATAGGTTCATAATTAGGTACTAGGCTATCGGCCCTGGGGCCTATACAAGCCCAGCCAAAAAGGTACCCTGGCTTTTGCCACCCAAGAAAATTATTTTCCTGTGCCACTGTCGAGCAGAGCCACAGAGGTGATCCCCAGTCATTAAAACTTCCTTGTTTTATCACAATCAATCAATATACACATGTATTGAAAATACATACTATTCACTTGCTTATCTGAAAAGTCCAATCAGTGTTTTTTTTTTAAAAAGCTTCCTTAGTTAGAACCAATGGGGAGACATATATGTAACAAATACAAACAGGCTAAATCGATGTATCTTCTGCATTTCCAAAAAAATTATTTTATTTGAAATATTTTAAACTTTAAAGTTTTTGTGTGGACAAGAAACATTTAACATTGATGCAAACATCCAGGATTAAATGACAGCAATCAATTTAATTCGCCAGTAGGACTTGAGGCATTCTATCCACATCTTATAATCCATTGTAAACAGACCCATATTTACAGCTTCAATTGCTCCAAAGGAAAATTTTTTTGAAATCTATGGATGTCTTGCCAAACTGTCTTTTTTCATCTCTGTTTTTAATAGCAAGGTTATATTTATAGATACGCCTGTGATGTTCACTATTGCTGAACTTATGATGAACGCGTACTGCTTGCACTCCACATCTGAAAGTGCCACATGATGAATGTATGTGTGAAATAACCTACTGGCTTAAAGACTTGTAGAAAAATAAAAAAGAAACCACTCAACTATATGAAATTTAGCCAAAAAGCAAGTAATTGCAGATAAAAAAAACTACTTATCTTAGTAATTACTTGACTAAACAAATAATCCACAGAAATTCTGGAAATCCATCTCCACACTCCTTAACCCTGCAACCCCCAATAACCCCAGCCCCAGACAAAATAGTCCATCTTTTCAACTCCCAATTCTTTAATAGTATACTTAGCCTTATAAATTAGCCACCACCTAATACATTCTACCAGCACCTCTGATAATGTAGACCCATTACATAACATATAGCTCAAACTAACCCCTCCCCGTACAACCATTTCTTTCTCTCTTAATACTATTCCCACCTCACTTATGCACAAACTTCTTAAAAAGCTAAAACCTTGCTCATTTTCTGCAGACAACCCTCCTTCAGGAATACCTGAAACTTACAGTTGATGCAATATAATACCCTGTTAGTATCCTCATTAATAAATCTATCACAGAATCCACTTTTCCCAAATTATGGAAGAAATCCATCATAACTCCTCTGCACAGAGGTGGCAACACCAATGAACTCTCTAACTTCTGACCCATATCTATTCTCTCCCCTCTATCTAAACTTTTAGAAAAATGTATTCACACACAAATAATGAAACATCTAACTGATAACAACCTCCTTACACCAACTCCACATGGCTTCTGCCCAGCACATAATACCACGCTGCCCTGCTTTCCTTCACGGACACTGTGAACAAAGCCTTTGACTCTGGTCAAATAACTTCAGTGGTTCTGTTAGACCTATCAAAGGCTTTTGATACAGTGTCTCATTCCAAGCTGCTTTTACAACTGGCAACAACTGGATGCTCTCAGTCCACCCTTAACTGGTTTTCTACCTAGTTAACAGACAGACAGCAAAGTGTTAGACAGAAAGGTAGTATATCTGAATACCTAGTCAATAAAACAGGAGTCCTTTGAGGGTCTATTTTATGGCCTCTGCTTTTCAATATTTTCATAAATAAACTACATACTGCCTCTCTTCAAAGCAAACTTATCCAGTAAGCAGACAACTCCACCATCATCACATCATCCAACAATATCCAACATTTACAAACCTTATGACAAAATGCCTTTACATCAACTGAAACCTGGTTAACCTAAACACAACTTCTACTTAATGCAAAGAAAACTAAGCTTATGCTATTTTCAGTCAAGCCAATCTCATAGGATTTCACCATATATTCCAACAAGACAAAAACAGAAATAGTAACACATGCTAAGTTACTACGGATTACAATAGACCCTCCTTCGAATACATACTAAATGCAATAAAAAACAAACACACTTTAAACCTGGCAGATTATACAAACTTTACATCGATAAACCCACTAAAAATACACTTGCCAACAGCCTTTTACTCCCATCCCTCCTTTACAGAGCTCCCATCTTTACCAACCTCCACCAATCTTTTAAAAACAAACTCCAAGCATGCTACTGCAAAACTGCCAGATTTGCAACTGGTCTACCATATTGTTCACATCACGGTCTAGCTCTTAAAGAACTTAACTGGCTAGAGTTCCAACAACACCTCAATTCCACTCAATTAACACTAGCTCACAAATTAATATAAAAACCAGATAGCTGTCCCACCCTTCAAGACATACTACAACTGTACTTCCCACTCCGAAACCTATGCTGTACCAATAAACAACTTGCAACCATTGGAAAACATAACAAAAAAGAGCTGGACATAGCCTGTACTCCTACACCATAGCTAGGATTTGGAATGCTCTAACCCCAGAAATCACTGTCTCAGACTCAGTAAATGCATTCAGAATATCTATAAAGAAATATTTTCTCAACAATCACATCTGTCCCTGTACCCAAATGATAGGCCACCATAAATAAATGTATACTTTTCGTATCCTTTCTTATTCTTCTCTTATCTTTCTTATCTCTTATAAGTCCATCCCCTACTACCATACCTTTTTCATTGCTCTTTATCTTTTCCATCTGCATCCCCCTACTCCCTTATCTCTCATCATACACTCCAAGCTACCTCCTTCTACTATTCACATCATCCTTCTACTCATATCTTTATACTCTACCTCAAACATACATTACATCATTCCTTACCCTTTTCTCATCATAATGAATGTACACAGATGAAACATATATTATTATGTGTACTTTACATTATTATTGTTGTAGTAACCTTCAAATTTTGTTGTATTAATTAACTTATTTAATGTAGTTTTCTTAAATTTTGCTCTGTAAGTTTTTTTTATTTCATATTTCATAGGGAATTTCATTGGGAATTTCTGGTTAAAGGCTTATTGTGCCTGCTTATTTGATCTATTTCTTTCTGAAATTTGTGTGCCTTGTTTGCTGTAGCCCAGAAGTTAGCAGTTTGTTGGCCATTTTGGGCTAATTTCTATCTCTTTCATTACCCTGCAATAAAAACCGCATTTGCGCGGTTTTGCGAGACAGGCAGTGTCGGTTAGCTAAGGTTAAAGTATTCCCGGCTCCATGAAGTCTGCTCTTCAATTTTTCCCTTGGAACTAGACACACTTTCAACTTAAGCCCTCAAACCATTAATTTCACAGTCCATCACTTGCTCAAAACTCATAGCAAACACTAATTAACCCTAGCAGTAGACCCCCTATACTGTCCAGAAAGACAAGGCTCTCTATTCGTCCCTACCAGCTAATCTGTAAAACAGCTCACTTTACCTATTCAGGCATGTCCAAAAGGCAGTTTCAAGTGTACTCCCCAGTCCAACTAGTGAATCTGGGCATTTTGAGGCAATGTTACAACTGCCTCATGTACACAGACAACCCTCTCCTCCTACCACCAAACACTAATATATGCGAGAGATGCAATTATACAGCAAAACTGGAGGCAAAGCTCTCTCAACCCAAGACTGGAACTGAGAGTCAAGTGGAGAAGGAAAATACTTGCAACACACCACCAGTCTCACATAGACCTACTAAACCAACACCAGCAAATACACATAAATACATGAAAACATACTCGGTGGCTCTAAATAAAAATCTGCAAAAGAAACAGAGACCTCCAAAGCAGACAACCAAGCAACCCCCACACCCCATCACAAACCATGAAACACAAAACCAGTGTGCCACACAATCACAGCCCTTAAGGCAAAATAACATACCCAACACACTAGTAATAGCGACTCTATAGTCAGGCACACTGATGTCCCACTAACTAGGCTGGACAAGGAGAAGGTTACAGTTAGCCGTCTGTCAGGAGCCAGGATCCGCCACATAACATAAGCACTCAGGTTACTCCAGAATAAGTACAAATACAACTCTGTCATTGTCCATGTTGGTGTGAATATCCTGAGATGCTTACCTACCTGGACTACATAAAAAGAGACATGGAAGAGCTCTCTGATCATGTAGCCCAGGCTGGTATGACCCTGACCCTGAGTAGCACCCTGCCTTCACCAAGAATGATGCCACAGTATAAAGAAAAAATGATCAATTTCAAAAATTGGCTAAGTTTCTGGTGTCATTCAAAGGGGATCCAGTATCTGTCCTCCTGGGATGACATGCTCGATAAGCCACGTTGCTTCACAAGAGATGGCTTGCACCTGTCACCCTTAGGCTTTCGAATACTGGCCAAGGCTTTTGCCGCCCCCATAGTGCCTTTTTTAGGCAAGGCTCAAAAGACAAACCCACCACCGTAAATAGCACAAGGGTTGGGAGGGTGGCCTAATGGTTAAGGTATTTGCCTTGCAAGCACAAGGTGCAGGGTTTGAGTCTCACAAGGGATAATTGGCTAGGCTTAAAATGGCTCACAAGGGCAGTTAGCTTAGTACAAACCTATGAACCTATGAACCAAAAACTGAGGGTAATGCTACTCAACACCAGAAGTCTAAACCTCAAAATGCATGCACTTGAGGCACTCCTCAGTATGTAGAACATCGATATCTGTTCAGTAACAGCAACCTGGTTTAAGGCTCCAGAGAGCACTCCAGCACTACCAGGCTATAATTCATACCATACTTTTCGGCCACAGAACCCAGACCAAAACACAAAAGGTGGGGGTCTATCCATATTCATCAAGGATACCTACATCTCCAGGTTAGTGGCACAGCACAATGCCTCAGAGATCATCCATGTGCAATTAACAATGGGAAAAACTGCAATTCAAATTGTAGCTTGCTACAGATCACCCAACATGACCCAGGACCCCCATTCCACATTTCTGGAGACACTGGAAAATATGAAGGTCCTACCAAATGCCCTAATATTGGGTGATTTCAATTATCCCAACATTAACTGGGAGAACTACTCAAGTACCAACTCCCTTGTCCAATGCTTCCTAGAATTTATAAACTCGAACGTCCTGGATCAACCTGGTCATCACCAACACGGGCGACCGGTATTCTACACCAGAGGTCAAACCCTTGCTGGTTAGATCAGGCCATAGACTAATCACTCTGGATATCCACATTCCACCCCCACCCCTAATCAAGGAAACCACCGTGATAAACTTTTCAAAAGCAAACTTCACGTTACTTAAGACTGAGGCCCCATGCTAAAGGACAACACTGTCCAAGCTGCTGAATCCCTTACAGAGGCACTCTATGAGGACCTGCAAGAATGCATGGATTGTGCTATCCCAAGCAAAACCAAGACTTATTCCTCCAAGAAAAGGAAACCAGTCTGGTGGACCCCTGCCATAAATAAGCTATACAATAGAAAGAGGAAACTAGTGCAGAAAAGAGTAAAATCCCAAGAAGGAAAGACATCCCTGATCAGTTTCAGCAAGAAACTACAATCCCTCATAAAATAATCCAAGGCTAGCTTCGAAAAAAAAATTGCCATGGACTCCAAAGATAACCACAAAGTGTTTTTTAGCTATGTCAAGAGCCTACGTGGAAACTCTCAGATCTGCTCTGAGTTAGTGCAGAATGGCACAACATACACTGAACCGACTGATATTGCCAACATTCTGGCAAATAGGTTTACTGCAAACTTCACCCCCCCTCACCCCCTAAAGGGCCCATAACCATACCAGAAGAATGTAGTGCCCCGGCAATCACTGACACACAAGTTAAAACAGCCCTATCCAAAGATAAAAATACAGCTTTAATGGGACCAGACAGTGTCCCAGGCTGTGTCTTACACGAGCTCCAAAATGAACTAACCCCTCACCTAAACACACTGTTCAAACTCAGCCTCTCTACAGGCTACGTATCCATAGAGTGGTGCACAGCAACAGTTATCCACTCCACAAAGGTGGAGCCACAACGGACCCTGAGAACTATCGCCCTATAAGCCTGACTAACCTGGTCTGCAAGGCTATGGAGTGCATCATCATGGTATTCATTAACAAAGACATTGGGAACCTTCAAACATTGTACACTACCCAGTTTGGCTTTGTTAAGGGCAGACCATGCCTCCTAAACCTGGTGGACTTCTTTGAGACAGTTACCTAGTCTTTAGACAAGGGAAATGAGGTCCACGCAGCCTACCTAGACCTAGCAAAGGCTTTTGACACCATTCCCCATTCTGGTATTATAGACAAGCTCACCAGCCTGAACATAGACCCCTACATCATGAGATGGGTTGCCAATTGGCTCATGGATAGAATCCACATGGTGAGAGTTCCAGGCTCTAGGTTCGACTCTAAACCAGTTACAAGTGACGTCCCCCAGGGCTCAGTCCTGGGACCCCTCCTGTTCGGTATATACTTCTCAGAGGTACAGGCAAGCACAGGAGGACTATGGCTGACCAAGTTCACAGATGACTGCAAACTGGGGGACATAATTGACTCTCCTGCTGATACAGACATCCTCCAGAAGGGTCTCACTGAAACGGATACCTGGTGTCAAAATCATGGCCTCAAGCTAAATGCCAAAAAGAGCATAGTCATCCCCTTTTGAAAAAACAAAGTACCCGTGAACTACCACATATGTAGTAGTCCCCTAAATACAAAAAATGTAATAAGGGATCTGGGGACCCAAGTAGATAGGAATCTCTCCTTTGATAATCATATTGCCAAGGTGGTTAGAAAATCCTTCTATGTGGCCCACCTTATCACAAAAGGGTTCGCATCTAGAACAAAAGAGGTTATTGTGCCCCTCTACTCACTCATCAGACCCATCATAGAGTACAACGCCCCACTTGGGATGTACCTTACAAAACACCTGCAGCAGCTGGAAAGACCACAGAAGTACCTCACCAAGAGAATTACTGGCCTCAAACATATGCCCTATGCAGCCCGACTGAAGAAACTCTAGCTGTACTCGGTTGCATACCGCTTACTCAGAGGTGATCTCTGCCTGACATACAAGGCCACGTCCAACCCAGAATTGATGGACATGCTCCACCTAAAAAAAAAACAAATCCCCAAGAGCCACATGCTCTAGGGATCTAAACTTCACCACAATGATAAAGAGGATGTGCTTGAGGGATAGATTCCTGTCCCAGAGTCTCCCCATGCTTTGGAACAGGATTCCAATCTACATTAGGCAGAGCCTCTCACTAACACTCTTCAACAGAAACCTTGATGAGCGGATGGGAAACAGAAAATTTACCCCAGGGATCACTGCAGTGGCTCTGCTGGACAGAGGCACAGTAAACTAATGGCTCAGCTGGACCGAGGCACAGGGAACTAATCTAAGGGGGCGGCGAAAGCCAACACATACTGGCTAGGCTTATAGATGTCCTCGGGCAGATAGCCTAGTGCTTACCTATGAACCTATATTTCTGGAGCTTTTTTCCCCGGTCCTGCACTGAAAATGGGTTACTGACCCAGTGAACTTTTCTGGTTAATAAATGTCAATAAATAAATAAATAACCTACTCTTTTTTTCTCCAGCATAATTTTGATGTTCTGTATTTTTTTGTATATGTACAAAGGTCTGTTAACAACAATCTTGGCCAAATCCTGGTTGCCAATGATTATTTTCCAGTTGTCTGTCATAATTTCTTTGATTACATTCATATCAAACACTACTGGTTGTGGAAAAGCTTAACCAATCACCTCTGTTTATCCACCTGTGGGTGTGTGCGACTCTACCAATGCAGCTTCAAACTCAGTTCTGCTCAGGATTTGTTTAGCCTTGCTTTTCCTGAGCAATGAAACTTCTCCCTCCCTGTGTGCAATCCAATCATTTTCTTATCCACGTTCCAAAAAGAAAAATCTGGGACTGTCAGATTCCTGTTTAAAAACCATGTCATTTCTAGTTAATCTGTTTAAACGTATATATAGTGCCCTGTTATTCTTCATATGCCAGGGATGCAGACTCTTTTGTGAAGATATTTGTTAACAAAAGTGTTTTTGTCTAAAAATCTTACTCTTTAATGTTTATGTAATCACGTTGAACAAAAGCTCAATGTTTAAGTAATTGATGCACATGCCATACTCCCCTACAGTGAATTGCAAAAAAGAAGTACTGGTGTTTAAGGAGATGAGTAACATTTCAAACCCTTTTTTACCCCCCCCCCTCAAGAATAAGACTGTCGATGTATCTCTTATAAAAAAATCACTTTAGAGAACAAATGATATTTTTTTCAAGTATTCCTGCTCCCACCAGGCCGTAACAATGTAAGCAAACACCAGGGCTACCCTAGCTCCCATAGCAATTCTGCTTTTTTGTTTATAAAGTTTTCTAGCAAAACAGAAAAAAAAAATTATTCTCCAATACTAATTCTAGTAATGTGCAAAAGGTGTTGATGAAAACATGCTTTAAGTCGGTATACCTGTGTAAGTAGTTTTGAATAAATTCTACTCCAGCCTGTTGTTCTGTGCTGGCGTATAATGAAACTACATCTAAGATCACCAAAGTAAAATTTTCTTTTGGTAGAATTATGTTGAGAAGCTCCAGAAGATGCCATGAATCTCTTAAGTAGTACTCTGTTTTTTGAACTATCAGGTCGAGAAGATGATCAAGGAAATAAGATATTGATTCTGTCTTATAATTGTCAGTAGCTACTACAGGTCTAAATGGAGGGTTTTCCATGGTGTGGTGAACCTTTGGTATACCAAAGAGCCTTGCCATTTTTCGGTGAATCGACAGTCAAAAGGCATAAGATTCTCTATCAAGTTCTTCTTGACTGCATAAATTGAATAAAATCTTATCAATATTGGAGAAACTTTTAAAAATTCTACAGATGTTATTCTACTCACAATGTTCTTGATCCTGTAGAAAGTTGCAAAGTACTTTAATATAATCCTTATTCATGATGACTGTAGTGCCACCTTTATCAGCCTGTGTAATTCAAATGTCTTTGTTTTTTACAATTCTTTTACAATTTCCTTTCTTCACTTGTTAAATTCTGTACTTTGGTTTCTTATCTAGTTTGTTTCGAAATTCTTCTTTACACCTATCCTGGAATATCTGAAGAGTGCTATGAAGAGTAGGATTATATGTGCTTTTTTTTTCTTTACAATTTTCTTGCTGGCATCAAAACTTGGGATGTCTTGGAGTATGTATTGCAAATTGAGTTTGTGAACATATAATTTTAAATCGACAATTGTTACATTTATCATCTTTGTGGGAATAAATGTAAATCCTTTATTCAACACCATTTTGGGAAAATCTAAAGTGAACTTTCTTAAGTTCAGAATATTTTTTTCTCATGAAATGTCACCATTATTTCTTCCTTTTGTTGTATTTTTTTTCTTCCCTTTGCTCGGAACCTTGTTCCCTGTTTGCCACTTCAATATCTGGTTGTTCACTGATGGGTGAAGAAAAAAAGGAACCAGGGACAATACTGGGGGAAGTGCCTGTGATGTATCATTGTTAGCTGAAGTGCCTGTGATGTATCGTTGTTAGCTGAAGTGCCTGTGATGTATATTGTTGGCTGAAGTGTCTTATGATATATTGTTGTTAGCTGAAGTGCCTGTAATGTATCGTTGTTAGGAAGTGCCTGTGATGTATCATTGTTAGCTGAAGTGCCTGTGATGTATCGTTTTTAGCTGAAGTAATGCCACTGCGATACTGTTGGCACTGGTGCTAGGGATTTCATTTGTCAAATTAGGGACACTAGATGCTTGACTGGACACAAAGTTGTTGTTAGTCTTGTTCAGACTTTTAATTGGATATGCTGTACCTTTTGAATAAGCATCTAAATCCCTTTTGAGTTTGTTTCTTTTTTAATTGATAATAGTAGCTGTTAATCTTTCAACTTTCACTGAAATACCATTGTACAAACTAATATACTGACTGAAGTGGGGTCTCTTTTTGACTTTGCTTTCTAATGTCTTTGTGTTTTCTAACAGCCCTTTGAGGTTGCTTTTGTAATCAGTGACTTAAATTTTCATCACAATAAGGCCTGTATTGTTGAATAAATTTACCAAATCTTTGTATAACTCATTATTTCCATTAACTCCATTCGGAAATTTACAGAATCTCTTTTGAGTTCTTCGTGTTGAATTCTTCACCGTTTGGCCTGTTTTGAACTTTAATAGTTGTATCAGATGATAATAAGCAACACATAAGATAAATTAAAGACCAACATGGACAAAAACAAGTGTCAACAACAGAAAAGAAGTTGGTAGCTCCTATATACACAGCTGTAATGAGTCCTCAAGATTGTTGTCTACAGTCCTGGACACCTCATGTTTTTGGAAACAGACCAGATGAAAGCAATTTAAAGAAGGGGAGAGAATAAGCTCATGAAAAATCCTGAACCAGTCACTGATGATAGTTCAACAAATTTGCAGACTTTGGTCTTCATTGATGGGCACAAAGATGACTCTGGAAAGCAAACACTGTCTCTTAAGGGAGGCCCTAATGGTGTGATGTGAGGTCCACATTGGATGAACAGATAGATCAAAATGAGAATTGGGATGATGGATGAAAGTGGATTGACAGGATAAAATGTATTATAATCCAGAGGAAAAACACAAGCAGCAGTATATACCATATGGAAAGTGACATTAGACAGCACACTAAGGGTGACTACTCCCCTCCAACATTATGCTACCTAGAGACAATCATCATCAGTGATGAGTAAACATGATCACCTACCTTCCCAGTCAATTAGGCCGCATTTAGCATTTATCAGCTACCTCCTTCCTGCATCCTTCTAAGTAATGTGCATGCTCAACATAAGCACTGCATCCTTTCAAGTAATGTGTAGACTTGAATTGCCTGCTGAACGCACTGCATATTTCTAACTTAAAACAGTACATATTAATCAGCTCAAGCCTGGGTAGTCAGCTGCTGAGTGAACGAATAACTGAACATAATGCTGATATCAAGCCTGTATTCATACACTTCATCACCACAGGGGGCAGGGAACTTCATGTATAAAAAGTGCCCCATGATTGCGTACTGTCCAGACTTTCAAAGACGTTTAATAGTCCTCACTCAACATGTTTCACAAAATAGTTCTGGGCTCACTAATTTAACTGCATTTTATGACCCATGGCAATTGCCTTAGATATGTCTATGGTGATGTTCGATTTGGATTAGTCTAAGGTTACGGACAGTGTCCCTCATTCTGTTATCATCGATGCCGGGCTCAAACACAAACTCAATCCATACATTGTTCACTCAGTAGCTTACTGGCTTCATGGCAGAATGCAGACAGGATAGGAAATTTTACATCTAGCTGGCTTTAAGTGAACAAAAGGGTCCCCCAGTGCTCAGTTCTAGGTACATTATCGTTCAACCTGATATTTTCATTTATTCCTAATATATCTAATGTTTGGATGGCCACATATGCATACAATATTAAACTGAGTTATGTTATTACATGGACACAGAATACTGACCACTTCCACACTTATGCGTGTTTGGTGCCTGAATGGTTAGACGTAACTGAACTAAAAATTAATAATGATAAATGTGCTACCTTGCATTTTGGGAAACCAGTGATTGAATATCACATTAACTTAGGTCCTCATGAGTTACAGAAGTTGAGATAATATAAGGATTTAGGTATTATTTTAAGTAGTACTTTTAAGTATAGGACTAATGCCTTAAAAGTTAAAGCTAAGCCATTAAAAGTTAATGGCTTAATTTTTAAGAACCTTATAACAAGAAATAATGACTGACTGTCTTTTGAGGTTGTTTATAACATATGTTTTTACCCATCATTGAGTACAACATGTTGTTTAACAAGCTAGTACAAGTAATGTGATCTCCTGGTTTTAGAAGGTACTCAGTGAAAATTTACAAGGCATATGATTCTCAGGTAGAGCATCTTCTACGTGGAGGCATGCGTAAATGGGCGTACCTCCATTGAAGGTTGTGCGTCAGGGCTGGGAAATCCGCACGTAAAAATCAGCTGCCAATCATTAGCAGACCAGAGTTCCGCTGTGGCGACCCCTAACCGGGAAAAGCTGAAAGACACAACATCATTACTTGTAGAGATAACTCATACCCATCTAAACTGGAAAGTCTAGGCCACTTTTCAATCAATTACAGATATCCAAGGGGTAAACTTAGTTTAGCCTACAGGGGGTTCTGGAATGATGAATATCACTCTACTAAATGCTGAATTGTTGAATACAACCATATTAACGAGAAGTGCATATTTTACTTATAGAATTGAAGAGTCGAGGACAGTCTTCCAAACAAACTATTTAAAGCAGTCATTGGTTGGACTTTGGAAGAGGGTTCCTTTAAATATTCCACAGTTGTCTTCTTTGCAGATATTCAAAAAACAACTTGATATCTGGATGGGTCCCAGGGTATATACATTCACTGAGGAGTCAGCATTGTGAATGGCCTTTATGCAGGAATTAATGAATAATTTAACAATTGAAAAATCTGTGTCTAGCTGCCATGTTTCTAATGCAGTACGCCATAAACACTCCTCAAGATTTACTGAAATAAATAAGTACAAAAAAAGTATATATACCACACATACAAGCTGTTTTATGAAAACCTATGTAGTTATATGTATACGCATATATATATATATATATATATATATATATATATATATGGATCTACCTTAGTAGATCGACAAGTTAAAAAAGCGAAAACGAATTCACCGACGCCAGAAGATCGCAAATCACTTCACCGACGCCAGAATATCGACAAGGCAGAAGACCGACGGAGGAAGACACCGACGCTGAGAACACTGCGATGGGGAAAGGATGTGTAAGTATGCAGTAGTGACGGACGATAGCGTGCGAGTAAGGTAAGTGTGCGATGTTGACGGTGTGTAGGGGTAGGGGTGGGATAAGTGAGTTAGGGTTAGGGCGCGGGTTAGGTAAGGGTGCGAGTAAGGTAAGTGTGCGATGTTGGTGGTCTGTAGGGGTAGGGGTGGGATAAGTGAGTTAGGGTTAGGGCGCGGGTTAGGTAAGGGTGCGAGTAAGGTAAGTGTGCGATGTTGGTGGTCTGTAGCGGTAGGGGTGGGATAAGTGAGTTAGGGTTAGGGTGCGGGTTAGGTGAGTGTGCGATAGTGACGGACCTTAGGGTAAGGGTTTGGGTTAGGGTTGTAGATAGTTGTGTATGTATGGGTTAGTGTTCGTTTGCAAGGATTTTGGTGTGCTTGTGTTGTGTGTGTGGGTTTTGGATAGGGGATTTGTTTAGTTTGTTGGTATGATGTGTCGGGTGTATGCGATGTCGTGTTTGTGCACTGTCGATCTTCTGGCGTCGGTGAAGTGATTTGCGATCTTCTGGCGTCGGTGAATTCGTTTTCGCTTTTTTAACTTGTCGATCTACTAAGGTAGATCCATATATATATATATATATATATATATATATATATATATATATATATATATATATATATATATGATAGATGCACATACACGTATATTCACATGCGCAAAGATGGAAAAAATACTAACAATCTCCTGCCTTATAAAAAACTAGATGAGAGAAGAGAGCAAGTTGTGGATAAGCTCTCACATAAATCACTGCCATATCTGTGTAACACCTGACTGTACTGAACTGTGAATGGTTTATTTAGATTTGTTGACTAGGACAAAATCCTGATCTACATAGATTTGACCCGAAACAAAAAAAGCACATAAAAGACAACTAATAAAAATAAAAAAACGACATATCGGCAGATAAGGAAAATTAAGTGAAAATAATGATAAGAACGGAATATGTGCATCTATCAGCTAATAAAAACAGGTTAATGACCATCAGATGAAATATAAACAGGGAAACGAGAAATACAAGTAACAATTAGAGGAAGAAAGAAAGATAATAAAGGGAGAGTAGATGAAAGGTATAAAAAAGATAAAGAATGGAGTAAAGAGGAAAAAAGATGTGTCAGGAAGAGTCAAGCTAGTCAAGATAGTGCTACATTCTGGTAATCGTAAAAACATTTGTAGAATTAGGAACAATGTTGTAAAGAAGGGTTTAGCAAAGTAGAAAAATATATCTGAGTGCCTGCAGTGTTATTTTAAATGGTGCCACATTTTGTAAGTAGCTATTAATGCCATTTCTGAATTTGAAGTAAAGGGTTTTATCCTTTATGGAAGGGAAAAAAATGTCCTTATACTTGTGAACCCAAAAGTAAGAAGCTGTAGCTACTACACCTTCTAGAGATGGCAACATTTTATGGCTGAAAATGAATCTTTCAGCAAGGGAAACAAATGAGTTTAGGTTTTCCAGCACCCTGATGTCAGATCTGTAACTGATAAGGAGTTTCCTTTATTTAAAGTTATGCAACAATGCTCTGTGCGAAGGGCTGCAGTATCAAAGCAGCACATTCTGCTGGATTTAGTTTATACAACTGTTGATTCTTTTTAGATGCTGAAGCAATTTTTACTCGGTCATATTGTAATGAAGATTTACGTACTCCCTTCTGTTTGCTTCCCTGACTGCTGGTAGAAACAAATGTGGAAAAAGTATATCCCTAGAATAAAGTCTATTGAATTTTGCAATTACATTTATTTAATTTGAAGCAACAAGGAAAAACTTTGGTTTAAACTGTAGTTTCTAAGAGTTTACAATTGCAATGTATAACAGGCCAGAAAAAGGGTACTTGTCTTTTTTTTTAATTAAGCTTTCCCATTTTTCAAGAAAGAAAATGTAATATATATATATATATATATATATATATATATATATATATATATATATATATATATATATAGAGAGAGAGAGAGATGTGAAACAAAGAAATATTTCATACTTCTAGCTTACCAACCACTGTATTTAGTCTGTAGACACTGATGACCCGTATGCTGAGGTGTCCTGAGAAATGCTGTTTCACCATGTAACTGGCTGACGTAGGTTGTATAAATAAAATATGTAAACACATTTGCATAATTTTACTGCTAAAGTGCAACGTGGTATGCAAGCTATCATGATACTACATAGTATTGTAAATTTCATATTGCTCAAGTTATTACAAGAAATACTAATATTGCATATATTCATAATCTGGCATAAAAATAAAATCAGGCCTTCTGACTTACTAACAACCCCATGTGAGTCACAAGCCACTCCTGACCTGTGTGCCAAAGTGGATGGCGAAATGCTGTTACAGGGACACTGATAGGCATAATTGCATAAATATATTATTTAGGCATATTTTAGTGCTAAAACTACAAATAGGTGGTAGATAGAAACCAGGTATTAATGTCACAGTTTCAAACACTTTGTAAGCTTTCATTTGATACCATAATTAAAAAAAAACTTCCTTCTGTTAAGATGTAAAGATATTAGTAGCAATATTAATGCGGAGTACATTCATACTTGGGCATGAAATACAAACACGTACTCACATATACAAGCCATTGCATAGTCATATTACTCCCCAGTACTTAATCCAGATAAAATCATTTTAGAAGTCTAGCAGATCTAGAAGACTCTCTGATACCCTCCCTGTGGGAGGAATAAAGGTGCCTTGTTGAAGTTTCATATAGTTTATAAAGATGAGTAAGTAGACAGACGACTGTTTTTGTTCTAATGTTCATGCTCCATTGGAGATAAAAGTTTGAAATTGAAATGTTTATTATTATTTAGATGCTGCAAGTCTCAATGATTACTCCCATAACCACAAAATAAAAAAATAAATAAATACCAAAATAGGAGGCAAAATCAGGGACACTTCTCAGGAGGTACATCTACCTCATTCAGTCACGGCAAATTAAGAAAAAAAATGCAAAAAAAAAAAATAGTTTAAGAAAACATACTGGTAAATGGTACTTTCGTGCACACCGGACTGTCATTCCGAAAATAGTCTTGCCTGGAAAAATAATACAAATGTACTCAGCAAATGACAGCAAAGACCAATACCCAAAAGCAATACTGCCACAAACCACAGAAATAGTAGAGTCCACAATAAGCTTCTTATTTTTATCTTGCCATGGATCTTTCTATTTCTGTGGTTTGTAACAATCAGCCTTGCCTGGAACTATACTACAACGACTGCTTCCATGTCACCTCAGCATCTGATTGGTTGGGGTTTTGGTCATATCATACCCTACTATTTTCTGGGACGTAATGTCAGAAACAGCTATTCTAACTGCATCACTGAAAGATATAAGTAGTCAAGGAAGTAAAGGAAAAAAAGTCACAAAAAAAGTGAGTGCAACAAAATTAAAACTAAGGAATCAACTGCACATTGTGGAAAATATTAATGCTGCCGATCTGTTCAGAACACATTTTTTGGGCACTGGGGATCAACCACATGGTAGTAAGAGAATGTACAGTTGTGAAAAATCTTACCATAACAGTTGATGTCCTTCTCTTCACTGTTGCAGTACTCATGACCAAAGGGATTTCCGACCAAGGATAGTCTGGCCAGTTATACCAAAGCTTTTAGTTCTTACAGGCACTGTACGTCACACATATGCTCCCTGTGTAAGGTGTAGGACATAAAGGTGATATATGGAAGCACACACTCAGAAATGAAAAAGTCCCAGGAGGGACAGGAGGGAAAGATTGTCCCATGGGACATGAAAGAACATGCTCATCCAGAAGGAAGAAAGGGAAAGGAGCCCCTTGGTCAAGAGGGCAAGAAAGAACAGGGTAGAGCAAAGGGGGCAGAAGGGAGGGAGCAAATAGTGAAAGAGTGAAGATAAGGATATTTACTGTTATGGTAAGATTTTACACAATTGTACTATGTCCTTCCGTATCACTGTTGCATTAGTCATAATGGAAGAGAGAGAGAGAGAGAGAGAGAGAGAGCACAAAAGCTCAAGAGGAAACTGGGAGGAGGACAGCATGGAAGAGCCCTCCAGAAACCCATGCAGGATAGCCCTATCAAATCCAGCTTTAGCCTTGGGAATAACATCCAACTTGTAATGCTTAGTGAAAGTATGAACAAAAGGTCAAGTAGCAGTCCGAAGGATGGAACTGGTATCCAGCCCGTTGGAAGAAACACCAAAGGAGGAAACAGCCCTGTTTGAATGAGCTTTTACTGATCAGGAAAGGCATCTACCATGAAAAGAAAAAGAAATGGTGTTAGAAACAGCCAAACCTGAAGACCTGGGAAGCTGTTCAGATTTGTGAATAACTTTTAGTTTAATCCAAATAATTTCTGAGCTGTCTATGCATATCCAAGGTGTGAAGAATCTTCTCACCAACAGACTACAGAGTAGGAAAAAAAGGAAGGCGGATAAATAGACTGATTAAAGGACAACTCATTAACCACCTTAGGCATAAAAGAAAAGCATGAAGACACACCCTGTCTATGTGGAAAACTAAGAAAGAAGGAACAGCCATGAGAGCCTGAAGTTCAGGCAACCTCTTGGCTAAAGTGAGAGCCAAAAGAACAGTCTCCCAAGTACAAAGTTGTAAAGAAGCTGAAGCAGCAGGCTCAAAAGAAGTCGGAGTAAATTTTTCAAGAATAAAACTAAGGTCCCAGGAATGCAGAATAGGCTTCCTAGGAGGCCTGGGATGCATTTAAAAAATTGTTTGACCTCAAATCTAGAGGCCATAGGAGGAGTTAAGGGAAGACAAGCAGAAACTGCTGACAGGTAAGCTTTAAATGAAGACTATGCTAACCCAGCATGGAGCAAATCACACAAATAACAGAGAATCATGGGAACCTCCACAGATAGAGTTCCTGATGGCAAGAGAGGCATCAGCCAGAAAATCTTTTCCATTTAGACAAATATTTCCTGGTAGGGAGTTTCCTGGTTTCCTGCAGGACCCAAAGTGCGTCCTTAGAAAAGAGGTGATCAAAACCCTATAATCCACAACGTCAGTTGAAGAGTGGACACATGAGGATGGATAAGAAACCCCTTGTCTTGTGTGGGAAGGTCCACCCGGTGAGGTAGGTTGTGGTGACTGCCCCAGGCCAAGTGAGAAAGAAGGGGGAACCCATGCTGTGGGCCCAAAGGGAGTTACTAGCAAGACTTTGGTGAGTCCCTCCTGTTTTTGTGCAAGACTCATAGTAACAGAGGAAGGGTAGGAAAGGCATACAGAAACATCCCCTTCCAAGGAAAAGACAGGGCATCCACTTTCCAAGACAGAAGACTTGAGACTCTGGAACACAATAGAGGAAGTTGTCTGTTCAGAGTGGAGGCAAAAAGATCTATCTGAGAAATACTCCACCAATGAACAATGTACACGAACACAACTCTGTGAAACATCCATTTGTGTGCTTGTATGTTGGACCTGCTCAAAGAGTCTGCCACTAGATTGTGCTCCAGAGTAATATAAACAGCCTGAAGACTCATTTCACACTGGACAGCTAGATCCCAGACCCGAAGTCCTAATCTGCAAAGAGGGTAGGACTTTGTACCCCCTTGTTTGTTGACATACCACATCACTGTGTTACAGTCTGTGAAAATTTTGAGGGGCACACAATGAAAGAGGGAATGAAAACCTCAAAGAGCTAGAAGCAGAGCCCTCATTTCCCTTATATTGACATTATCTGACCTCTGATGAAGACGCTAGAGGCCCTGAACCTTGAGAAAGCCAAAGGAGGCCCCCATCCCTTGCCTGAGGTGTCTATAAATAGCTCTTGAGTCAGGACTGGAGCCTGGAAAGGAAGCTTCAGATTGAGAGAAACCACCACTTAAGCTTAAGCTTGAGAAAGGAAAGGAAGGGTTTTGAGAAATCCAGAGGGTGGCAATATTAGAGCCACACTGACTTGAGGTACCACTGTAACTTTCTCATGTGGATCCTGGCCAGGAGCATGGAAATGGTGGAAATCATGAACCCAAGGACCATGAGAAAGTCTCTCACCATGACTGAAGCTAGAGGAAGATGAAACTGGAAAAAGGCAGTTAGAGACAGGACCTTGGGGTCAGGCAGAGATGCCAGCATGGGAATGGTCTGAAGGCTGCAACCAAGGAAATTTATGGTGAACCCCACACTCTGCAACAGGGATATAGTAAACTGGAGATCCTGAAGCACAGCCTCAGGGGAAGAAGTCTGAATGAGCAGATCATCCAGATAGAGAAGGATCTGAACTCTCATCCTGCAAAAGGCAATGACAGGACAATAGAGAGGCCAAAAGGCAAAGCAGAGAAATAAAAATGCAAGAAGGAAACAGAGAAACAAAAAATTCCTGAAAGAGGGATGGATGGGGATATGAAGGTAGGCATCCTTGAGATCCAGAGAAAAAAGAAAGGCCTGGGGTAGAAAAAGGTGGTAGTGTTGGGGGGGGGGGGTATGAAAAGTCAACATTTGAAAGCAAGGAATCCTGAGAAAGGTTCTGAGCTGGGAAAAGTCCAGAACTTTTCTCCAAGTGCCCTCCTTTCATGGAACCAAAGATATTCTAAAAAAGCAAAAAAAAAAAAAAAAAAAAAAACTATTTTAGCAGGAGGCACAGCTTGAATGGTGCCTTAGATGAAAAGAGAATGGAGCACCAGATCATGAAATGTCCCTGGTAGATCATGGACAGAACCTAAGAATCTGCTGTGATCTTTAACCAATTTGGAAGAAACAGGAAAAAACAGAGGGATAAGGGAACCTGACTGAGGGAAAGGGGAAACAAATTGACAAATGAAACCCAGCTTATCCTGAAAAGCAGGTTTCAGGGAGGAAGGGGTTTGAGTAGACTTAGTAGCAGGCACATGTCTAGAACCCTTTATTTCTTAGGTGGAGGGCAAGACTGCCTGTGAACAAAAGCAGAATTGGAGGGATAATTCCTCTGAATCTTTGGAAGAAGAGACACTAAAATATGTTTTAACTCCTGCAAGGCTTTACCCTTATCCTGGAGAAACTTGAAAAGTTTGACAGCAACAGCACCAAAAAGGTTTTTATTATCCAAAGGAGCAAACAATGGTTTAGCCTTAAAGTCATCAGGCAAAGCCTGAAAAAAAAGCCAGGAGTAATGCCTCATAACAGAACCAAAGGCAGCAGCCTTGGAAGAGGCATCAGCTGCATCACAGCTGCATTTGATAGAATGTGAGCAACTTGAGGGGCACAACCCAACAGGGAAAAGGCAGAAGTCTTCCCCTTAGAGTCAGGAAGGTCAGAAATGACTTTGGAAACCTAATAAAGGAGGGCCACAACATACCTGGTCATAAGAGTCTAGTTGTTGACTGCCTGAAAAGATAATGTGGTAGGAGTATAAACCTTTTTGCCCAGCCTCTTCATGGCCCTACCATCCTCTTCTGAAGGATGCAACTTGGTGGAGGGAAACCACTTTGAGGGCTTTCCAGAACAGACAGACAATACAAAATGATCAGCTGGAGGGCATTTATAAAGACATTTACATTTGTCAGGCACCTTGTAAAATCTATCACATATCTTGGGAGCAAGGGGCTGAGTATCAGTTGCACAGATGCTGCTGAAATGCTGAAAAGGTAGCCAGTAGGCCAGCCAGAATAGGGGGAGCAGCTGATGGCTTAGGAGACTCCATCTGGAGGATTTCATAATATCTTTTCTGAAAATCAGAAACTTGAGAACAATCCCACTTAAAAAAATCCATCATGCAGGCAACAGTATCCCCAAAGGAGTTTCTCAAAAGAAGAATCTAGACTTACAGAATCCTCTTCCTCTGAACCATAGTCCAAGGGGGAAGGGTATGATAGGGACTCTTCCCCAGAATCCACATCCTCATCTGAAGAGTCTAATTTCCTGGGTCTTTTAAGAAGAGTGGAAGACTAGGGAGGGACAGGCATATACACCCATTGATGAAGCTTTACCATTAAAGCATTAAATAACCCCTTAGTAAAATCCTGCCATTCACATGTGGATCCTTAAATACATGGGAAATATGCTTGGTTTTCTGTTTCTTTTTCTGTGGGACATCTGCACGTAACACCCTTGGAGAGTCAGATCCCTGGAGATATTCAATAAGAATAGTAGGGATCTCCTCCCTAAGATCTGCGCAATCCCCCTCAGTCCCTTGGAAATAATCAGCTGAGATTCCCCCTCAACATCAGGAGCAGATGTTTGTAAAACCTCTAAGGATGTGTGAGAAGTTGGACTCATGTGGTCACTGACGAGTCATGGCAAGGAATCTGAGACAACCATCAGATGATCCTCTGGGCTTTTGCTATCCATGAGACACCCACAGCCATATCAGACCTACATTCTCTGGCCTTTTTCTTGGCAAATGGCTGACACTCAGGATGGGAAGACTCTGCCATTGCACTTTGACCCCACAGCTTAAGACGCTGGTTTTCAAGGTAAATAAATGAGGAGGACAGACAACTACATAGGGAATTAGGGGCAAAAGCATGGCAGACAGAACACTGCATGCGGTCACGGGAAGCATCCAACAGAAAAGACACTCTGCCCCCCACAATGACATTTTCTCTTTCTGGATGTCATGAAACTAACAGAACTAAATAAAAAAGAAAATAAGGAAAAACCCCAATGGAGAACTTATTTGTAAGCACTAAAAGCTTTGGTATACTGGCCAGATGTTGGGCTATTCTTGGCAGGAGATCCCTTTGGTTATGAATACTGTAACAGTGATATGGAAGGGCATTGATTACTTTTGTCTAATGATTTTTCTACAGGACCTAACAGCTCTTAGGGCATGCAGTTAAAGATGCCCAATCAGGGAACTTTCTGAAATTCGCTTATGACTGCACCACTCCTGTCCTTGATACAGCAGCATGCTTCACTAATGAATTCTACAGCCATTTAAAAATATGCATACAGCTAGCAGTCCCTCCTAGAATTGTGGGAGTTTCAAAAATAAACCATCCTGGTGGCCTACCTACCATAAATAAGCCTTAAAAAGAAATAAGCTCAAATTATACAGTAGATTCAAAACCCCTCTCCTTAGGGATAATATCAAAAGCATTACACACACACACACACACACACACACACACACACACACACAAACACACACACACACACATACACTATCAGATCTACTAAGGGAGCCCATGAGTTTGGAGCTGGCTCTGAAGCCAAAGATAATAAATCCTCATTTACCTAGGTTAGAAAACTGAAAAAAATATAGCTTATATTGCTCTAACTGAAATGATTCCTCCCATTCTGACCTTGCCAAGATGCATGCAAGCAAATTTAATGCCAGCTTCATCCTGAGACTTCTGTTCAAAGTCCCAAAATATCAGATTCCTTTATTCCCCCAATTACCTCTAGAGATCATTTATTGAAAGTGCTAGATATGACCAAAAAATATTTCCTCCATGGGACCTAGCACTTGGTTGCTTAATTAATAGTGTTAAACATGCCTTTAAAGACTCATTGCGTAATGACAGACCTATTAGCCTTACAAGTCTCATCTGCAAAACAATGGAAGGTATTATAAATGAATTGAACTGTAATATCAAGAATTTTGATACACTTGACCTCCAACAGTTTGGTTTTGTGAAGGGTAAATCCTATCTACTTAATTTGGCAAACTTCTTCAAAAGGATTACTGCGGCTATAAATAATGGCCATGCAGTACACAATGTGTTTCTTGGCCAGGCCAAGGTATTCCCCATTCTGGCATCATACAAAAGCTACATAATTTTAGAAATAAAAATAATATCAACCCAAAAGTGCAAGATGAATAGTAAACTGATGGGAAAACGCTACCCCCCCACAGTGGGAATGTCAGCCGTCTCATAAAAAGTATAAAAGTGACCTGTCCCTCAGGACTCAGTCTTGGGAGTGTTTCTTTTTGGTATTTACTTCTTAGATTATCCAAACATGGAACAAAGAACTCTGGCTGACAAGGTTTGCAGATTGCAAAATAGGGGTTAAGACACGTTGTAATAATCAAACCCTCAAGAATGAACTCACCCTTGTAAACTCTTGATGTATTAAAAAGGGCCTAAAATTAAGTGGTAAAAAGTGTAGTATTATCACTTTTGGTAGACCACACCTCCCTTCATCATACTATATAAATAATATAACCACTACAAAATAAAAATGTAGTCAAGGAACTAGGTATTTGGGCCAGTAGCTCCAACTCATTTGTCCATCACATGACAATATTGATCAGGAAATCCATTCTTTAGTCCACTCATTTGCCAAAATAAAGGCATCGCAGTCTAAAGAGGTAACCACTCCCTTAGAACTGGGCCATCCAAGAAAGGCTGGAAGCTCTCATTCTTTAGTTGGTGTCTTAAAATAATTTTGAGGCAAGATCTCTTTCTCACTTATTGTGCCATTAAATACCAGATTGTCCAGATATGCTGCTTCTGTTCAAGCCCAATATCCTCACCAATACAAAAAGTGAAAAAGTGTGTCAGCCTTAAATGGGTAATAAAACCAAAGTAACAACAAACCAGCGCATACTACTGACAAAGGCTCCATGAAAACATGCATCACAGGGTAATGAATGTTGTGGGTACATTCAATGACTGAGAAAGAACTAAAGTCTCAGTTATCAACAAATGCCCTCCAACTTAATAACATACACTGAGAGGCATTGAGAGGCATACCTTAACAATGTTTTGCATTCAGGATTTCTGTATGGGCTTCAATGTAGTTAGGCTTGGATGGCATTTCAGGGCAGGCATCACCAGAGTTGGAATCTTATCTTTCAGTTGCTTCAGGAAAGTACACCCCTCACTTAAACCAACTAATTTCACTATCAGAATAGTATTTCCTATATATCTTCTTGAGAAACAAGGTAACAGATGGGGATATATTGGAGGAAAACTATTCATGCATAGATTTACTTTAAAAAAGTCCATCTTGGTTCACTTCTTTTAAATGTAAAAGGGATGTGTATATGTTTATCTACAAACATATTAGATAGCAATCTCAAAAAGTCATCCTTCTTTGAATGACCTTCCCATTTACTCATGGAAGGGTTACTGATTTTGGTTAAACTTATTTTACATATAAAGTCCAAAACAACTATATGTACAACAAAACTTCATTCCAGAAACGTCATCTCTATTCTTCTACACAGGTCCTGGCTATGAATCACAAAGAACCCCCAAATCATGTAGCACAGAGCTGCAACAGTGATGGTATGCTTCTTAATATTTAACCCAATATGAAGAATTTAAATAAAACCACACTGTCACATCAATGAGTCCCCCCCCACACACACACACACACACTGAGGAAGAGCTGATGTATAGCTAGTTTCCCATCCAATGCTATAGTTCACTTGCATGCGTCATTGTGCACTTTTTCCGTATATGACCAGACGGTCATCATACTCTTCATTCACAATGCTGCAAACCAAGCTTAAAATGTGACATGTCAGGGGATGGGGCACTGGCTGCTGAAGAAGCAGACCACTGTATGACAACATGACTAAGAACAGTGCTTAGCCTTGCAACAGGGGACCACTTTCCTGCAGGGATCATGTTGTTACGGTGCACAGCAGCCCCCCTCCAATCCACTGCAGACTGTCAACAGCATGATGGAATACTCATTCATATTTTAACTATGGTGCACTATAGTGCACTGAACTGCAAAACCAAGCAGAAATCCATTACTTCTTACTGCACAATGCCAATGGGAAAGTGCTGTTCCTTTTATGAATATCAATTTACAGTGCCATAGTCACAACATCAATAAGCAATGTAAACATACTCTGTATTCTACAGTTCTTCCAAACATTGATGAATTTCAGTTACCTCCTGACAATGTAAGTTATAACACTTGCCAAATATAAACCAAGACTTGAGCAGAACAGCAGTAAATTCTGAAACTTACTGTTATATGTGTTCCCCTATGCCTTACACATGGCTATAATAGCCACAGAACAGCTGCTACATTGATGGCCCTAATGTCAACAAACAAACTTCAACATGCTTCTGCATATGCTCCAAGGTTAATCCTTGGACCAGGCAAACAATAAAACAGTGCACCCCCCACTCCCCTACTACTTATTTATTCCAACTCTGAGATCACACAATCTCCAGGGACAGGGCATATTCACTAACCCTGGGGATTGTCCGTTCTCACACAACTATATGTAAATAGCTCGGGAACACCAAATGGATGCGATACAAATCATTTGTAATAATACAGGGCAGTTCTCCATTTAAAAATGCATCCAAGTTGCTACAAAAACTAAAATCCACAGAATTTCAGAAAAAAATGAATCAGATAAGCACTTTAATCTTCTTCAGATAAACGCAATGAAAATTTGAGCTTTTTTTTATAATCCAATCAGATTTTACCAACCAATCACATGCTGGACAAGTCCCCTTCATACATACCAAGAAGCAGATCAACCCAGCCAATAGATGGAATTGTTTTACAATCATCTACTCAATGATTTTAAGTTTCAATAAGCAGACAATAGAGGTATATTCATTAATCCCAGGAGCTAAAGCAGCATTCAAGTACAATTGCCACTGTAAATCCATTCTTTTTTAGATAAAGGGACCAGTCAGTTTCTTTCATCCATGCAAATATGGTCAATGATGAAAAATAAGAATGAATGATCTGGGTTGTCTCTGGTGTGCTTTGCTAGGGTGCTACTAGATTTTTGTATCCTGATGTCATATATATGTTTGTAAATTCTATCGCAGAGTCTTCTTCATGTCTATGTTTTTACACAGGCAAAACTGATAAAACATACCGCACAACAGACACCTTTATTAGGATTACAACTGAAATGCCCTTTTGGTTTTAATACAATTTCATTCACCTTGACTGTAGTGCTTTGGAAAAAAAAAAAAAAAAAAAAAAATATATATATATATATATATATATATATATATATACACACACACACACACGCACACATATGCACGCGCACACATACACACACACACACACACACACACACACACATATATATATATATATATATATATATATATATATAAATATATACATACATACACACACACAGTAAGGACAAAGGCCACATTTTTTCATCCCATGATTTGGATTTGACAACTTTTCTTTCCAATAAATGTTTGCAGTTCTTCCCCCTTTGAAAAGTAATTTTTGGTATTGAACCAACAAGTTCACTTATTTGAGTTGCCTGACACAAAATGGTCCAATTCTTTTTCATGATGGCAAAAACTGAATAACTGTCATCAGAAAAGGTAGTAATGAAGGAGTCTTGATGATCTTAATTTTTTATTTTTTTAATTTTTGTAGCAGCTTGGATGTGTAAATGGAGGATTGCCTTTGACTATTAAATGTGAGTTTTAAAGCATCCCTTTGGTGTTCCTGAGCTATTTACATATTGTTTGTTGTTTTTTTTTTTTTTGATGTTTGGAGTTTGTTGTTCTCACACAACTGTTGATGATCTATTTTCTCAACCAACATGTTGACAAAATAGAGGTCAAATTTGACTTAAATCGACTAGTCGAATATAAACCACACACACTAACTGAGACTGCATATCTGAGAGTCCACTTTCTCCAAGATACAACAATCTAAAACATTATTGTGGGTTCCCTTCAATTACCTTTTAGTTCTAAAGCTGCAGCAATAGCAATTATGACCTTTGCATTATCAGCTGAAACCCACAAATTTCATCCACGGTACTTCTGTGTCATATTTGTTTTTTTTTACATTCAGCTGTAGTGGACAGCAGAAATGTCCATTCTAACACAGTTTATTACAGACATCACCACAGTCTAATTTAAATTTAAATTATCATTAGTTTAAAACTTACACGTGATATATAGACTGCAACTGTAGTCTTGTATCATAATAGAGCAAAATATACAATATAAAAAAGTATGCAGTGCATGGAGCATGGTTATTATGCTCAGATATTCAGAAAATGACAAATCAGTCAAGTGTTAGAGTGGCTCAAGGCCTGTCCTTAACAAATGTTAAGCATCTCCCATTAAAGTTATTAATGTCAGGTCTAATGTTGGGCAGTCAAATCTGCTAGTACTGATCAGCAAATAATAGTGCAGAATAAAAGATTTGTTTCTGCCTGCTCTCTGTTGGTAATGTATCCTGACTACCTTTTAGAATAACAAGATGTATGCTTGCCTGCATTTTCTGAAGGATACAAAATCTGAAATTCAAATGCATGTCATTCAGTCTTTAATAAATTTGTCCAAAAAACATGGACTTTATGAGGAATTGACCAACTATATGAGGTAAAAATCTGGACATTCTGTGGAAATCTTGGCAGTTGGAGAGTAAATATAATGGACTGTATATGCCTTTCTGACACCACTCGCTAAATGCTTTATGGCTTTGAAAGCTGACAAAACACTTGACATTTTTTTTTCTTTTTTACTGTAACTAGTAGTACTGGAGCAGATAAAGCTCCATGCAGTACATAGAATTACAATAATGTCACTAATCATAACCTAATATTATTTATTCTCAACAAGGATGACAAGATTCTTCTCTCGATCTTTGCTCTCAAGGTGAAATTCTCAGCATTCATGTCTTGAGGCATAAATCAGTTACGACTGGCAACCTAATCCTCTATATTACAGTAGTTCCTATTATACACACAAGTACACAGCAATAATTTCAGTAAAATCAGCTACCTATTACAATCAAGATCCACAGATTCCTAAGCAGGAACACCTTTGAAAGGGTACATGTGATGTTTACATTACTCAGGCATTAACAATTGCAAGACTTAAGGTTAAGAAGGTAAAGGTTACACACAGTAAGGAATCACATAATGTACTGTGATTTGGAAAGGGAAAAGAGGTAAACTTTTTTTGAAAGAAAGAATGAAGACTTTGTCTGCCCTATACTTTCATATATTGGTAGGGACAGAGTTTCATGTTTTTGAAATCAGTAGGCAAAGGAAGTAATATCATAATCTGATCATACTAATGAAAAAGTACCATGTGACCCAACATTAACCAAGTGACAGCTTATAATTTCGATACAAGTACTGTTACTGCTTATTTTTAAAATTACTTTCTCAGGCATCACAAAAATGTTATTGAAATATGAAATCTTTTATTAAGGTTTGGTCAATTCCAGTAACGTGTGATAGAGCAGAAGCAAACATGAAGAGTGTGCCTGAATATTCTCAGAATGTTGACACTTGTCCTACTCAGGTAAGTACCACATCCTCACCTAAGAAGCAACCCAAGCATTGCCTATTAAGCTAGGCATTAACTGCTAGACATGATTCATTGTAATACATTATCATCATCACAGATTTTTTACACAGGGCCATCCCGTACCACTTACAGCAATGCAAATTCACAAAAATCATAAGATGAAGCAGTCTGCTGAATTTAGATATTAAAAATAGGATTTAATAACATGGGCTTGTGTATAATAATACTACTGTCTTAACTTGTCATAAATGACATACACTACATTGTACATTACGGGGAAGCATGATGATTTTCTTATATAAGTAAATATGCATAACAAGTCATGTAATTCCTTTAACTTGAACTGTAGTTTTTGTAACCCATCTTGACCATATATAATACTTAAGTGGTTACCAAGGTAACTAATGCTTGTACATGACATCAGACTGACAAAGTTGTTCAAGAGAAACAATACAAGCCTGAAGCTGAAATGTCACAAAATGTAACAATCATATTCTGAGCAAATAGTATTGAATTGACAACAGACACTCAGTTTAATAACATGGGCTTGTGTATAATAACACTACTGTTTTAACTTGTCATAAATGACATACACTATATTGAACATCAAGGGGAAGCATGATGATTTTCTCATATAAGTAAATGTGCATAACAAGTCATATAATTGCTTTAACTTGAATTGTGGTTTTGTAACCCATCTTGACCATACAGAATACTTACGCTGTTACCAAAGTAACTAATGTTTTATACATGACATCAAACTGAGAAAGTTGTTCAGGGGAAACGATAGAAGCATTAACTAGGAATGTCACAGAATGTAACAATCACATTCTGAACAAACAGTATTAAAATTGACAATAATCACTCAGTTTAACCTTTGCTGATTATACAAAATAGAAAGTTGCCATTTAAATCTAAAAACTTTCAGTATATGCCATAAAATGGCAATTTATGAATATGGAAAGCGAACTTGTAATCATTAATCACAATAAGTGAATGTGTTGTTTTTAACCTATAATTTCACTCATTTTATAATAAGAAATGACAGATATGAAAATCCTCATGTGTAGGAAATGGGGGGAAGAGGGATGCACTGATAATTAATATGTACTAACTTTCATCAGTGTTCACATAAAACAAACTTGGTGCTTTAAGTAAGTTAGCAACAATGTGATTACTTAAATGCTGGCAAACAATGAAATATAACTTTTGATATATCCAGTAAAATACATTGTATTATAAACATTAGGTATAAATATTATTACTATCTATTTATATTAAATAATAAGTTTTGAACAACTTCATCAATAAGGGTGAAGATGTTAAACAATTGTGTGCTATAATCTTTTACTGAGGTTTTATACATGATACATCCTACTGTACTATGAATTAATTCATTGTCATCTATCTTTCATGTAAATATTAGTTGCTTATACAATAAGTAAACATTTATATTGTATTAGAATTCTGTCTAATCTACAATAGTAGTATATCTATTCAAAATAATATAAATATTGTTTATTCCTATTACAAATATTCTCCATATGATAATTCAATTTATGGAGCTCAGATGTTCTGGATTGTCAAGGTATGAGTGATAATCTGATGGATTTAGGTTTATCCATCAGATTAGGAATTATTTCATTCCATGGCTAATGCGGATCTTAGTTTTGTTAACATTTATTAATTAAATTTGTTGTTTCACAAAAACATTTTTAATATGCCTGACCAAAACATTACTTTATTGGTAAACACTCAAAGTATAAAACTGTTAATTTCCTTTAAAAGTTCAAACATATACTTTAAAGTTATCAGAGAAAAATGTTTAATAGTCACAATAAAACAAAAATACATAGTGTAAATAACCTAAGATGGATTTAACTTCATTATTTTTAAATACTAATGGCTTAAACAACCCCAGCAAGAGATCAAATCTACTGAAATATTTAAAATTGAACAAAGCACAAATTGTCTTCCTTCAAGAAACTCATTTCAAAACAAATGACAATTACAAATGGAATTCTAAGGAATATATGATATTGGCGCAATCCACTTATAAGACAAAGACAAAAGAGGTAACAATTTTATGGAAAACAAATGTGATTAACCCAGAAATTATTTATAAGTATGAAGATAAAAAAGGCCTTATAGCAATAGTAATAGTTAAATATAATAACAGAATATGGACCCTAGCCAATCTATACTGGTTCCCAGGCACTGGAACAGGAACTGTTAAAAAACACTTGGATTTCATTTCCAATAATTATAAAGACGACTTAATATTAGGAGGAGATTTTAACTGTATATTTGATATTTATGAAACTACAAATAAAAGACCGCTGCATACATCTGCTGTATCAAAAGCTTTAAACAAGTGGGTAGGGTAATTTCATCTTGTAGATACTTTCAGATTTAAAGAATATAAATCTTTGTTGTTTTCCCATCAAGATCACAGATTTGGAACCCAAACTAGAATAGATAAAATATTTCCTGCCCAGGACTTACATTCTAAAATCATTAATTTCTCAATCACTCCCTGCCCCTTTTCAGACCACAATTCATTGATACTAAAACTTCAAAATGGGTAAATCTTTAAATCCAGAATTCCAGCATATATCACTAAAATTAAAGAGTTCAAACCTGGTTATTATCTGAATTACAGTTCTTCTTAGATATTAATTACACCACAGAGATAAATAAAATAATGATATGGGACTCATTAAAAGCTTACATATATGGTAAAACCCTAACTTGGTACAAAAAGATCAGAGCATGGGATTTTGAATTATTAATCTACAATCCAAACTTTTGTCAGTAAAAGCTGAAAAAAATCTAAATCATTTGGAGATGAAAAAGAAAGTAGAAGTATTAAACAATAAATACAATGAAATTCTGACACATAAACTAGTTTAGCTTTAGAGCTTTAGAAAAACTAAAAATTAATACCTTGGCCACTTCCCCAAATATGTACATAATGTATCCACAAGAATCAAAATACAATCAAAAGCTAATAACATTAAAAGTATCTTCCATGAAAAGAAAGGGAAAAATGTCTCAGATATAGGTGACATTCTTAATGCTTATAGAAATCACTATATAGAACATTTCCAAAAAGAAAATATACATATAGATAAATTAAATCTAGATGAAAAATGTTCTAATATAAAAAAATACCCTTAAAATTAAAACTAGATCTGCAAGCACCCATATCCTACAAAGAAATTACAGATACAATAAAAGTGGGTAAAAATAATAAAGCTCCTGGTATAGATGACATAATTATGGAAATATATAAACTTTTTCCTTCAAAGATACTATCCCTCTTCCATAAAACTGTATTAGAAATTCAGTCACAGGCTTTAATACCACCCTCTTGGAAATATTCCTTAATCACACCAATCCTAAAGGAAAACAAATCTCCAAACCTCTGTACCTCATACATACCTACATCATTATTAAATAATGGATATAAGATATTTATGACAATATTAACTAACTGAATGAAAATGCCACTATCCAAAACAATAAATAATGATCAAACTGGGTTTATATATCATAGACACACACATGACAATATTAAAAGGATAATTTCTCTTACATATTATGTTAATAAAGAAAATAAAGAAACACTCATAATTGGCTTAGATATAGAGAAAGCCTTTGATTCCCTAAACTGGGACTATTTATTTAAAATCCTAATGCTATCTGAATTTCCTGCATCCTTTGTTCATAACCGAAAGAATACATATACAAACAATTTAGCATATGTCGTTAGGTCCTTATACTTCTGAATTTATACATATAACAAAAGGCACTAAACAAGGATGTCCCATGTCACCGATTCTATTTGCTCTGGCTAATGAAATATTGGCATATTCAATTCATAACAATATAAAACTCAAAGGAATAAATGTTTATGAACAATACAATTCTAAAGTAATGCTATTTGCTGATGACATATTACTAAAATTCTCTAATAGAAAAGAGACATTAGAAAAATCAGATATATTAATTGACAAATTTCACATGACTTCAGGACTCCATTTCAATAAATCAAATTCAAAATGTTTATTTTTAAATAAAAAAAGAACTGCACACTAAGGGGATCACTTCATGGGGAAACAAGAATCTACCTTAAAATATCTAGGAATTGAGTTATGCAAGGATAATAATGAATTAGTCTAAAAAACTACAATAATATCATAAATACAATTAAAATTTCTGTGGAAAAATGGAACAAAATAATATTAACATTTGAAGATAGACTACAGTTAATAAAAATGGGTTTACTGCCCAAGATCCTACATATAGCTTTGGTAATACAACTGTTACCAGAAAGAATATACTTAAAAGAAATAAATTCATGCCTAATAAATGTTTTATAGTTTACCAAAAGAAACAGAACAGCTTTAATATAACATATCAGACCATGGAAACAGGAGGATTAAGCTTTCCTGATATAGAAACATATATAAAAGCATCACTATCTAAAACAATCTCAGATTGGATAAGTCCAAATTACTCTACAAATTTGAAAGAATTACTAACTGTAATATCAATAAATGAATTTGAGTTACAAAAAAAAATTCAAATAACAGATAAAAACAATTTGCCATGGCATACATGCATTAGTATGCAATATAACATAACTAAACCCACTAAAACTCGTAAGATTAATTATTACATTGACTCACTTAGGAACATTATTAATATAAATATAGATTTAAAAATCCGGTTTGATCTTTTAACACCATTTATAGTCACAAAGAACTTTCCACATAAAATATATAGAGAAATTATTAATTCCTGGGAATAGAAAGGATTTTTTTGTTGGCTCCAATGTATCAAAGAACTAAAAAGTTTTAGATATGCAAATAATAAAAACATACAAATTTCCACAATAGGACTGGCTAACTTTACAGAGCATCAATAAGCAACAAAAATGTTTGCAGAAGCACTAGAGCCCAATAAACTTTTCTTTAAACTGGAACAAATACCTCTCAGTCTAAAATCGGACGTTCCTTTATTGTTTAACCAGCAATTAAAAGATGCACGAACAGTTGTTGAGTCAATAGTACGAATAAATCCAAAATGAATCAAGCGCTTTCACCCGTTGCTGTGACGGGCTTTGTCAAGATGTGTCATCTTGACAAAGCCCGTCACAGCAACGGGTGAAAGCGCTTGATTCATTTTGGATTTATTCGTACTATTGACTCAACAACTGTTCGTGCATCTTTTAATTGCTGGTTAAACAATAAAGGAACGTCCGATTTTAGACTGAGAGGTATTTGTTCCAGTTTAAAGAAAAGTTTATTGGGCTCTAGTGCTTCTGCAAACATTTTTGTAACTTTACAGAGTATCCTGTCATATTCGCAAGATTTAAGTAGAATAATTAACATTTATTTCATTTACAGAAACACCTAAATTTATATATGAAATCATACATAATGACTTTGACATAGGAAACAGCATTTCAAAATTTTACAAAATATTGATAAACTATAAAATAACACCCAAAACCTCATATTGGAAATGTATAACAAAAGGACACTCGGTACAGTTAACTGAAGATATTAAAACAAATATCTTATTGTCAATAAATTACACAATACTGGAAAGTTTTTAATTGGAAATGCTTGCACACAGCATTCTTAACTCCAGAAAGAATCAATAAAATTAGTTCTTCCATAAAAGGAATATGTTGGAGATGTGCGTAAGTACACAATGCAGACTGGAACCACATTTTCTTTTATTGTGTTAAAGTTAAGACCTTTTGGAACTGTATTAATAACTTTCTACAAGCTTTATTTAATGAATCATTTTATTTAACTAAAGCTCTTGTATTATTAAATGTGAATGAAGGTCCTCATTTGAATAGGTCAAACATGTATCTAGTATGGTGTATACTTGCAATTTCAAGGAAGTGTATAACAAGAAGATGGAATGCAAACAGAGAATACCAACTTTGGAAGACTTCCACAGCCTACTAAAGACAACAGAATTATTGGAAATTAAAATTAAAGAACTAAGAATTTATCCAAAGCCATTTACCAATAACCCTTGGGGAAAAGTCTTATCCTTGATTGACACTATACAATAATTGATCAGACACTCTGATAATGGATTGGACATACTTATAAAGTAACTGTATATATTAAGATCTGTTAGAATGTCAGGCTAATGTAAACAGTGTACATAGTTAAGTTATTTATTCCCTACTCTGGAATCGTAGATAAACTTACTAAGCTGGGCATAAATCCCTACATCACTCGATGGGTTGCCAACTAGCTTACTGACAGAACCCAGACTGTAAAAGTAGCTGACTCCAAATCCAGCTCCAGACAAGTGGAGTACCTCAGGGTTCAGTCCTGGGACCGCTCTTGTTTGGCATCTACTTCTCTGAAGTACAGGCCAACACTAAGGGAATTTGGCTAACAAAGTTCACAGATGACTGCAAACTGGGAGCCATTATTGAATCCCCAAATGATGTGGATATTCTACAAAAGGGTCTTACAGAAACAGATGCTTGGTGCCAGAGCCACTGGCTGAAGCTTAATGCCAAGAAATGTATAGTTATTCCCTTTGGGAAAAAACATGTACCCATGAATTACCACATAGGTGGCAGTACACTAAACACCGAAAGTGTGATGAGAGACTTCGGGACACAGGTGGACAGTGGTCTTCCCTTCGATAACCACATTGCCACAACAGTCAGGAAATCCTTCTATGTGGCACACCTCATCGCTAAGGGCTTTTCATCCAGAAAAAAGCAGGTCATTGGCACACTGTACTCATCCCTCATTAGACCCATTATATAGAGTACAATGCCCTGCTTGGTATGTACTTCACATGACATCTGCAACAGCTGGAAAGGCTGCAGAAATACCTCACTAAAAGAATCACAGGCCTAAAGCAGATGCCCTATGCTGACCATCTAAAAAAACTCCAGCTAAACTCTGCGGCATATCGTCTACTCAGAGGCAATCTCTGCTTAACACACAAGGCCATGTCAAACCCTGAGCTGTTGGACAGGCTCCACTTAAAGAAATCCCAATCCCTCAGAGCCACACGCTCCAGGGATCTAAACCTTGTCATCACAATGAACAAAACTTGCTGGAGGGATAGGTTCCTGACCCAGAGACTCCCCATACTCTGGAATAGGCTGCCCATACATGTCAAGCAGAGCACCTCCTTGGCCCTCTTCAAAAGTAATCTTAACGATTGGATGGGAGATAGGAAATTCACCCCGAGATCACGTCAGTCGCCCTGCTAGACAGGGGTCCAGGGAAGTAAATATTGCAGGAAGAAATATCCAGGGAATTGTTATGGCTAGGCTTGTATAGGCCCTAGGGCCGATAACATCTTACAGGTTCATAGGTTGGTACTAGGCTATGTATAAATACTATTCAATTCATTCAAATGTATTTGAAAAATAATAAAAAAAAATGTTTGAGAGACAAATTCACAAAAATCAAAGTCTAGTAAGCCTAATGAACAGGTAGTGTAACACAAAGGATAACATATACCAACTACCAATTAGCTTCATCTTACAGTCCTGGGTGTCAGTCACTCAGTCTCCATTTAGTCACTGTCTTACTCTGAGCACATCATTTAAACCAGACACTGCTTCTAGGTCACCTTGAAATTAGGCAATTGTGCCTAGCAGGTTTAGTTAAAGTTAAAAATGAATAAATAAATAAAATAAATAAAACAACCATACAGTATAGCTTGAAATAAACTACAGTCCTACTACCAAGATACCATCTGAGGGGACGTTATAATCAAAGTTACTCATGGTATCCTACAGTTACGTCACCAGAGTTGAAAAAATATTACACTCCGGTGCAAATCTTTTAAGACTGATGGTAGTCCTGCCACAAGGATCACTTGCTTTGGAGGGAATATAAAAACATGTTAAGGTCTTGTATATGTCCAATTAGAGCAATGTGTCATTTCAAAGGCAAACAAGATGTTGTGTCCTTCCTTCCCCCAATTTTATGACACTACAGAACTATATGCAAAAAACAGCATTAATATCATGTTCCAACTAGATGTCCTCTAAATATAATCTCACATCTTTTTTCAAAAATATTACAGAGACATTAGGTCCTACAGTATGAAATACAGTTTAAAATCATCAAGACTTACTAACATTAAGTCTGAAGCAACACACATCCCAGGGAATTGACCACCTACATATAGCTAATTAAAACATTTGTTAACCAGAGAGATAACCGAGGCAATATACATTAATTACAGCCATGCACAAGGCAGAAGAAAATCATGGAATATTGACAGAAAGCAGAAAGAAATACATACAATTGTGTACATAGCTCACAATAACAAATACAAGACATTCTGTAAATAAATGATGAAGATTTGTACTATTAAAACGATTGTGTTGTTTTAAGGAAAAAATATTTTGTCACTGTACTTTGAACTTCAAAGCCTCATTTGGTTTATTTGGGTAGATTCAGCACTCCAGGGACATTGATGAAAAATGAAAAGAATATACTGTGCAGTCACTTTCAGCAGCCCTAACTGCAGCTGTATAAATATAAAACAATGAAGTATACTCATGTCATGCCAAGTCTCCTGTTTGCATGCAGACTACCAACTATTCCAAAAAAAAAAACGCTGAACTGCCAAGTCTCTTAAGCATGAAGCAAATTTATTAGAATAAAGTGCTTTTCATCCAACAGTATCGTTGGACTTCTTCATAAATACGAAAAATTGAGTTTTAAAAATTTATTACAGAAACAAATAAACCCAAAAATAAGGAAATTGGGTATGATGCAGTGTGGTAATTGCCCATACTGCTATGCAATGGAATTGGGAATTACAACTGACATAAATGGTTTTAGATTAAACTGTAAGAACAGATTTAATTTTAACTCTAAAGTAGTGGTGTATGTGGCTAAATGCCAAGCCTGTCCCTTGTTCTGTATAGGTAAGACAGATCAGAGACTCAGGGACAGGGTGTATGAACACCTTAGAAGCATAACCCAACATAAGGAAGAAAATGCTCTAGTGAGGCATATATCAGCATACCCTGATCACAAGTTTAAATTTAAAGTGATAGATCAGGTCAACCAAGATATGAGGGGCGGTCCATTTAATTTATTGTTAGAAAGAATGGCACTAATGTGGCAAATCAGGCTGAATGCCTATATGGATCCAGGCTTAAATGAAAAATGTTTGATTATGTGCTTATTGAAACTTAAAAATTTGGACAGATGAAGTATATTAATTAATATGGTATTTAAAATCAGTATGTAAATATGAGTAAATAACATTTTTGTTTATATGAAATGACAGAGATAGTCGAATAGGTGATTTATTCATTTTTTTATTTTCCATCCATTTAATTTTACGCAACTAATATGGTTGCAAGGCATTGATATATAGGAACATTAATAACTGGCTGCTGCTATGAGTGTTTTAAGATGTAAATTTTTGATTTTAACAGTTTAAACATTTTTAAGTATTTATGGCTTTAAAAAATCTTTCTTTGTTTAACCATGTGACCTAGGGAAGGTTATTTAAATGTGGTTTGAATATTTTTAAACATTTTTCGTCTTTCTGAAGAAGTCCAACGATACTGTTGGACGAAAAGCACTTTATTCTAATAAATTTGCTTCATGCTTAAGAGACTTGGCAGTTCAGCATTTTTTTGGAATAGTTGGTGTTTCGATATTTGTGGTTTGTGCATGCAGACTACCGTCATATTGTCAAAAGTTAAAGTTAAAACTGGAATAGACCAGAAAAATTCAAAATCAATGAAAGTTTCTGGAAAATGAGAAAGGTGTTTGCTTTAAGAGTTTTAATGCCATTTAAAGTGTTTACACATTCTATGAACTCCCTGTTTTACTCATTGTTAGCATAGGAAAACAGTCTATAACTAAATTGTGTGGTTTGGACACAGCAAATTCAGTAAACATTAAAAAACTACCTAAAACTTTGATTCCTTACTATTTATAATATCTAAATTAAAATTACGAAATGTAATTACTTCTATCTCTTTAAAGCTACTGGCAGCTAAATAACGTAAGAAAAAGTGCCTATACAACACAAAGGTGCTAGTCTCCTGAAAGGACTGCTACAAATTTCACATTTAGTTGTGTTTTTGTTTAATTTCTACCTGGAAAAGAACTTATTTCATGGTTCATGCTTGGAGAAACCTCTAGAGATAAGGAAAATGCATAAACATATGAACATTCCTAACAGATCAAGATGCAAGCCAAATCAGAAGAACAAATACCTTCCAGTGGTACAATCAAAAAACAGCAGTGCAGTATTTCAAGTTGCTCCATAATAAGCTTAGCTATCCTGTTTGATTCTTGACTGCGGTACTTTCTGTGTGCAGTCTGCACTTCTTTTCTAAGTCCATGAGGGTTTTTGCTGGATACCCCAGTTTCCTCCCACATCTCATAGACATGCTTTCTACTTAACTGATAATCAACCAAACTGCCCAGGTGTACATATTCTCTTCCTCCCTCTGTGTACAAGTGTGCACAAAGATATACCAAACATGTCATGTAATGATCTTGTGCCTTCTTCAGGATTATTTCACAGCTCTGTACCAAGGAGTCCTGGGATAGACCGAAGTTCTATTATGACTCTGAGGCATATTAAAACAATTACTGGAGAATGAATAAACAAATTCAATTTCTAAATTCAGGTTTCTCGTTATAGCTCCTGCATCATTCCCTCACTAAGGAAAGCATACGAAAGAGGAACAATATTCTAGGCAATCTCCTCATATAGTCACATACAAAGTTTGGGTATGGATCACAATGGGGTTTACATATTCTCAGCGGGCTTGGTTACTGGGATGAAGCCTGAGGGACAATTCATCCCAAATATGAGTAAATTCCAGAACAACCCAGAAATAATTGTGGTACAACCCAGAAATAATTGTGGTATACTACGATTGATATTTGATGTATAATATACAAACTCTCCAAAGAGTGAACAAAGAAACAAACAAAAAAATATATTTTTTGCATGGACCAATCCTCTCTGCACCCTCCCACACCCTAACAACAATGTACACCAACTAACGACACCATGCTGCAAATGAAGACTAGTCCAACCAACAATATGAAATAGCAAAAAATTATGAGCTCAAGTCGCCACGGAGAGAAAAAAAGTCAAACAATCACAAGTATAAGTTTATTCCACCAAATCAGGCACAATGCTTTCACAAGAGCGGCATTAGGTTTTACTGGAATCATTCAAAAATACACTTATAACAGCTAAAATAGTCACGATATCAAATACATCACTCTCAATGGTCAAACCTAAAAAGATACAGCTGACCATCATCAATGCAATAAAGTAACACAATCATAACAGACATAATATAAAATAAGTAACAATTCATGTCAAATTAAAAATTCTAATAAAATGTATCATAACTATGCTTTTAACAGAAACAGAAATATCAAATGCACTATTTTTTCTATAAAACAGGCTTTAAACGTATGGCATCATTAAGCCCAGGATAAACATCAGCTCTTAGGGATAAAATCCATTTATATTCCACATACTGTGTATGCGTGGATGTATCCCCAGTCCTTCTGCTAGGTAAAATAAGTTCAAGTGCCATGAATTTAAAACTGAATTCCAGGCCAGCTTCAGCTCTGTGGTTGCACAAAGGATTTGTGTTCACGTGACATTTAATGTCTGACAAATGATCACAGACAAGCTCTTTAAATTTCTTATTTGTCTTCTCTACATAAAATGCTGTATGCATCTGACAAACAGCTATATATACTAAATCAGTTGAATCACAATCAACACATTTTGTTTGGGCAAAGTAAATACTACAAAATTTACATCTACTAAAGCATGTTTCCTTGTCTTTGACACAGTCTACTGTTAATATAAACATTTGTAGCATAAAGCCTGCTTAAGATTCCAACTCCTTTCATAATCAAATGATGGTAAATTATCAACCATACCTTTCGATAATTCCAGCATCTGTGAAATATGCCAATGTTTAGAAATAATTTGTCTAAAAACACATTTTATATTGTAAATGCTCATAAGCATTAATATAGAAACAGTGTTAAATTTAGAGTCATCGTTTGTAAGTGAAAAATACGGTCTAGCATTTTACACTTGTGTCCTTATAGTCAGTGACCATTCATTTTCCAACAAGGAGCATTCATAGCCCCTCTCCATGAAATTCTGTTCCAACAAGTCAAGTTGTGGCAACACCTGTTTATCATCTGAAATTAGCCTAGAATTACACAATATTTGAACCTTTATTATATTATGAAAAACATGCGGAGGGTACATGCTTGCATGATGTAAATAAAGTATTTTCTCTGAGTAACTTTTTTAAATACACTAGTTTCTATGTTACTATAGCACTTATTAATTTCTTAGATTTTAAGACAATGGGTATCAGTGGATGAATAAGACAACTTAAATTTCACTAATTTTATAGTATTGGTTAGTTAACAAATCCATTTGTCTTGCTACCATCAGATTTCCTGACAATAGAAATGTCAAGCACAAATCTCTTTTTTAAAAGAGGAGATCATCAGAAAACACATTGTCGGCATTAAAAACAAAAGTATCTTCCCATGCAGCCAATACTAAATTCACCTAAGTATTGGCCACAGAAGTAGCCACGGCCACCCCTTTCCTTTGGAGGAAATACCTACCCGAATCACACATATTGTTGCATAAAGCAATCAACAATAATTCACAAGTGGCATTAATATCTTTCATAAGTAACTGTGAATATTTGGAAAGAAATTCTCTAACAAATTGTAGATCCAAGTCGTCAGTAATTACAGTAAATAAAGAATCCACATCAAGAGTGACCAACAGATAAGAACTGTAACTACAATCAGAATGTCATCCATATAATTTATGTAAAATTTTTGGGCTATTTCTGATGTAGCTCTTAGAGTAACATAAAAATTGGTGTAAAATGCCTTCTAGATAAAAGGATATGGGTTGTGTTATCCAACCCCTAGATGAGACTCTAACAATTTTCTTATCCCTGTGAATTTTAGGAAGGTCACATATAACTGGTATAACAGGACAGGGTACATGAAAATAATTCAGAAGATCTAATGACATTTGTCCATTCAGATGCAAACTATAAACTTCATTACCCAGCGCTCTTATAATACCTTGTACCAGCATATAGGTAATTGGTGTATTTGTATCTATATCAGAAATCATGTCAAACATAGACTTAAGATAAAACTGTTTACCCATTACTACCACTAGCCCGCCTCTGTCAGTACATGTAATAACTATAGCAGTATTTGCTATTAACTGCATTAAAGCATTCTTTTCATTCACTGTCAAGTTATGGAATTATTTCTTAGTCGTGGCTCTAGTGCTATATAAATTATACAAATCACGCTCATACACATTCTGAAATGCTTGTATAATAGGCTGGCTAATAGGTATGTACTACCTTTCGTAAAGGGTACCTAATAATGCTGTGTGTTCTGAGGAAACAGCAATTTTAAGTTCAGTTGTTGGGTGAACAGTCGCAGTCAACAAAAAGCAATACAGACACCCGGAAGGACGACTACTGCTCTTTAAAACTGTAATTTATTTATTAATAAGACAAACGGTTAAAATAACAAAAACATGATAAAAGCACATAAACGCTTAATGTATCACTGCATTTTCATCCTAAATATAGACAGACTTCCTCAGATGCAAACTTACCAATTCCACAACCTTCCTTTTATATCCAAATCAAATTTGAACCACCAATGAGAATAAGGATCTTGTTATACAATAAATATTCTTCCATAAAAAGAATAAAATTGTTTCAAAAATACGTTTCTTTACTTAGAATAATATAAATGAATAAAATTAATAGTCTCAGTCAAACAATCAGACAGTTGCCCATTCACTGCAGGAACAAAGGTCATACTGCGTTTCAACATCTCAGTTTCTGCATCAGACAACATATAATTGTAAACATTGTGCGTTACTTCACTCCCTGAAATGAACGACTGAATGGGACTAGTACGGGGAGCCCTCTTCGTCTTACATTTTGTTTGCATCTGCTTCTCCCTCTCGTTTGTCATACCAGTAGTGGTGCATCCAAGGGAAAAGGGGGTATATCAATGGGACCCAATGCAGAAACAACCGAAGCATCAACAATGGGAGCGGTGAGTTTGAACTTACTGCTGTCTCAGCGTTAGCAATCTGTCCAAGTTCTTGTTGTGAGGTAGGAGGCTTATCAACTGCTATAAAACTCATCTGTCTGGAAGCTAGATGAGGACCACAAAATAATCATGCCCTCTTTAAAATCATTAACATCTCCCTTTAGCTTCCACTGATTTGAAGAAGTTAATTGGCATTGAAAACCATTATTCTGTCTGTGGTGGAATCCTAGATTTTATGTATATGTTGAAATAACATGTGCATGTTGAAATAAGTGGTGTTCAGTTAAACTTAAGTAACTCTTGTACTTCATTTCTCAGTCCATTCTGAACTGGTGTAAAGAATTCATTCATCAATAACATGCACTCTATCCATTTTCAAATTCAAAAGTTGCCCTTGTAAGAATTCAGGATAAAGCTTACCATAAGTTGGCATCTTTAAAATCCGCAGTCCACAAGGATGGTATACCAACTACAAGATCACTCAATAGTGGCGAAAGGACAAACTTCCATACCGTGCCGTACTGTGATCTTGCATGCAGAGCAGCCATCAGGCTAAAAAGCAGGGTGAAAGAATGTTTGCTCTTACTAGATGCAACTATATACGTGATTATATCATGAAAGGTAGAAACCTTCATCCAACTGCACCATCTTATGTACTAATTCTAGCCATAACATTACTAAATACCCTTCCACTACACATGACAAGAGGATACAGAACACAAAACATACACAACACTGAATCCAATCCCTTACCTAACCTCACCCTAACCCACAAACACTTGCATACTCACAGCAACTGCTATAACACAGTCTTGTACATATTCGCAACCACCACTTTCTTTTTTTATTCAAGCATTGCATTTTCCTGTTTACCTAAAATACATGAAGCTAAATATATATATATATATATATATATATATATATATATATATATATATATATATATATATATACCCACATATACAAGTAACAAGAACGGCAAACAGCTAAGCTAGACTTTTTCCACTGGTGTGTGATACGTTAAACCTCCCGTAATGGAGGCCCATGAGATATATGCAACTGAACCATTAAAAACATCATGTGTTTCAGCAACATGGCCTCTGAATGTCCATGACTTTACTTTTTAAGTCTTTATGGTTACAGTCAGGACAATAAAGCAAAACCCCACTAGCTGTGGACATGTGTTGTTTTATATCTAGCTAGATAGATGTGTACACACATACAACACAATACATGTATATATATATATATATATATATATATATATATATATATATATATATATATATGTGTGTGTGTTTATATAAACACACATACCTGAACACACAAATGCATATAAGCATTTATATTCACACACAAATACGTGTGAGTGTGTGTGTGTGTGTGTGTGTGTGTGTGTGTGTGTGTGTGTGTGTGTATACATAAACAAATGTAGACACACACACATACATACACACACACACACACACACACACACACACACACACACACACACACACACACACACACACACACACAACATACCCCACACTGTGCATCCTACAAATCATACATCTCATTGCAAGTATTGCATATCTGAGAAGAATAGTCCAGAAATGATCCGGTACAGAGTTCCATGAGACAAAAATGGTAACCACTATCAGAACAGAGAGATAATCCCCAACTTGGCTTGCTATATATTTTAGTCTAAGTACAGTTTAACCACTTCAATTAGACATGGAGAAACATTTACCACTTTAAATTTATTAAATATCATCTTCTGTGGAATAATGGTGAGCCTTTTAGTATGGTCACAGATTCATAGGTGTTTACTAGGCTAATGACCACAGGGGCCTTTTTAAGCCTAGCCATGCATCCCAAATCTCTGACAAGTTCTGATACCCTTGATAAGTGTAAACAGGGATTTGTGAGATTAACCATTTACATGTTATCTGCGTCCATTAGAAACATAGGTGCCAAACCAGGGATGAATTTCTGGTTTCCCATCCAATTATCCAAGTTGCACTTGAATTGGGTTAGGGAGGAACTCTGCTTAACATGGACGAGGAGCCTGTTCCATTGACATGGTAGTCTCTGGGATACATACCTATCGTTCCAGCAGGACCTATTTATATCACAGGCAAGGTTTAAATCTTTATAACGTGTAATTCTGGTGCTGTATGTTTTCTGGATATGCAGGAGGTCCATCAGAGTGGGATCTAACAATGCCCTGTATATACCAGGCATAGATCTCCCCTCAAAAGCCTGTAGGAGACAGAATACAGGGATAGGACTTTGAGGTGGTCTGCATAGGACATATTACTTATGCCGTGTATTCTTTTAGTGAGGAACCTCTATGGATGTCCCAGTTGTTGTATATGCCTGGTTAGGTACATACCAAAGGGTGCTTTGTACTCAATGATAGGTTTGATGAATGCCGAATACAGTGGAACAATGACTTCATTGGACTTAGACGCCATACCTTTGTTTATAAGTTGTGCAAGATAGAATGATTTCCTCACCACTGTAGACACATGATGGTCAAAGGCTAGATTACTATCTATGTGGGTCCCTAAGCCCCTAACTACTGGGTCAACTCTAAGGGAAGTGTTGTCAATATGATAGTTACCAGGGATGGATGATTTCCCAAAGGATACTATTATGCATTTCTTGGAATTTACTTTTAGTCCATGGCTCTGACACCAGATGTTTGTCTGTGTCAGCCCCTCCTGGAAAACATCTGTGTCAGTGTGAGATTCAATGACAGCTCCTAATTTTGCAATCATCTGCAAATTTAGTTAGCCAGAGAACATGGCTCTGACACCAGATGTTTGTCTGTGTCAGCCCCTCCTGGAAAACATCTGTGTCAGTGTGAGATTCAATGACAGCTCCTAATTTGCAATCATCTGCAAATTTAGTTAGCCAGAGAACACTGACATTGACTTCTGAGATGTAAATGCCAAAAAGGAGCATTCCAAGGACTGATCCCTGAGGGACTACACTTGTGACTGGCCTCTTTGTAGAGGTGCACCCCCCAATTCTAACTTCCTGGGTCCTGTCTGTGAGCAAGTTGGCTATCTACGGGGTGACATATGGGTTTGTACCTAATCTCTTGAGTTTGTGAACAATGCCCAAGTGCGATATTGTGTCAAATGTCTTGGCCAGGTCAAGGTAGGCAGTGTGAACAATTCTGCCCTCATCCATTGCTTTGGTGACCTTCTCAAAGAAGTCCACCAGGTTCAGCTGGCATGATCTGCCCTTGATGAAACCAAACTGGGTCGGGTCCACTGTCTGGAGGTTTACTATATCTATATTGATCCATGATAATTCTTTCCATGGCTTTACATTTAAGACTGGTGAGACTTATTGGTCTGTAGTTTCCAGGGTCTGTAGATGGCCTGCTTTTAAGCAGAGGGATGACTGTTGCCTTTCTCCATTCATGAGACACAAAACCTGTTTGGAGGCTATAGTTAAATAGTAATTCCAGAAGCCCTGATAGGTCATGTTTCGTGCTATTTAGAAGGCATCCTGGAATATTGTCTGAGCCCATTGATGCAGTGTTATTGGTCTTACAGAGAGCATTAAGGACCTGTTCCCTAGTGATAGTAGGGGGAGTTATATTTGATGGTAATTCCTGAGGGAAGGGTGAGGGGGAGAAATGGGTAAAGTCGGAGCTGAATTTATCAGCCAAGTAGTTTGCTAAGTCTTCTGGCTCAGTATACGTGACTCCATTTACAATGAGCTTTGCACACAATTGTGTACTGCCTTTGAGGTGGCAGAGTCAGATAAAAAATGCTTTGTGGTTGTCCTTGGTCTGGGAGGCCAAACTTACCTAAAATTTGACTTTGGAATACTTTATTTGTCCTCTGAGTTACTTGTTTAGTTTGATGAGAGTGCTTTTATCCTGCTGGGTGACATGAATTTCTTCCTCCTGTTACACAGCCTACTGATTTTGTGATTCCACCAAAGCAGCTTGTTTTTTTTAGTTAGTTCTATACTTCTACCTGGTGGGTACAGCTGCCTCTATGCAACTATTAACATGCTTGTACAGGGTTTCTGTGAACAGTTCTGCATACACAGCAGTATTCACAGGAATTATGGGGGCTTGGAATTTTTCCAGGTTCTCATTTAATAGCAGGAGGTTAGTCTTAGAATAGTTCCTGAATATTCCAGGTTTAGCTGGGGGTCTGGGTTTTATTTTTACTTCAAAGGAGATCATTTTGTGGTCTGACCTTACCAGGGAAGGCATTACAGAAGGGGGGTGTGCAGCACTCTCCCATATTAGTATGGTTGCACCCCTGGTTGGTGTACTGTTGGTCCAGGGAATTTGTGTTTACAAAATCCAGGAATCTCTGTGCATGTACGTTTGGTGTCGTATAGGATTCCCAGTTAACAGTGGAGTAATTAACGTCACCTATGAATATGGTATTGGATTGGATGGTTAGTGTTTCTAATAAGTTTAAATACATGGTATGGGTTTCCCAGATCATAGAGGGGGACCTATAGCTTGCAAGGAAATGGCACTGGGTTTTGCCTAAGGTGATTTGAACATGGAGCAGCTCAAGCGAATTGTCCTGATTGACCAGCCTTGAAGTATATTTATCTCTGAGGTCAATAGAGACACCTCCACCATTAGTCCCTGCCTGTGAAGTAGCTGGCCTAAATGTGTGGAAGGCATTAGAACCTAGCACTATTGGTGTGCTCTCCGCAGTTTTAAACCATGTCTCAGTGACCGTACAGACTTCAGTATTTTCTACGGTAAAGAGAGCTTCTAGGGAGTGGAATTTTTTTTTAGACTCCTAGCATCGAGCAGTAATACCTTTAAATTTTCTTGGTTTTGATTTGCTATGTCGGAAGTATTTCAATTTAGAACTGTCTAAAAATGGCATTAAGGGGAAGACAGTGTTTTAGCTAATATTCGATAGCTTAGAGGGGAGAGGTGTAGACCATCGCTGGCAAAGCAGCATGGTATGTTGACCATCTCTTTCCATGCTGACAAATACTGGACCCCATTAGAATGACGAAGAGAAGTAATTGGGAATGTGTTTTGATAATATAATGAGGTGAAAGATTAAAAAAAACTCCCTACAAAGTACTTGCACATAAATGTTGGGAAAACATGTGGTTGCAACCAAGAAAGTCATTCTTTTCAGTTGGGATATAGGATTCACGTTGCATCAGCATAGTTAGGCTTTACTAGGTTTAATGTTATTGGCTGCCAAAAAACAACTACAAGAAAATGGAAATCAAAATGAAGGATGTTCTTAATATAAAGGAGAGTATTTGTAAAAGGGAATTTCATAGAAATAAATGGAAATTTTTGGGAGCAATACACATACAATAATGTTCAGTCTCATAGAGGGGTTCCCAGTGGGAGTGGTTGTGCACCAGGGTTCAGCCCTTAGCCCAATGCTGTTCATACCGGTGAGGGACTACTGTAGCAAACACGTCAAAGGGAAATGGTCAACAAAGCTGTTGTATGCAGATGATGTGGCATTAATGGCAGACCGTTGAGTAATAACTTCAGCAAATGGAATGCAAAACTGAAGGCATATGGGTTGAAACTGAGCACAGATAAGACAGTTGTAATGACAGCAAATGGTGAATCAGAAGAAACTAAGAACTGAGATAGAAATGGAGAGATGGCGACAGCTGACATGGCACCCCAACCCCATGTAGAAAATGGCAAAAAGGGGTTTTGATGATGATGATATGTAGAATAATGCCCAGGAGCAGGAAAGTTCAAGGTAAGGCAGGAACTGGGCAACTTAAATAATGCTGGAGTAAATGAAAATTGCAATAACGAAAAGATATGTAGACTGCATAGCAACAAACAATGGAAACTGTCATTACAGTATAGAATTAATACATGTAGTGCTATATTGCAGATTGAAATGTGATGACTGATACGGATGACTTAAAAAGACAAGCAGCACACATTGTCAGTCCTCAAGTGCTGCTACTCCTTTGAAAAAACAACAAGATCCACTCTCCCCTTAACAAACCCTCTTCACACAATTAGGTCCCACGCATCACCCTAAATAAGTTCTGATATGACTTCGTCATTTTACATCGATTACTGGTTAATGTGATGTGTCTAACATTGTGTGAGTCTAAACAGACTCAGGGTACCCCTTTGCAGACTGACACCGCTACAGCATGTCTTCAGAGACCATATGTTGTCAGGCAGAGGGCTTAATTAATACAAAAAGACATACAGTGTAGCCTCACTGAGATTTGCATTCTGAGACTTCTCACGAAAAAGTGTGTGATGCATTACAAACAAATGAATGCAGTTTGCTAAGGAGCATAAAAACAATACACTCCGTAGGTTTAACATCTGCGGGTTATGATACAAAACATATATATACATATATATATATATATATATATATGCACATATTATTTATGAAGTAATATGCTTTATAATACAATCACCATTTAAATGAAATTTAATTCTATACTGAACATTTTGTACTATTTATTGACCATGCCAAGAGTAATACTATGACGTTTTCAGTCACTAGAATCATTTTAACTCTCAGTCTCATGTCTGTGACATTTAAACAGAACCTTGTACATTGGATATTGTTTCAGTTCTATGACATGACCTTCAAGCTGTGAATTTTACCATATTTACAGGTTGGAGACAAAATCAGAATCAACACTAATGGGAATCTTCTGCTGTTCCCATCACAGCAGTGTTTCTGTCTTTGATATTTTTTCTAACATTTCCTGTATTTTCTATTGAGCTTCATAGTCATCTGTAATGTATCTAAATTATGTAACATGCCTTACAATCTTCTGCCCATCAACGGCTGAGATAGCGAGGACCCCAGGTCCCTGCGATGGAATATTCCTGTACTCTAGTTTAGTCATTGCTACAGAATGTTCTCATGAGATTTGTTCCCCATGTGATAGTTTCAGCCACCTGTCCAGAGTGTGGACGGTATGGACATAACAGAATCCGTTAAAGCCTAATTGTGCACAAATCCTAAGAACTTTTTGTTGCAAATCTCTGTTAGACAGTAACAGCATTAAGTATCCACCCTCTTTCTCTCTCTCTTCTTGACCAGGCAGTCCCAGTAAGCTAGTTGCCTCAATTCAGGAGTCACCCAAGGTAGTACTCACACTAACCACAAGAAATTTGGCCAAGGAACTAGTGAAATTCTCCTACTGTTTTCAGTAAGTGCGCAGGATCTTTTATATCCATCTGAGTTATCACCAGATCAGGCAGGTGGGACCTTGGTTTAATGTCTCATCCAATGGATGCAGTACTGGAGAATGAATCCACACAATTAGAACAGGAAAAGAACACACAACCTTCTCAAATTCCACCACCAAAGGAGTGGATGCAACCTGCTGAACCGACCGGTTCCATTGATTTAATTATATTATCAGTTAAGCAGATGAGATGTTTTCCACAATTCTACATCAAACTTGTTTGAGTCAACAATCCTGCCCAAGACACTGCATCACTTGATCCTTTCCTGTACTTTACCCAAACAAGTCATGCATTCTTTCAAGCTTTTGCCTTCTTAGTTGACAATCAACTATTACTTTGTCAACTCTGAATACTAAAGCTTTGGTCCACAGTTATTTCTCCCTTAAAGTTAAATTATAAATTAATTTCTTCCCTTACTAATTATGCATTTATTTAGTTTTTGTTCATGACATCCTTTCACTGTAATGTCTTTCAGTGGCTTTATTTCAAAAATAAGTACATCTCTGAACATTTTTTTCTGTTATTTTTTACTGAAAATAATCATTTAAAAATATATAAAAGAACTGACAATTCCATGTACATCTGACAGATATGCTCTTCACAACATATCTACTACACGTGCTTCCTCACCTGTTCTGCATTTACACTTTCTACTACACATGCTTCCTCACCTGTCCTGGTTTCACACTTTCTACTACACGTGCTTCCTCACCTGTCCTGGTTTTACACTTTCTACTACACGTGCTTCCTCACCTGTCCTGGTTTTACACTTTCTACTACACATGCTTCCTTACCTGTCCTGCATTTACACTTTCTACTGCACGTGCTTCCTCACCTGTCCTGGTTTTACACTTTCTACTACACGTGTTTCCTCACCTGTCCTGCATTTACACTTTCTACTACACATGTTTCCTCACCTGTCTTGGTTTTACACTTTCTACTACACATGCTTCCTCAACTGTCCTGCATTTACACTTCCTACTACACATGTTTCCTCACCTGTCCTGGTTTTACACTTTCTACTACACATGCTTCCTCACCTGTCCTGGTTTTACACTTTCTACTACACATGCTTCCTCACCTGTCCTGGTTTTACACTTTCTACTACACGTGCTTCCTCACCTGTCTTGCATTTACACTTTCTACTACACATGCTTCCTCACCTGTCCTGGTTTTACACTTTCTACTACACATGCTTCCTCACCTGTCTTGCATTTACACTTTCTACTACACATGCTTCCTTACCTGTCCTGGTTTTACACTTTCTACTACAAGTGCTTCCTCAACTGTCCTGCATTTATATTTTCTACTACACGTGCTTCCTCACCTGTCCTGGTTTTACACTTTCTACTACATGTGCTTCCTCACCTGTCCTGCATTTACACTTTCTACTACACGTGCTTCCTCACCTGTCCTGGTTTTACACTTTCTACTACACGTGCTTCCTCACCTGCCCATTTACACTTTCTACTACACGTGCTTCCTCACCTGTCCTGGTTTTACACTTTCTCCTACACATGCTTCCTCACCTGTCCTGGTTCTACACTTTCTACTACACATGCTTCCTCACCTGTCCTGGTTTTACACTTTCTACTACACGTGCTTCCTCACCTGTCTTGCATTTACACTTTCTACTACACATGCTTCCTTAACTGTCCTGGTTTTACACTTTCTGCTACACGTGCTTCCTCACCTGTCCTGGTTTTACACTTTCTACTACACATGCTTCCTCACCTGTCCTGGTTTTACACTTTCTACTACATGTGCTTCCTCACCTGTCTTGCATTTACACTTTCTACTACACATGCTTCCTTAACTGTCCTGGTTTTACACTTTCTGCTACACGTGCTTCCTCACCTGTCCTGCATTTCCACTTTCTACTACACATGCTTCCACACCTGTCCTGGTTTTACACTTTCTACTACACATGCTTCCTCACCTGTCCTGGTTTTACACTTTCTACTACACATGCTTTCTCACCTGTCCTGGTTTTACACTTTCTGCTATACGTGCTTCCTCACCTGTCCTGGTTTTACACTTTCTACTACACGTACTTCCTCACCTGTCCTGCATTTACACTTTCTACTACACGTGCTTCCTCACCTGTCCTGGTTTTACACTTTCTACTATACGTGCTTCCTCACCTGTCCTGCATTTACACTTTCTACTACACTTGCTTCCTCACCTGTCCTGGGTTTACACTTTCTACTACATGTGCTTCCTCACCTGTCCTGGTTTTACACTTTCTACTACACATGCTTCCTCACCTGTCCTGGTTTTACACTTTTTACTACACGTGCTTCCTCACCTGTCCTGCATTTACACTTTCTACTACACGTGCTTCCTCACCTGTCCTGGTTTTACACTTTCTACTACACATGCTTCCTCACCTGTCCTGGTTTTACACTTTCTACTACACATGCTTCCTCACCTGTCTTGCATTTACACTTTCTACTACACATGCTTCCTCACCTGTCCTGGTTTTACACTTTCAAATCATAATTTTACAGATTAATTAATATCATCAAAACCTAGGAAGCACTTTGTGCAGTGACTTTCTGAATGTGCTTTACAAAAGTTTGTTGTTTACCTTCATCTGAGGTAAAGACACCATATTCATGGAATTTCTCACATCCACATATAAATGCCAACAATTCTAACTAAACTGCTCTTTTTTGCATCTGTAAACACTTTTTTCATATTACAGGTCCTAAGCCATGCTTGTTGGTATCCTCTTGCAATCACAGTATTTTAAATTTATGGCCAGTTAACCATCATATTTCTTCAACATTTTAAAATTCTTTAAAGTATATTCTTATAGCATCATTTGTAGGCTACATCTTGCTCTAACAGCTTTCTCAAAGACATAGTTACCCGAGCCATATCAGTTGCCCACGTTACAAGTTACTGCCTCATCGTAGGTGACTCTAATGCTTACTTTACTTGTAGCTATTCTTGTGTCAGACCCCCCATACAATAATTTATCATCAATTATGCAATTAAAATACTTTCCAAGCCCTTGCTTACCTGTGAAATCACACTTTGGAATACTGCTGCTGTTGATGAAAATGCTGAAAAGGTATTTAAGGTTTGTATCTAGTGCTAAAAAACATAGCTTCTGTTATTTTTTAGACCAATCCCTCAATGATCCGCTTTAGACACTCTATTTAAGTCTTTACAGAACACTAGAAACGTGAATCTTATTGTTATTCACAGCAATAAGCATAGGATAGCTGTGGTTGATGCGAATTGTAACCCTTACTATATTTTATTCCTGAGAACTATCTGTACTTTTCCTGGAGAATGTGTTACAGGTGCACCACCAGGCTTTATCTGTACATGGTAATCTCCAAGGAAACTTACTAACGCTGAAAACCAATTATAGTCACGTTGGTTGCTGCCGTTATGGTTCTGTACAGCACATGAAATGTCTGTCAGTACGAGTGCATTTCTGTACACATGCAGTTTGTTGTAACCCTATTATTAACAAATGTAAAATAATAAAAATAGTAATAAAATAATTCAAGTTACCATTTTAAGCTTTCCACAAAAATAAAAGATTACAATTAACAGTACTTTTGAAAAGTAATGTTATACTTTTGTACTCTCATGCCTGCAGTCTTTGACATAATGATACCACCCAGGGAACAGAGTATGTTCACAGGTAATCCACACTGCTCGTTTCACTACTTTCTGTCTCTAATCCTTTAAAATATCTTGAGACTATATTATGTTCTGTACCTGTCCATCCATCCACATTCCCTTTTTCCCACATGTGGTCAGGGTGCCACTTCAACAGTGACAATCATCTATAGCCAAGGTTTACACAGCCAGGTGGGCTAGCCTTTCCACTGTAATGTGCTGATGCTGTACAGGTATAAATACCCTGACTGTCTGTAGAGTAGTTGTTACAAGACAACTGAATTAAAATGTAGAGAGATTTTTGCCGCGGCGCTCACTTGCCTATGTTAGACGTTATTCAAAAATAAAGCTTTTCAAAACTAAAACGAAGACTTAAGTGGTTTTATTCAACTTTTGAAATAGGAAAATGAGATTGTAGATCAAGGACTGGGTTTATTCTCTTAAATTGACTTGGAAGCTTGTCCAGCTAGATTGAGTTCATCAGCAGGAATTCAATCTTTGTATGCACATTTTTTAAGCTTGTAACCAGGCAATTTTGGGGGGCTGAAAATGACATTTTCTGTACTTGCCAACACAAACTCATGACAATGAATATATTTCCTCACTTTGCAGATGCAGTTCTTCATTTCTCATAAACAGTTCCCCCTTTTGACATCATATCAATGTCAGGGTACTTAACATTAACACAGACAACATGGTGTAGCCTCAATATGTTACACATTCAATCTGAGGATTGTTTTTCTTAAAGGACTACTTACCACATGAAACTATCAGGGATGTGTCAACATGTTAACATTCTTTTTAACATGACTGATACAAATTTAGTACAGTTTTCCTCAATTCTGCTGGAATTTGCTTTCTGGTTCCACAGGACGTCAGAATATATAACTATAATTACATAATGGATGTTCCCTTGTTTGCACACTGCTCTGAAATGGGACTTTGATTTTTATAAAATCTGCACAACATTTTTCTTATTAGTGGGTGGTGACTTCATTGTTTATTAACAACATATTACATTCACAATGGTTACCTTTCACTTTTCTGGTGCAGTTAAAGTATCCTGTGCTACTACTTTAAACCTCCAAGATCAATGAAAGTTTGCAGTTACACACGGATGTTTTATGAGAAAACAGGTTTCAGAAAAAGTAGAAACCTATGTAGTACCTCTTTGTTGTGTTTCTGCCATTTTTTATTTGTCCCTATACTTATGTCTTACCACTACACTTTCATGAAATTCATAGGTTAATATATATCTCACTAACACAATCTTTTAGGTCTCTGTATATTACTGATTACATAATCTGTCTGTAAAGCCCAGGAAGAGTGACTCACTTGTGATGATACTCAGTTTTAATCAGGTTAAAGACAGTAGTACCAAGATCTGTGCTAGAGAGCAGAAATATCCTATTTTAGTCAATGCAGTATCCAAAATATTCCCATTTTATATCCATTTAAATCTTTCTGTTCAGTCACGACAAATAATACAGTTAACTAACATGTGAGCATATTTATTTGATACTAAACAGTTTACCCAGTCAATGTCTGGGAACTTAAAATTCTCCATAAAAATTGCAAGCTCATTGACTTTTAGATCCTGGAGTTTAGTCAGGATGCCTTCATACTCGGTACAGAACATAGGCTATTACGACAGACTGCTGTATTACCAAGGATATTACTTATTCTATGAGCAATTTATGCTCCCATATTTCCTTGGCTTACATCTGCTAGAGATTCTTTACAAATATGTAGACCCAGGCTGATGTGACGGCTGGCAATGACATTGAATTGAGGGATATGCTGGAATTTAGTATATACATTTAGGATCTCTAAACTAGCATTTAGCAATGACACAGATATCAATATCTTCTGGACAGAAAAATAAATTCTAAATCACCCATTTTAATGCTGAAATTACTGCCATTAGCAAGCAACATTCACATTTAATTCATCTTGTATATTTAACTGTCTTTTATGTGTGGGGGTGGATTTGAAGAAAACCAAAAAAGATAGTACAGGGATGACAATTTTCTCTTGGATTTTATGGCAGTATTTTTTTTCTTTGAATTTCTGTACCACTGAACTGTGCCACTTCAGTGCAGAATCAAAATTCTGTTACTCACTCCAGTACATGAGTAGAAAAAGAGTATGAATGAGAATTTAAAAGATATCTGCACATAGGCAAAAAACTGTGCCTCAAGCAGGGGAATTCCATTTCAAGATCATCAGACTACCAGACAAAAGGGATTTCCCCTGCTGTGGCCCCCATGGTAGGGCATCTTTATTCTCCACAAAATGAGAAAAATGTCAGTGACTAAGACTGACTAATAACTCACCAATTTCTTGCTGCTGTAGTATTTCACTCCTCATGCTTTAACATTTTTGATTCTGTAAGAGTTTAGATATATTTTTATTTATTTTTCCTGAGTTAGAGCTCGCATATAATGATGGTTTGAGAATCAATCTTAAAATCATCTGTTAGGAGGTAGGAGAAAACAGAGAAGCTGATAATGACAGTATCCCTTTTTCAGGGAGAGGGAGGTTGAAGGTCTCTACTGCATTACCGCCACTTTGGAAGTACTGACGTGATCTGTGATGCATGATCCAAGGAACGCAAGCCCCACTTTGAGCAGGAACATTATGCGGGAGCGAGCTTTGCTGCTTGCTTGTTTACCTTACCACAACTGCAGGTGCAGCAAGAAAGGTTTCGTTTCAACGAATTAAAAGCAGCAAAAGCCTTGAGACTCTCAACTCATGCAGGACTATGCCTTCATAAAGATGTAGAAAAGTGCTATGAGGCACCTTTAAATGATGGATTAGAATATTTAGTGAGGAGAACAGAAAAACTGAAGTGGAAAGCACCATAGGAAGGCAGACCTCCCAAGTAAATTTATAATCCCCCCCCCATGTAATGCTATCTCCCCAATGGTGTAAACATTGCCTCGAGATGATTGTCTCTGTTGAAGTGACACCATGGCTTCATATGCAAAAATGGGAAAAAGGGGTTAAGGACGGCTGGCTGGCATGTCTTCAGATTTATTCTGGAATGCTCTTTGGTTATTACTGATACACTTTGATGAAGTTCATCTCTAGGTGACTCTTCAAATAATCTGAAAAAATTAATACAGTGTTTCACCCTAAAGGGACATTTGGTGAATTATAAACAGAATAACTTTCCAAAATGTCTATGTGCTTATCAGAATGTATTTCTATCTTGTAGCACCAGTTACAGAGGGTATGACAATGCTTATTTATAGGGCATCATCCTGGTGTACTGAAATAACATTTTCAGACTTATGTGAGCCCATGCCATTTGCTTCTCCTTGAGTTATAAAAATACTCAGAGAAAAAGACATCTCAAACCAGTCAGGACTGTGCATTCTGAATGTGTAATTCGTGTCATCATATAATAATCCTTAATGAAGGACCAGCTATCTAGCCATTTTAAGCATTTCACCATTTTTAATCTACAATTCATGTTGTCATATAATAATCCTTGGTAAAAAGAAACTACACTGTCCACAGTTAATCTGCATTATTAAAACATTTACATTGCTGAAGTTAGTAAGGCCCAGAAAAGTGACCTAGATAATGCAATGTTACAAAAAAAGAAAGAAAGAAAGAGTTGTCTCTTTTTAATGAAAAATGATAAAGAAGTATAACTTCCTCAACGTGACGTGTCTTGATAATGGCATAATTCCAACAGCCAGTTACCAGGACCATAATGTAATGATGACAGTCAAAATATCTGCTGAACTGGAACAGATACCACAGACACATAAATGAAGGGCCAAGGCAGGCTATAAACATACAGCCAGATCACAGCACGTTCAAGGAACATCAGTTTAGTTTTGTATGCACACACAGACATGCACACAAGCCAAGAACTGTCTAAACACATAACATTTAAAAATAAAGCAGAAGCCCTACAAAGAGTTCAAATGATTCAGTGGGGTATATGTCTCCCATTTTTTTAAGGTTAACAAGCAAAGTAATGCTGCTACTCTTTTTGTATCTGATAGCATATGAGGTTGTGATATTCTTCAGAGCATCTTTGTGTTTGCACTAGGTAACATAAGAAAATCCCAGTATCTTTATGGAACCTGACAATTAAATTACCTCTAAAAAATATGTCAAGTGACTAAAGGAAAGCGATACAAATACAAAGCAAACCAACAAAAAACATCTAAAGGAACCACGCAAAATACTTCATCATAAAACAAGCACTCAGGCTTTCGGAAAACGCTTCTTTCAAAACGTATACCATTAGGTTAAAAAAGATAAATAGTCTGTCAGTAATGACACTGCCTACAAGCATACCAGACATGGTTTAGGAATGAGGGCTTTTCTCCAACAGTCACAAGATGTAGTTGTATCCAACTCTCTGATGATGAGTGCTGGCACAAAGGCATCTTCAGGGGCATCAACGGCCAGCAGGTAAGAGAATAAGTAATAATCATGAATGGTGGATGCAGATAAATTATATGACCAAATATTAAAATACTACCATTCTTGTGTAGCTCATCAACCAACACACGAGGAAAATGTTCATTAACCTGCCATTACTTATACAGCACAAGATCCATAGCTGAAGGAAGCTACCATAATATACCAGTGCCCAATAGGGTAATCTAGGGCTACAGGAAAACATTTACCAAGACAGCTTCATGGCTTCAAACATCTCACATGACTAGCGACTGACGTTTGGTTTATTTATGTTAAATGCTTTGGCTGACTGGGATGGCTCATTTGCAAACAGAGGCCCAGGGAAAAATTCTAAAGGTTAAAAAAGACATTTATCTGTGCGCACACATGCACATACACACAGACACACACACACACACACACACACATATATATATATATATATATATATATACATACATACACATACACACATACATGTATACATGTATGTGGATATATATTTACACATATATATTTATACAGAAATATAGGCACACACAAGACATCCAACTACATTTGTCTTTTCAAAATCTGCTAATTCTATACAATATGTGCATATAAATATTGACAAATATTCTTTATTTTTCTGTTGTACCATTGGTCTGTGTTGCACCACATTTTAGTCAAAAGTTAAAAAAACTGATTTATCAGCTAAAATTAGATTGTCATAATAGCTGATCATCAATTAGGAACCAGATCTTTCCACAAATGAACATGATTTGTAGGAAATTTAGTTGAAGAATAAACATTTATTTTATTTATCTACAGCAAAAAGTTAATATTCACGGAAACAATAGTGGTGAAAAGGCAAGATCACAGCAACATTTGGGACTGAACTCTGTGGCCTAGTATTTTCTTTCTAGTTACTATGCTGATACCTTGGGCTTGAGAATATCAGTGATGCACGACTCCAAAAATGCAAGCCCATTACTTGCACAGGTTATAAGGAATGATGCAAGACTTTGGCATTGTCACTCCACCAAATTGCCACAGCAGCTGTGACACAGTAGGGTAAAACAATGACATCACCACATGCAGAGTTAAGTCAGTCCCAGTTTAGGATTCACAGTCAGAAGGCCCCTCATAAATGCACCACAAGGCGAATGCTAAAAATCCACCAGAAGCAAGACAAAGAGACCAGAAAATCTGGAGCTGGAAGTACCATCCTTGGGCAGATTTTCACAAAAACTCTTTTTAAGATTTACTGAAACAAAGAAGTAACAAAAGCAGTTTAGGTAAGAACTAGGCTTTTTTTCACAAAATTGTTCTTTTTTTATTAACAGTGCTTTTGCAGACACATGTGGCATGTGCAAAGTAAAACACCATTTTCTCTTAGAGATGAAGGAAGATTTCAAATGATAAAAGTTATCACATTGTTTCTTGTTTCCATACTTAAAAAATATATGTGCAAAAAGAAAAAAAGAAAACTGACAACTTGCAGAAACTATACTGTAATACAAAACTGACTGCACAGAAGCTACACACTGCAGCTGCTCTTGAGAAAGAACAAGTCAGAATGGCAGATAAAGGAAGCTGAAATACAATATTCGCTCTTATCAAAGCCTGTTATCATCACTGCAAAACAAGCCACATAATGAATGGAATATCTTTCAAAATATCATTTTAATTTTCCTGGTAGACAATGATGCTACTTGCCTACAGATTTTCCACACAGAAATTATCTTTTGCCATAACAACTACATAGTTTTACTACATTGTTTCCACAGACATTAAAACTATTGTATTTGTATCAGCGACTAAACAGTCTGTGAAGTTCAGCATTTTCTAACTACATACCAAATTTTTATTTGTTCCACAGAGCTGCCATTTTAGCAGCAGTTGTCAGTTGCAGAAAATTAAAATACACAGGTAAAACAAGGGTGATACAAAGTCAACTATTATTCACCCGGTAAAGACCTACAAGAAAATGATGCATAACAACGAGTTTACAGAAATTAGACTCTCAGTCAAGTGAAATCAGACACAAATGGGTAACTAATGAGGGCCAAGAGTCCTATTTCACCTCTCTAAAAAAAGTTAATGAATGTAAAATAAAGAGAACTACATTTTAATTGCAATGTTTTCAAATTCTTCTAAAGGTCAGCATCATTTGTATAAAAAATGTACTGTCCCCAACAATATACAAGTTTATCAGAAGCATAATTTCTTCAAAAGAGTGAGTGGTTCAAAACAGTATATCTAGCATACAACAGCTACTAAATGTCAGTATATTTATCTAAAACATTTGCGAACCAAGTGCAACCATACTATTTGCAAAAGTACTCACTTTAATCAAAAAGGTAACTTTGAAAAAGATCCAATTACAACATTTTATTCCAGCAACTTTCATAAATAAGAAAGTAGAAAATATCTATTCAAAATGTCAATGGATTTATAGAGCTCTTACACTCAGTAGCATGCACACAGACATACCAGACTGTATGTGCATTTGTATTTATCCATATTTGTGCATACACGTTACTAATATATATATATATATATATATATATATATATATATATATATATATATATATATAAGTGATGGTCTTTATTGGAGCAAACACCATGACATTACTAAGGGTTATTAGGAATGGCTTGGAAACATCAGGAAGCAGGACAAAATATTACAGTTCGCAACCATCCTACTAAAAAAAACTGCACCACTGTGAGCCCCAATTACTTACTGCATAAGCTCGGTGACATAAAGGAATTCATCCTCCCCATTTCCATATTTTTATGTACAGATACAAGACTGCAGAATGCAAAACACATTTAACTTAGTGCAAGTGAAAAATATCAATACACTAGTCAAGTATATTCTACAAGTCTACTTCCCCCCTGTCATCACAGGTCATATCAACTCCCATATATATTTCTCAGTTCCTAGAAACATCTTATGAATCCTATAACAAACAGAAGTTCTTGCTAAAACTATAATATGAAATTCCATCAAGTATTGCAATGGAGAGCTAACAGTTTGGTTTAAGGTCTTTCAATGTCTCAGACAGCACACTAGTAAAATCATCAAGCCAGACTACCGCTTTAAATGTCACCTTAAGTCATTTTCATGGGGAGAGGATGTAAGGAATAAAACACTCTTGATACATTCAGTGCTTTCCAAACACTCCTCTGACAAAGCAGTGGGTGACCTTCCGATTGGGGTGTGCACTGGATGAAACAGCTGTAGGATCATGTCATCACTTGTGGCAGTTCATCAGAAATAAGGAAGAAATAAGAAAGACAATGTATACACCCAGCTTTCTTGCCTCTTTCTTAGCTGCTTCTAGCAATCCACTCAGAAGGTGGGGTTAACACACTCAGCCTAACATGATGAATCTTCTTAGCTATGAAAAGATGAGGATGCCTCATTCTTATAGCGACATAACATAGTGACAACTCCCCCATGTAACATATATATTTCTATAGTGACAAATCCCCCCATGCCAAAAGATCACCAACACATTTCAGGAAACTGTGAAACCAAATTATGCATGCAAATGGCAACCCTAACTCCATTCCATATGCATAAAATAAGATCCTGCAATGCAAACTTCTTTGAAAAGTACCTGTTAAACTACAAGCGAAAACAGTTAACCCATAAAAATGTAGTGGTTTTGATGTTTCCCTAATATGCACAGGTTGTGTGATTTTTATCCCCAAAACAGAACAGGTAGCACAAACACAAACTTGTCAAATGAAGTTAGAAAAAATAACACATAGACACACCAGGATGCAAATAGTACCCACTGTGTTCTAGTGAAACACATATACACTAGAAATAGTAAAGACAACTCCCAACTTTCCCCTGCACTGCATGATGATACACTAAGATGCTTTGTGGCTGTACCAATCTTAAAAGCCAAATCACAATCAAAGCTTGGGGAAAAAATCTACAAAGGACATCTCAGAAAACAAGGCACCAAATGCATGATGCCTACAAATACACAGACATTTCAATATATAAGGTGCATCATGTTGCCCATTAAAAGGGTCACAATTTCTTCTCACAGAAGTCTAAATTATCTATGCACCCCTCATTTAAGTCATTAAACGCACACGTATGAAAAACAGGCACAATAAACAGCAGTTGCCATAATCCTTATAATAGTAGTGGCCTGTGCAAGTCTAGATGACAGAAAAATGCAGTCGTGTGCACATTCTGGAGCAGAGAGTGCACACCCCTTTCTTACGTCTGACACAATGACAGCAAAGACGAGAGGTATACAGGCCACTTACCTTTCATCGCTGAAATCACAAAATACATCCTTGTACTCCAAGCCTCCAGAACCAGCAGCGTAAGAGCGCAGCCCCTCTCTGCCGTCTCAGCAGCAGCAGCCGGCGAGCCAAGCTCCAGCGCTTGCCTCAGTCCCCGGCCATATGAAACTCCATGTGACCCAGTGACATCACAGAAAGCTAGCTGTTTACCCTACGCCCACTGCCATAGACTGGCACTTGGCGGAACCACTAAACGAACAGCACTGAGCCTCGCTCTTGGGTTTGGCAGGCTTGGCAACTGTTGGAGGCATTGCAGAAGCTCGTGCGTTTGTGCAGGTATGCTGTGTTGCACGTTGAGGTTACTGCGCTTATCGCTCCATCGGTAGGCAGGCTGCACGGATACGATGTATGTAGCCATCGTGCAAATAGCAGCCTGGCTCTGTGTTTGTATTGCATTAGCACCATGAGGTTGTCAGCTGTTTTTCTGTTTAATGTACGCCTCTGTTTCAAATTGCGCTGATAATTAAATCATTGTCATATTACAATTATTTATTCTTAACCAATATTTCCATATTATGTCTAATTGGTACAATTATTTAAACTGTAGTTTTATTTTTAAAAAACTGTAAATTATTGTTCTTAAAATGTTTTGTAATACTTTGGACCTTTTTTCCCCAGGCCTTCTCCGAAATGGGCGTTTGAACTTCCTGGTAATCAAATGTCAATACACCTTATTATGTGTGGATCGTCCATATACTGAGCCTTAAATTGTATATATTCCACACTGAAACGGTTTTCTGCATATCCATTCACTGATGAGATAATAAACATATATGCATGGATGGCAAATAGTACAGAATCATAATAAGTAAATGAAAAGCTTTTTGTAAGTGACTACAGCGGTTATGCTGTGATCTTCTTGGTAAAAATTGCTTGCACACTTCCAGGTTTTGCCCATTTGTTCCATACACAGTACAGGGTGTAGTTTACATCTTGGAGATGACAGCCTGAGAGTCATGCTTGTGAAACTGAGGTTCTTCTAGCCCAAGTAAAACACTGATTGACTGAACAAGAGTTTTAGGTATGTCATATTTATTACTGAATGTTGGTACGTTCACATAGTCTAGTGAATTAAAATGTGTGTTTCTTGATTTATTCTCCTGCAGAAATAATTGCTTTGATATTATTTTTGGGCAATTCGCAGGTGCAAACGCCTGTTTACATGCCGTAAGGAAGGGCTGTAGTTCTATAACAGGTAGTTTAGAAAAAATACATCCCGTTTTCGCAGATGATATAGTCTGAGAGAATCTCAACCAAGTGTCCTTGATGATATGGGAAGGACCCTGAGATTCCCGTGTATTGTGTATATATCCCAGTCCATCGCACAACGGTTTGAATTACAGTACAATATATGTCATCTATATAGTGCAGCACGGCTAACAGCAATCCCAATGTATGCCTTCTATGCAATTTTAATGTTTAACGTGTATTAAAAAATAAACTAAATGCGCCGTTGCTAGGTGTGTAGTCTCAGGTAATGATTCTAATACGATATCAGCAGGTGAACTAAACTCTATTTTAACAGCTGCATCTCGCAAAAAAAATCTGATACTTTACGGAAAATACTGTAAATACATATTTATTTAATTTAAAAATGCATCATTCAGTATCAGAAATGCTACTATCCGCTTTTTTTAAATTTGCAAACCAGTTAACAGTTTCGGAGTTTGTTCCCTGGAGATTGTTTGGTCACACAACCAACTGCATCAGCAAATACTTAAAGGCAACTACTGACAAATGGCTTTCGGGAGAAGCAAGCAAGTAACAAAATCCCCACAAGCTCCTAAAGAGCTAATGGCCTATGTCTCATCAGTATACCTCTCAACTGGCCAAATTTTCGCAAAATGTCCAGATTTTTTTTTGCCTCTTATTTTTCTGTTTTGTAGGTCTGCTCCTTTTTCTGGCAAATCATTGAGTACTGAATTAACTAAATATTGTCAGACACTGAGTTTCAGACTTCACATTTGAGTTACAGACTTCATATCCCGCAGAAAAATGTAGGGTAACACAATTTTTATTCTAGTAACTTATGAGAGCAATATTTAAAATTTGCCCTTGCTTTTAGACCTTTGAACCCCTATTATTTTTGGATTTGTCCAGATTTTTTTGCACTAAGAGGTATGTTTATCAGGTCTTTCCATTCTGGAGAGTGTCCACATCATATTTGTGGTTACCCTCACCCACAAGGATTGTGAGTTAATGCCACCTTTTTTTTCTTGTAGTTTGCAGTACTTCTGTTATGTTTTGTTGTAAAATATGTTTGCCCTTAGGCATGGATGAACATGGGCCCAGTCGATCAGCCCACTTGCTCATTTAAAATAATAAATAAATTCCCATTAGCTGCAATATAAATCATGCCGTATGATTTCTGGGTATTAACTATATAGCTAACATTAGCAGTTTTAAGGAGTCTTGAAAGTGAAACTTGAGACAAAATATAATCAGTTAACAATTAACAGCCATATATTTTTTTCTTAAATTCTGTGGCATTTACACTATAAAGCATGAAATAGCAAAATAAAGAAAAAAGGAAATGGAACTGCTTACTTGTTAAACAGGAAATACCTTCCATTCTACAACTCCATTTCTGGCATTCTAGCACTGTAGTACTAATATTGCAGAGACAGTATGGGAAGTTCCCTGATGTAAGCACTACAATATTACATCATCAATTGGGGAAATCAGTTGAGTCTATTAAAGAGCATTGTGTGATCAATGGCTACATCACAAATGTACTGATGTACTACATAGTCCATCACTGTAATCATGTTAGGAACAGTTCACAGTTTTAAAGGTCATTTAGCTTCTGGACAAGCATTCTGCTGTAAAGAAATTTCAGTCTGTAGGCTATCCTGGTGCTACATAGCAATCCACTTTGGGAATTAACCCTACTGGGAGTGCATAAGACAGACAAGACTGACAATGCTGTGTCCTTAGTAACTAGAAGAGATTCAGTATATGGTACTTGACTGGTCTTTTATGCTGGTGTAGAGGTGGGGACACATTAAAGAGATAAGGATTTAACTGATATTGTGAGGTTGTATGCAGGACTACACATTAGCACATGGATATCACTGCACATCCAGACTGGAATAGTTAAGTAAAAAAAAAATACTGGAACCAAGGCCAAAGGACAGATCTGCACCTTCTCCCAATGGCTATTTTGGTAAGTTAACAAAATGAAAGATTTTGGGTTTGTATCCCTCCCAATCCCAGCATCTAGGAAAAATGAGACATGAATATTGCATGACTACCACAGTCAAGTAAAAGTTGGGGGGAAAGGCTATTATGCTGTGCTACACACTGGACATGATTAGTAAGGAATAAAAAACATAAAAAGAAATGAATGATTGTCTCACCATTTCTTTTCCAATTTGGAAGGCGGACTCTCCAAATGTCTATCCCTCTTTCTCTATCTGCAACTTCATTAATTTGTGTATCTGTATTGCTTTCATCCTTTCCTTCTCACACCTATTTACTTTTTTTAACCTTCTCACATTTGTTGTTATTTCTTCCACTGCCTTAAGGGCTTCAGATGATAGACACAATTATAACTCTTCTAATCTACACACAATGCAATCTGAGTTTGTTTTGTTATGCCAGATTAGCATTTTATTTGTCATTTTACTGCTTGTTGGCAACACTGAAGTCATAGCACTTAACTGAAATGCATCATTTCATTGTCATTTAGCTAGTAACAGGCATTTTATTTTTGTATGCTGTCAGAAGATTTGCATTTCTAACCTTAACTTGGACAAGCTCTGTCACATTACCATGATTTATTTATTTAATGACATTTGATTACCAGGAAAGTCAGACTGGGTAGGAGCCTGTTTTCAGCAGATGCATGGGGAGAAAAGCTCTAAGGTTTTACAAAGCATTTTAAATAAAATAATTTTACTGTTTTTAAAAATAATACAAAAAACAAATACAGTTTTAATAATTATACCAAATTAGACATAATATGGAAATATTGGTTAAGAAAAGATACAAGTTATATCCAAACCAAAGGTTAAAAAAGGCCACACAGATGAACTATTTAGTAAAAACTGCACAAAAAACCTATCCAAGCTAGAGTTTTCACTGTGTGATACCATAAACCTCCTGTAATTTAGACCCATAGGATATATGCAAATGACCCCTTAAGGGCATCAAGTGCTTCAGCTACATGGTGTCTGAATGTCCATGGGGGGATTCAGTAAAGCCCACGTGGTCATTTTTGACCGTATGCATGTCGCAACGCTATGTGCACATGGCAGTGAATATTTTTAGATTTAATACTCACACCCAAACATGACAATTTCCATGGCATGCATACAGTGTAAATAGCTGAATTGTGTGCTAAAAAGCAAACCAACATGGTGGAGCAATTTAACAAGCTGTGAAGCAACTGTGTAGACTTTGTGCTCGTGTGGCCTGTGTATTCAAAAACTTCTTGAATACAGCCATGGAAAGGAGTCTACACAAAAACAAGAGAAAGTAAAAGTGATTAGATTTGAAAAGAACTGAAATTAATGTGTAACAGCAGATAAATTATGACATTATTAGACACAGTGGATGTTACAAAAGTATAGCAACAGTAGCAACAATTGTTTTAAGTACCATGACATAAAATCAGCTTTGTTCCCCACCCCCAAATGAAGAATATATTTGTAACTAATGTAGACAGCTAAAAGTGTAAACCCCATGAAACAGACTATTCATACTGTCATGTAAGCATATGCAGTATGTATCTGATGAAATACAGTCACATTTTATTAAAACCTGTATTCCTCTATGCAGATATATATAGTAAAGTAATACCTTCCCTTGTGTGTATAAAATTGGGCTCCCCTTCAGTTTTCCTGCCTAAATGATTACCAGCCTTGTAGAGTCAGGGCTGTCAGTACAATGAAAATGCAAATGAGGTCAAAACTCATTAGGATTGCTGAATCCCCAAAAAATGTAACCATGTAGGGATGTTCACTTCATGTAGGCACTTCCATAGTGTTTGTTTTCAATGGATGGCAACTGTCAATGATGACATCAGGGAAGTGTGTCAGGTTACACTTACAGAGGTGTAAATGTAAGTCTGTGAAGTGTGAAAGTACATTTAAAAAATGCACAATTCACAAGTTCTGTTTCATCCTTTTTATTTGTTAAAATGTGATATATCTTTCCTCTTTAAGTAATAAAAAAAAGAATTGTTTGTACAATGCAGCACTTAGCACAACCAGGGGAAAAGGAGGACTAAATGTCAGGTTTCATAGTTCTTGTTACAAAACTATTCCTGTGGCAGCAAGTGTATGTGCAGGGCTAGTGTATAGATGGTTGTGGGTTCTAGTACAGAGTCTGCAACCTTTCATTCACTTTTTGAGCTGCATGTTTGCGTGATACAACAGGAATGGAGGAAAGTAATAAAAGAATTACCTGTGTTAACCTTATTTAAGCATAGGTGTGTGCAGTGGTGCAGAAGTGCGCATCTCTCACTAATGAGCACCAATGGAGTTAATATACTCAGTTAAACAACAGATGTTTTTCATAGGTGCTAATTACAACATAAACAGGTGATTTTCAGTATGGTGCAGCTATTCATTCATGTAGCCTCCATTTTGTTTTTTCCTGAATACTTCAATACCATAGGAGTAGAGACAAGGAAATTTTAGCCGTGAAATAAAATTGTGTTAGCTTCTGCATTTGCAAGGTAAGTCCTGAACCTGGGATGTATTCTTTAATAATATTGTGGCATATCCTTGTATTTCTTAACTTGGTGCAGTAATCAAGTAAATAGTAGTGTATTTGTACAGAAAGTACCTTAACATGTGACAGCAGACACTTATTTTACTTATATGTCTCCATTATGAAGTTTTTTTCTTATTCTTTTCATTTTTAATTGCACTTGTTGCACAATGTGCCACATAAAGCAAACAGGAGGAGTGGGGAGCAAATACATTTCAGGTTTGACTGTGTTTATCCAGTTTGTGCGAAGTGAGGTGGACCACCTAGGAAGCATGCAGCCAAAAATAGAAACCAGATACAGTCAATGAATTACTTGGCCATCATGAAAACTTGGCCTGGAGTACAAATGGTACTTGGTTCTAGCACAGTGTGTGCAACCTTTGTTTTACTGCTGTGACATTGCAGTATACAGTAATGAAGTGCAACATAGACAACTGTTTCCTCAACATTCTTGTGGCAACAGGTGTAAGAGTAGGACTGCCATACACATGGTCCTGGATTTGAATACAGCATATTCCATACAGTATTACTTTTACTGATGGAATAATCTATGTATTATCACATTTATGATCAAATGTATGACTGCGGGTATACTGTGTACTATACCCGCATGGCTTTAACTTATGTGAAAAAAACATACACAACTGCCTATGCATGCGATTGCTTGCCACTGTTGCATTCTGCTTGTCAGATGTTAGCAATGCAGCGTGCATTTGTGCACTACTTACCTATGTGCAAACAGGTGTAGCTCCCATGTGTGTGCATTGTGTTAACCATCCTGAAAAACCACTGCTCACTGTTCTATGAACTGTAGAGATGATGTTTTACTTATTGGTGTTTATTGTTCATTTCTTTTGCATGACTTAAAACTACAGGTGGAAACATTGCAAACTAAGGGCATGATCTAACTATATTGTCATATATTTACAATACATCTATGTGCTGCCCCCTCCACAAAGCAGAACAACCCTGGGGTCTCAGTATTTTTTGCGCATGTGCACACACACACACATACACACACACACACATATATATATATATATATATATATATATATATATATCACACACACTACAAAGTGTAATATGTACTGTTGTGTTCCCCGTTGTGGACATGGCCAGTTGGTGGTGTTCACTACTTCACACTGCTAAACTCAAACATCCAACTATGCTCAGTAAGGGTACTTCTGTTTTTACACAGCCTTTTACACACGCTAGTGCTGTTAGGCTACTGGCATCATATGAGCCTGTGAATCTATGTGCCTATGCAGGCCTTCCAACCTGTTCTCCCCCACATGGCCTGCTGGTTTCATCTCCTATAAGTTTAATCTACAGTCTAGTATAAGTCAGACTTGTGCTGTGGTGCTTGTGTAAAGTTCTGAGTTCTACAGTCTGTGTACCTATATAGGTAGGGGTTCTGATCTCACTGCAGTCTACTGTGCATTTGTGTGTGTGTCTAGCCAGTAGAGCATGTGTATCCTGCAGTTACTGCTCCAATCCCATAAATTCATTGTATTTTGGTAATTTCATCTGCTTAGAGATCCATTACAGGCAGGCCTCCCAACATCTTCACTCCATCATGCACTGCAGATGTCATCCACTATAGGCTGACCTGCAACCATGTAATAGTCAAACTTGTGCCATGGCGCTTGCATAAAGTACTGAGTTCTGTAATCTGTGTACTTAGATATGTAGGAGGGTTGTTCTCACTGCAATCAACTGTGTGTGTGTGTGTGTGTGTGTGTGTGTGTGTGTGTGTGTGTGTCTGTGTGTGTGTGTGTGTGTGTGTGTGTGTGTGTGTGTGTGTGTGTGTGTCTAGCCAGTAGAGAAAGTGTATATCCTGCAGTTACCACCCCAATCCCATAAATTGACAGTATTTTGATACTTGCACCTAACTACAGATCCATTATAGGTAGGCCTCCCAACTTCTTCTCTCCAACATGCACTGCTGATGTCATCCACTATAGTTGACCTGCAGTCATGTAAAAGTCAGACTTGTGCCATGGTGCTTGTGTGGAGTACTGAGTTCTGTAGTCTGTACACTTAGGTAGGGGTTCTGTTCTCAGTGCAGTCAGCTTGGTGTATGTGTGTCTTTAGTCAGGAGAGTAGACATGGTATCCTACAGTTATTTCTCCAATGGCATGGCTTGCCAGTATTTTGATACTTCACCTGCCTGCAGATCCATTTCAGGCAGGTGTCCCAACTTCTTCTCTCCAGCATGCACTGCTGATGTCATCCTCTATAAGTTGAACTGCAGCCACATAAAATTCAGACTTGTGTCATGACACTTGCATTAAGTAATGTGTTCTGTAGCCTATGCACTTAAATAGGTAGGGATTCTATTTATTCTTACTGCAGTCAAGTGTGTGTGTGTGTGTGTGTGTGTGTGTGTGTGTGTGTGTGTGTAAGCTGTTACTTGACATTACAGAAAGCATTTTACACCAGCATGTGGGACACTATTACCATATGCTTAACAGACAATGCTGATGTCATTGGCTATATCAGAGTACTGCACATGCAGTCATCCCACCAGGACATGATCAGACACTGGCCTGGAGGTCAGGCTGATGTCACCTCATCTGATACCAGACAGATAACAGTGACATGTCTTTTAATCTATCCACATGCATCATTGCATGGATTGTAGGTCCTTTGTTATCTTGATGAGAAAGCCCTGTGGTCTGTCCAGCTGCTGCATGTGTCTGGTGATGTACATGCAATAGAGAACATTATACTGTATTACTGCTCTGATGAGATTTGAATACAGTGTTGTCATACTTTCCTGAGATCTGAATATGATAGCGTGACTTAAGATGTGGACCGTAGGTTTGTACTGGAAATTCATTAAAGATAAAAGTTAGAAAGTAATGAGACACATTGCAGTTTCTGACTTCACAGCTCTTACAAGAGATTACACTATAAAGTAGTTAAATGACGTTATCCACTATATAACTTGGCAAGGCAGATGTAAGTGACAGGTACAATTATCAGTTCAATAACACAAATGCAGATATACTAAGCACTAATGTAGCTATGCACCCTGTGCATCATCCACAAAGCTTTTGTATCCCTGAATCCAAAAGAGAGAAGACAGGGATATGGCACAGTTATCATCACTTGCACAGGGTGTTGTGTGGGGGGAAGGAGGCCTAGGCTGACACAAAAGGTCTGTGAATGTGTGTGAGTAAGGAAGGAAAGTAGGCAGGCTGAACCATGTAACTATTGTCTGAGTGTCTTTAAGGGTCCTCCATGTGAAAGGGGTGCATATGAGAATGCATGAACACAGCCAAGCTCAGTGTTAGCTCTAAGTCTTGGTATGTCAGAGAGGTTTGAGCCATGCATGGTAGAGTTGGCAGGTTATCATTGTTACCCCCAACCACAAGAACTGGCTCTGCCAGGAGTTGCACTGGTACCTCCATGCCAAGGTCAGGTGCAGTGCTGCTACCTGAACATGACTGATGTCTACTTGATGTGTTCTCTTCATGGGGATGCCCAGGGCCATGACCCCATGGCCTGCCTTGTCTGGGTGTGGACAGCACACTCACTGACAGAGCAGTGGAAGTACTGCCACTACGTGACCATGATTGGGCAAAGCCATATTGGCTATCAGCAGATGTGGCTGACCTAAATCCATGAGGATGTCATTCCCCTTCCAGCAGACATTTCATCACAGATACTGCTCATTTCAACATGTCATTCATCCGATCCATTTCATCTGCAATACAGTGGAGTCAGTCACGCATGTCAGAATGTGGCACATCTACAGCCATGAGCATTTGTCTGGAGCACCTTCCTGAACATGCCTGGGCATCCATGATGGCCCTAAACATATGTTGAGTGACACGGGAAGAGACACCTGCACCAGGTGGACGAGGGACAGCAGGCCCCTTCCGAGCACCCATATCATACCTCCTGCATGGCACCTTGCCCACACTTTGGCTACAGCCAAAGTCAACAGGCACTGAAGCCGCAGTAGCCACACTTCCCTGATCAATGTCGTTGGCTTCCACCTGTCCAGTATCTGTGGGCTTAGTGCATTTTGTAGGTGTAGGACAATTGGCTGTGTCTGGGGAAAATGAAGGGGCTGGCTGTATGTCTACCTATATGTCAGATTCAACCTCTGCACACCCTCGACTGTGCCTCAATTTGGTCACCATCTTCATCCGTGTCTGTTGAGATACTGACATCAGGTAGCACAGGAATAACGCTGCCACTGTCATGATCACCTGTGATAAAAAAGAAGAAACATAGGTATACATTAATACCTGTACTACTATGGAGCAGCATATGCTAAACAACTAGCAGTGCTGCCACTATTACAGACAGCACAGCAATACACACAACAGGCCTAAAATGACACATTGTGATATTTCTTTAAATTGATCTGTATCAGTGGCATAACTTTATTTGGCTTACCATCTCCAGGAGGTATATCTTGCTGGATTCCTGATGGTCCTGAAAGAAGTTAAGCAAGAGGTAAGGACAACATCATCACATTTAACAGTAAGACAAGGGGTAATACATGTACTCCTCTGTATCTGCATTAATAATAATTTTAACAAGAATGTGGCTGACAACTCCAAACTAAGCTTATAACTGTAGCAATCTTCAATCCCCACCGCAAAAAAGACATGTGACACAGAAGTAACTTTTGCATCAATTGTTTTACTATACAGCAGTATTCAACTGGTCATATAACACAGCCTACCTGGAAGCTCCTCTTAGGGCTCAGAAGGAGTGGTGCCCACATGAAGGACATACTGTAGTGCACTCTGCTGTGAGTTCTCATGATGGAGAATATTTTCCAGGAATACTTCATTGTGGGTAAGAGGTGGTTTTGCAACAGGCCTCCTCCAATTACCCTTTTGTGTCGGGCAATTGCAGCTACTCACCTCCGTGCAGTGGTAATCATGTCAGTGGCCCTGTGGTGTACCTGTTCATAGGTTTGGTTGTGGCCGGCCACACAATTGATGTTCTTAACAATATGATGCCATAATTGTAGCCTGTATGCCATATTGCACCGACCCCCTTTCCAGCAAAAATGTCCTATATTGGCAGATAGTGCCAATATTGATGTTATTTTCTGCGTCACTGAATGGGGGTCTCTGCCTCACTGACACTGTTTATGTCCTACAAGACAACAGAATGATAATATACGTAAGTATGACATAACTACAAAGTAACTGTTTCCAGATAAAACAGTTAAGGTAGCCAGTCAGTATTACCCACTGGAAAAACATAAAACAGTCTACAGATGTGAAACACTAACAGGCAGGATACAAAACAAGGAGAGTAGCAAGAGCAATATATCCTTGTTTGTGCCATAGCAATAAGTCAACTGTGCTCCCCCTGAAAAAGAACAGTCCATTCTAGTTTGTGACATAACAGTAACTTTTCTTTGCTCCCCTAACCCACAAAAGAGCAGGCAAATGAACCATTTTGCTAATACAACATCTTTGAACTGTTAAAAGTGCTTTCAAAGTACCTGTCCCTGAAACATTTGTACATATTTATCACACAGCATTCTATTTTCATGTATTGTCAATCATATGTACCTCTGAAATGGCTTGACAAGCAAGACCATGCCATGAGTGCACTTCTAACCAATGCATATAGATAAAAGTGTAAAAGCCTTCTTCACATTATTAATAAATATATTCTTGCATATGCATTATTTAGGTAACAAAATGGGACCCTACCTGCTGGAGTTCAACACTCATCTGTAAAGATATCTTGTGAAGAAATCTACTTTTGTGAAGTCCTGCAAACATTGAGCAAATGTCCTCACAATCAGTTTGTCTAGCTACACATTTGCATTTTTATAATGGAGCAGATTATTAATGGATTGCATCTACTCCATTATAAAAAGTGTCTTAGCCTGTGTTTCAGAGATGCTAATTACAGTATAAGCAGCTGAACTGCATGCTAATCAATCAATCTGGTGGAGATATTCAACAAGTTATAAGGCATCCATGTAGATTCCATGCTAGTTTTTCCTGCAGATTTCAAATGTTCTGGAATACAGACACAGACAGTCTACACAGACAGACTGTTAGGAGCTGCTGCTGCTTTAATCCATTTATATGTGCTAGAATGCTACTGCTTCAGCCAATAGGCCTAGGTCAAGACAGAGAAGAGTGTTCATTCACATTTAGCTTATCACAACATGCACAACATGGACATGGTAGAGTGCTACAGGATGGACAGGGACACACTACAGGAACTCTGCGACCCCTGCCAGTCTCAACTAAGAGACAGAGTCTTTACCTCCACAAGTATTGACTGTGTACTGCTTGCATCACAGTCAGCCCTAAACTAACACTGTGAGAGCTGCTGCATTTACAAGGTAAGTCCTGAACATGTACTGTATTGTGTAATAATATTATGGCATATCCTAGTATTTCATCACTTGGTATAGTAAGCAAGTAAAAGGTGGGAGATTTGTACAGAAATTAAAGTAACGTGACAGCAGAGAGTTATTTGACTTGTATGTGTCCATTAGCTAGTAGTAGGCCTCAGGCATCAAAGATTCACACATTCATACCTTTCCAAAGTACTTATGATCACTGCATGCCCTCAAGTTTAGCACCATACGCCTGTAATAGGAAATCATTACAGAGAGAAGTTAGAAAGTAATGACACACATTTCAGTTTCTGACTTCACAACCCTCACAAGATCAAACAGGCATAATGCAAAACAAAGAGAGTAACAAGAGCAACATATATTTGTTTGTGCCAGAGGAGTAGTTCAGCTTGTTCCCCCCTCAAAATAACAGTGTACCCTTGCATGTGCCATAACAGGAACTCAGCTTTTTCCTCCTCAAAAAAAAGCAGTCTATGCTTCTTTGTACCATCCAACCTACCCTTCATTTGATGGCAACTGCATATCATAGTATTCCCACTTAATATACTCACACATTTTAAGGTAAATAATAATGACTGGCTTACACACTGCATGTCTCTGAATATTGGTCAGATAACTGATGAATAACCAAGAAACACAGAAAGGTAAGACAGAGCTGTATATTTGTAAGCAATAATCATAACAGGTTGTGTGATCACTAAGCGTACTACATCCAAATATATTAAATATAATAAATGTATAAATAGTTTATGCCTTGGTATCAGTGTACATTCATTTGCACTTAGTTGTGTGAGGAATTACTTCATTTATTTGCTGCAAAGCTATTTGTTTGACAAAGATGGATAAGGCGTCCAACCTGTTTTCTGAAGGTGCATCGGAGTGAGAGTTGAAATCCAGACCTATGTAGATATAGCACATGTGTACTAACATTTTCTACTGTGTATGTCATAGATTGATTCTGCTCGTTTCAACTAATTTTCATTTTTTTTGGGGGGGGGGGTGGCCACTGTTTACATGATGCACCACTTAACACAACTGGGTTTGGTTATGCTCATCTGGTGTGTATGTAGAGCAGCAGTGCACAAACTGGACAAAAGGACCACTCCAGGTAGCAGACAGGACCCAGACAGCCACAAACATCAACCATATGCATTCAATTAGTACTATTGCCATTGTGCAAACATGTTGCCACCAGTGCGCACCCTTGAGTACCATATTTGTGCAATAAATGATAAGCAACATTTTCAAATGTTGCAAAACCAAAAAGTGCTCACTATCAGTAAGAGCAAGACCTACAATTGGCAGAAAAACATCATTCTACATTGGTCTTAATCTGTGGTAGGCATGGCAGGCATTCGTGGAGAGGGTTTGAGATTCCATGCTCAAAGAGGTGGTGTCCAGGAGCCCAAAGTGTTTGTTGGATTCCTAGTGAATGAACATGGCCCCAGGCTATTGCAGAGGGAGTATTGTGGCTCAGATTACAAGTCAGAGGCATGAAATAGTCTTGCCTGAGCTTTGACCAGTGCTTCCAGTACCTCCTGTACTGGTGAACAATATAGAAATCACTACAGAGACCTCCAGATAAAAAAGAGGGATACCCTCAAACTTTACACAGAGGAATGTAGGACTGGGGGCACTCCACATATGTGTAAGTATCACTTACAGAGACTATTTGTAAGAGTTAAAAGCTGGATATAGTCAGGATTGGTATTTATAATGGTATTCTGTTCTGTTCTACTTTTCCACAGCCATTACAGGCTGAGAACTGAATGCGCTAACCCATGCCACGAGATTGGCACAGATGTGAGATGCATGTGGTATGTATGCATCCGAACAGTACAGTTATTGTAGCATTAAAAGTAAAGACACCTTTTTGACTTATTATACAGTTGTATCAAATTCAGCATGCAACTCTCAACTGTAACAAGAAAATATGCACGCATTAGTCTGTAGCCCACAACAACAGTTCAGTATTAGAGAGTAGTCCAAGGTTGTGGGTTCAAAAAACACACTTCCCAAATATACAATACTGTTAAGTTTTCATCAACATTGCAATATAATGTCAGACCTCTAAAGCAGTGGCACCAATGGCCTGCTGTAAACTGTAATCAGTATCACTGGAACATACATATGTGCAATATATGCACACATCAAGGATTGCTTGCTGACATTGTTCATGTGTTATGAGCTGTGTACTCTTAGTAATAAAGTTTTTTGTTAGAAGTTGGTAGTCCTAAAAGTAAAGGTAACAGAATAAAGGCAAATAATTGTATCAGTGCATTGTATGTCACATATGAAGTTACTATTGTTCTCCTTTTTTTTCTCTCATCCTAACCCTTATCTTCTCTTTTTGTTTTTTTCCCCCACAGCACAGTGGGTAGGCCTGACCCACAGGATCCACCTGGCCTTACTCCACCGGCTATGATACCAAGGCCCAGCACATTTGGGATGCAACCTGGCAGAATACACTCAGTTGCTCCTGCACTACCTGGCCCCTCAGGTAGTTCTGCCCTGCAGGACAGGCCAGTGGTTCCCTCTGAGAGCAGTGACAGAGGTGGTGTTTTTATCACCTGCAATGAACTGCCAGTTTGGTGTGTAGGATTGTGGACCACACAGCAGGTGCACACCTACGCCAGATGGAGACATTGCTCTCCATCACTGCACGGAATAACACAAGGAGACGCAGACATCAAACACGGCAGCCTTTGGCATAGTAAGGTGACAGTGATGACAACCAGTCAGTGATGACTTGATTCTCACTGTCACCCAGCTTAACATCCATGGGTTCAGGATGTCCCCCATCCTCAGTACAACCATGGTGTCCACTCACCTCTTGTGTCCTTCACCATCCCTGTGTCTTGTCTTGTATGTTCTGCCTGTCTGTGATTGCTTTCTCAACTTCCCTACCTATCTGACCCAGACAGACCTACATCCCTTCCCCAACCTTCCTGTCTTTCTCTCTCTCTAAAAAAAAGGGCACCTGTCCCAAAAAAGATATCCCATACATAGCTCTCCATTTTGCACAAGTGTCATCTTGACACACTTGATTTGGTCCAGTTCACTATACAACATGATTGTGTTGTGGTCGCCCCCTCTCTGTGGTTGACACTGCAAATCCAGGTAATATTCTGCACATCTGAACATTGTTTACTGTTGAAGAACTGGATAGCTATGGTTCTTTCCTACATCCCTCCTGCACATTCCTTCCTGCCTTTCACTTTGTTCTTCCCCCTGCTTGCTCTCCATTTCACCACTTTCCTTTTGTTCCCATTTCTTTTCTTTAAAGCATAATTGGGCAATGGTGTGTGTGACACCCGTGCACTGGCCCAGTAATCAAGGAGCCTCAATCATCACCACTAGCACCAGTGAGGGGCATCCACATTGGGAGGATAACAAGTACACAGACAGTAAAGTATAGAGACATCACAGTCAGACTGGGGCTGGTTTCTCCCTTTCTCTCCAGATCCCCAATAAGACTCCCCACTGGCACAGCTATAGGGTACAGATCTCAGCCTAGTGGTCAAGCTAAAACCTCCAGCACCCTCTCTGTCCAACCAGTGCTTTGTGTCCCTGCCCAAGTAGCTGACACACACACACTTTAAGATTTAATTTATATACAAACACACAGATACTCCTGGTGAAGGCTGGCACAGGTTCTCTAGCTGTGCCCCCTTTTCTGCCCAGAGTATAAGGTAGTAATGACTGCCACAAATCACTAATATTAGCTACTATAAAGCCCTTCCCAAAGAGTGACCAATTTCACTGTGTAATGTTACTGTTATCCAAATAGTGTGACTGAGCAGCAAGACTGTTGGAATGGCCTGGACAGTATCACCAAATACATGCAAGTACTGTCTAACAACTTAAATTATTTCTACACAAAACAGCCACAGCTGCAAGGTTTAAAAATATTTAATAATAAATAATAAAAACACAAAATAAATCTCATCAATTCAACACAGTCCTAATCAAGAGTTCAGAAATCACAGGAAACTTTAAAGCAATATTGTAGAATAGTCTGACATAAGTATAGAAAACAGCTAGACTAATCTGGCTAAATTCAAATCTAACTCTAAGAGAAATCACTGTTCTAAAGACTACTTACATACAGAGCAAGCAATTGCTGGTGAGTGGATGTTCTTACTAGATCCCAGACAAGATACAACATGCTCTACATTTCTCTCTGAGAAAGTCTTAAATTGATAATGCATAGTACTGCTGAGTCATTTCACATTACATCATTTTTATCACTTCTCCTTTACTTCTCAGGCTAACAGAAACTCAAAATTTACATTTGTTTGTAAGCTGCACCTGGCCAGGAAGCCACAGCAATAAAATACACATTTACATGTAAAATCTAGTAATTATCTCTGTCTTAAACAATAGAAAGAAGTTGCTAGCCCAGCCATCCTGTCTCCGAGCTTGAGATCAAACACAGTGATAATTCTTTACTTAACAGCTTTCTTCCAGCAGAGTGCACTGTAAGTCCAGCATGTAACACCATTTTCTTACGTTTAGTTTTCTTACATTTATAAAAACAAGCCTGTGGATTATATTAATATTTACAATGACATAGACTTATCTGCAAAATTCTATCTTGCTAGGCTGGCAGCCTTCACAGTGTGCATTGTGCACTAATGTGTGGCTATGGCAGAAAACAATTATAAGTGTATATAAAGCTGTATTGGAATCTAGTACCATCTAGCCCAAAAACATCAGTTAATTAGCAAATATATTTTAGACACTCCATACCAACTATCATACTTTATAATTTGGATTTACACATAAACGTATTTGAAATTGTTACATGCATCTGGATTCAAACCCAGTACCATCTGACCCCAAAAATTAATGGATCAATGCATTAACAGATGATGCTGTAGACTCAGTTCAGTAGTACGTGTATTGTACAGACTGAATGGCAAATGGCAGACTTAACTGCTGTTGCATACACCTGCTACTTAACTGAATCTCTGGCTGCAGGTATTAATTCACTTAATGCAGTGATAAGTTCCTTTTTGGGGCCAGATGGTACTGGTTCTGAATACAGCTGTAGCTAATACATTAAACACATTTGTATTAGCATTGCTTAACGATGGTGCCCAACTATCAAATGCTAATGCTTTATAAAACTAAATAGGTATCACGCAATAATGCTTTATAAAATATTACTGGGGATTGAGCAATGATGCTTCATACAAAATTAATGGGGAGATATGATATTGGTGATATGGAGAGCAAGCACGGGGTGTACAAAGGGAAATCCTTGCTAAACTGTGACATTTACTATTGATTGTATAAAATACATCTGCTACTTAAGTGACTCTGTAGCAACACATGCTAATGCACTGTTGTTGGAGGCAGATGTTACTGGGTTCAAATATGGGTGTACGTAGTAATTTTACAAGTGTGTATGATACTTTTAAATGCATTCACTTATATTGCTACTGTTCACGGTTGCTTCGCATTGGTGCATGATGTGCACCATCACAGATTTATGCATTAAAGAAAAGAAATGGGGAAGACAAGAAAGTGGTGAAATGGGGAGCAAGCAGAGGGGAAAAACAAAGTGAAAGGAGGGCAGGAATGTGCAGGAAGGATGTAGGAAAGAACCATAGCTATCAATTTCTTCAACAGTAATATGTGTTCATATATGCAGCATATTAGCTGAATTTCGACTGTCACCTCCACAGTGAGGGGTGACCACAACAATATCATGTTATATAGCCAACTTGACCAAATCAAGGATGTCAAGAAGACACGTGTGATTTTTTTTTTTTTTTTTTTAGTTTGCACAGAGAGAGGAATGTCGTAGGTATGTCCAGGTTAGGTAAGTTGGGTAGGTGAGGAAGCAATGGCAGACAGACAGGACATACAAGACAAGACATAAGGATAGTGAAGGACACAAGAGGTGGGTGAACACCATGGTTGGGGAGAGGGTGGGGAAAGCAAGGTCCCATGCACGTCAAGTTGGGTAACAGTGAGAATCGAGTCCTCACTCACTGGAATGTCATCACTGTCACCTCATTGCACAGCTGTCTGCTATGCTTGATGTCTGCATCTCCTTCAAGAATTTTTAATGAGGCCAGAGAGCAAGTGCTCCATGTAGCATAGGAATGTATGCACAGTGCAGCACACAATCCAATGCACCATCCCTGGCAGTTCCTCTCAGGTGATAAAGTCACCGCCTCCATCACTGCTCCTGGAGGGTACCACAGGCCTATCTTCCGGGTCAGAACTATCTGAGGGTCCAGGAATAGCAGAGGAGGTTCTGCCAGGTCACACACAAGATGTGCTGGGCAGCAGTGCTGTAGCTGGTGGAGTGGGGAGCAGAAGGATCCTGTGGGAGAGGCCTACCCCATTGTGCTGTGGGGGAGAAAAACAAACAAAAAAAACAATAAAAAAAGAGAAGATAAAGGTTGGGGTGAGAGAAAAAAGGGAGAACATTAGTAACTTCATACGTGACATACAAAGCATTGACACAATTATTTGACTCTATTCTGTTACCTTTACTTTTAACAATACAAACTCCTAACAAATTTCTTTATTAGTTTTAAGACTACCCAGTTCATAACAAATGCACACTATAGTACAGATTGCAGCCAGCAATTGTTGCTGTGTGCATATATTGCACATATGTGTGTTCCAGTTATACAGATTACAGTTTACAGCAGGCCATTTGTGCCACTGCTATAGAGGTCTGAAGTTACATTGCTATAATGATGAAAACCTAACAGTACTGTATATTTGGAAAGTGTGGTTTTTGAACCCACAACTGCTGACTACTCTCTAACGCTGTACTGTTATATAGTTCTACAGGCTACTGCAATTATACTTTCCTTTTACAGTTTAGAGATGCATGCTCACTGTTATTTGAGAATATGGAATGTTGCTTTGTGCTACAGACTAAGTAACATACTTTATTTTACAGTTGGTATATGAATGCTCAGTTTTATACAACTGTATGAAATACTTACTAAGCCATCTTTAACTTTTAATGTGACAATAACAGTATTGTTCTGATGCATACATAACACATGCTTCTCGCATCCTTGCCAATCACAAGGCATGGGATCTCACATACGATGCTTGCTCAGTGGCAGTTGTGGAAAAACAGAACAGAACAGAATACCATTATGAATACCTGTCTTGACTATATTCAGCTTTTAAGTCTTACAGTTAGTCATTGTAATTGATACTTACACATCTGTGGGGTGTCCCTCGTACTAAATTCCCCAATCCAGTGGTCAAGGGTATCCCGCTTCCTCCTCCGGAGGTCATTAAAATGATGTCTGCATCATTCACCATTGTGGGAGATAGCTGTAGCACTGGTCAAAGCCCTGGCAATACTGTTTCAGGCTTCAGACTTGTATTCTGAGCCTGAATAGTCATGCGGCAACAACCAGGCACATGCTTCTTAACTAGGAGTCCAATAAAGACTTGGGATTCATAAAAACTCCACCTCTGCACTTGGAAGCAAACTTCCACATCAGAAACACGAGACATACCTACCATAGATCAAGCCCAATGCAAAATTAACATTTCCCGCCAATTGCATTTTGTATCCTGATGTTTTCCCACCAATTTCATGTGCTACTCATACTGAGAGTAAGCACTTTTTGGTTTTGCAACATTTGAAAAAGTTGTGCATCGCTTATCATTGGATAAACACGGTAGTCAAGGGTACACACTGCTGGGTAATGTGTTTGCTCAATGGTAAGCGATGCACAACAGTGGCAAGCAATGCAATTTCAAGGCTATTTGGTATACAGGCACTTATGTAAATGTGTTAGTCAAATGGAAAGGCCATACCAGTCCAGATAGCACAAATATACTTGCATGAACATAGTACACAGTAAACACAAACTAATACTTGTGATAATAAATGTACAATACATAGATAAATAAATCATTAAATAACCGACACAATATGAGTGGATCAGCCTTCATACATATAAATATTAATATCAGCTACAATATGTCAAGTGTTATAAATAAGAGTGACTATAATGTGAAGTGGAACAACATTAAAAGTGTATGGAATATGCTGTATTTGAACCCTGGACCATGTGTAAGGTAGTCCTATACTTACAGCTGTTGCCACAAGAAGGTTGAGAAAACAGTTGTGTATGTTGTACTTCATTGCTATAATCTACAATGTCACAAAAGTAAAACAAAGTTTGCACCTGTACTAGTACCCCAGACCATCTGCATGCCAGACCTACACTTAATACCTGCTGCCACAGGACTAGTGACATGGCATTCCCTATCTTAGTATTTATTGTAAAGTTCTCTCTTAATCACAGTGCAATGCCACTTGCCATGTTTGTGCGATGGCCAGTAGTATTAATTGAATGCATCTTATTTATGTTTGTGGCTGTTTGGGTCCCATCTGCAACTTGGGTGGTCAATTTGTCCAGTTTGTGCACTGATGCTCTTCAAGCAAACCAGATGAGCACAGTCAAACATAAGTGTGCTAGCAGTGCATCACACAAACACTCATCCAAAAAAAGAAAATGGAGACATAGTTGAAATGAGGAAAAACAATCTGTGGCAGGGCCCCAAACAAATTTTAATGAAGAAAACTCAAGACATGGAAAAGCAATTGTTGTGCTGTCCTACAATCTACTTTTGTGACCAGCAACCTTACACGGGAATGCTATCTGCATCATACCTCCCAATTACCCAGATTTTTGTAGAATGTCCAGATTTTTATGTCATATTCCTGGGCTGTTCCTTGTAAAATTTGTGTTTTTCTGGAAAGTCACTGAAGATTGAAGTCAACATATAATGGCATACATTTGAGTTTAGCATTTTATATCCTTCAGAAAATGCATGCTAACACAAATCCTATTATTCTAGCTACTTTCTAAGTTTATAAGAACAATATTGAAAAACTGTCCCTATTTTTTGGCCCTTTGACCCCCCCATTATTTTAGTCTTTGTCCAGATTTCTTGCACTAAAAGGTTGAGAGGTATGATCTGTATTCATATTAGAGGTTTCACTGCCAGCAACATTGTTGCGAGCCATGAAACCTTGCTTATGCGTGCAGCACCTCATTAATATGCATGGCGCAATGTCACACGATGAGCAACATTGAGTATGTAAAAACACTCTGTGTAGGCTCTGCACGAAATCTACATGGGGTTTATTGAATCCTGAAGCATGACTTTTTCCTTTTTTCCTTTTTAATTCTTTATGGATTCATTCACGTCAATTTGGCTTTGAAGTTTTGCACGTGAAAGCGCTTATTTTATTCAAAAAATACTGGATTTTATTGTTCGTGGTGGTCGTGTTCAGTTTTATCTTCATTTTGCTTTCTTTTTGGAATTACAACCTTTGGAAGGCTACTGTTCTATTTTATATTAATTTCTTTTCTTGTTCTGTACCGGTTGCTGTCACACCCATGGATGAACCAAGTGTTGAGCTGGACTACAATCCTGAGAATATCTATTTGAATCAGAGGTGGAGTAATATTTTTGCCACGCAAAACAACCCCTTGCTTAGTCTTGAATTGTCTTTGCCTGCTGCATCATCATTTTCAGGTACCACTGACAATTTAAAAGAATTCAGTGATTTAAGTAGAGAACTAGAGAATAACTTATATAAGCTACAAAGATTAGTATGGCAAAGAAGGCATATGGAAGCAAGCCTGCATTTTCATCTAATTCCATGCGGCATGCGGGTTTTATGTATGCCGACTTATGGGGATAGTCACCCTGAACTATTGAAACGGTGGCAAGAACTGAATATAGAGCGAAGTTATAAATATATGAGACTTCTTATTGATTATTTTTCCCCCCTTGAAGCCGAATTGTCACAACAAGTAGAGGCTTTGAACAAAGATCTACGGGCCCGCTTCAAGGGAGGATTATATGAGAAAAGACTTGACACACTCTATACACAAATAGCCCTATATAGTGATAAATTGCAGCAGACGAAATATCGCAAGCTGCAACGAGACTATAGGGATTTTTCATCAGGACAGGTGTTCCTTTGGCCAATAACTAATCGTGGCAGTGAACAAAGGGGTTCAAGAATTGTTAATTATAATGCACACAACAGGGACTTTCAGTGTAATAATGATACTGAAGTGAGGAATGATGCTCCTTCTAGTCAGATCAATAAAATGGGTGATAACATGATAAATGATTCTGAGGTTCCAGTTACGTCACCTCCCAAAAATTCTGAATTGAATACTCCATCGGTTACAGCGACTCCACCTCCCAAACCAGCAGGCATTAGTGGTGCCAAGAGCAGATGCCAATTTAGGAGCCAAACCTAAGGTTCACAACAGGAATATGGAACATTTTTTTCCTTCTCCATGAAATTCAGAGGAACATCCAGGATGAGGTCGAACAGCAGAGGTCGCAGAAAACAGAAATTCTCAGGGAATTTCCAAGGTATGAGACAAAGAAACAAGAACTGAATCAACTCGTCTTTAACTTTTCTAATTTGAAACTTAATGTGGTTGATTATTCTTTGTTGAATAAGGGACTATCTTTTATTCCCTCTCAACCGAGTGATCTCAGTGAACTTTTGATTGACCTTAGGCTATTTGGGCATGCAATAGCCCTGAAATTAATGTTTCCTATTGATTAGGGGACTGGTCTACAAACAGCATGTATATTTAAACACAAAAGTTCGTTTGTTCCAGTATTGCCTTCAAATGTAGAATGTTTTATTTGTTTATGTGAAAATTAATTTTATGCATATTTTTCGAGATTAGAGCGAAGATGCATGTATTTTAACTTAAGTAAAGAGCAACAGTATTCACTGAACATGTTATCTAGTAATGATAATTTAACAATAAGACCAGCTGACAAGGGAGGGGGGATAGTACTTCTAGATTCCCCATGACTATATTACAGCGATGTATGATATGTTGAAGGATGACAGCACTTACTGTGAGATTGACCACAAAGAGTTTCTGGATATCATTATTAGAGTGCATGAAGACCTGTATGATCTATTAATGTGTAGGCAAATAACCCCAGAGCTTTATGGCTATTTTCTGGTTGAAACACCTTTAATACCTTATATTAAAGGCTTGCCTAAGGTGCACAAAAATATTTTACCCCCACCGATGAGGCCCATAGTAGTAGGTAATGGCTGGGTTACTGAAAGAATTTCCATATATATTGAGAGTATCTTGGGACCATTGGTAAGAAAGATACCCACTATACTCAGGGATAGTTACCAGTTAATTAATTAACTTACTACTTTCATAGATGGAAGTTTGAATCCATCTTTCTTATTAGTAACTCTGGATGTTAAAAATCTTTTTACATCCATTCCCAATGACTATGGTGTTGAAGCAATTAGATAACTATTATGCTCAGTTAATGATATTGATATGAACAAAGAAATACTTGTCTGTACTTTATTGGAGACAGTATTGAATAATAATATTTTTATGTTTAAGGGTAGTTTATTTGCACAGAGATGGGGTGTCGCTATGGGCACCCCTTGTGCAAATTCATATGCGAATCTGGTGGTTAATCACTGGGAAAGGAAATTTCTTTTTGGAAATACATCATTTGCATAGATAATTTTTTATAGGAGGTTTGTGGATGATGTATTATTCTTTTGGAAGGGCAGTGTTGATGAACTTAGAGCTTTTATTAGCCATTTAGAATCAACCACTAGTTTCTTAATATTTACGCTGGACTTCTCATATAGTCAAGTTGATTTTTTAGATATCAGCATTATTAAGGATTCCAATGGGAATATTTCCACCTCTCTGTTTAGAAAACCATGCTGGAAGAATGCGTTATTGCATTATACCAGCATGCCTCCCAGATTTGTTTTCCCTAACATTGTCAAGGGACAAAGCATTAGGATTAGCAGAATTTGCAAGGATCCTTTGAATATGCAGACTGAACTGAATTTCATGCGAACCCTATTCATTGATAGGGGTTATAATAACACCATGGTGGATAACATTCAGAACATGGTTTTGCAGGGATTAACATCCAGTGACAGGGGCACTCATTTTAAGAACAAGAGATATTCACAGCGTCAGAATCAGGTCACTTTCTCAACTAGATATACCAATGATAATAGTAAAATAGTTGAGATAATAAAGAGGAACTGGCAGCTACTGATAATTGACCCCAAGGTCCTTAATATTGTAGGACCCACACCTAGATTCACATATAGAAATAGTAAGAGTCTAAAAAGAATCTTATGTAAGGAACATCCACACATTCAATGGGATATTTCCAGGGTAAATAAGCTAGGTACCTACAGTTGTAATAAATGTAAGATGTGTAAGTTCATAGTTAAAGAACAGAATTTTAAACATCCTACCATTGATTATATCTTTATACCTAGGTTTTTTGCCAATTGTGACAATGAAAACTTGATTTATTTAGCAACATGCACACATTGCGCTGCATTTTATGTTGGGATCACTTCGAGGAAATTAAAGGATCAAATTTATAATCATATATATGATATAAATAAACAAGATATACGGAATGCTTTAGCAAAACATGTTGTTGAGCATGTGAATCATAGCTCTAGGTCTAGAATACTACAATTGGTGAATAAAACTAACAGAGGGGTTTATAATATGAATTATCTGGAATATATGGAGCTCTCATGGATTTTTAAGTTAAGAGCCCATATTGAACCGGGACTGAACCAACATATTAGCATTAAGCCAGTATTAGAGGCCCAAAAATACTAGATATTGAATATTTAATATGGCCAATTGTTAATATATATATATATATATATATATATATATATATATATATATATATATATATATATATATATATATATACATATTATTTTCTAGTTTTAATATTATATTATTTTATTTAGTGATTATTCATTACTGAAGATTGAATGCTATATATTAATTGTCGGTACACCATTAGGTTTTATGATACTAATTTATATATGGATTAGATATTTGTATTTGTAGTATAGGTATTTTGTTTTTGTTTTTGTTTTTTGTTTATTTTTATACATCAATTGCGACTAAAAGGTTCATTATTTCTATATATGCCTATACTGAAGCTTGTTTGCTGCTATAGTATATGAACCCTGTTTCTTTAAGGTTTGAATGCTTCTGTTGATTAATTATTGCAATTATTCAATTAGGAGTTATTGAGTTCAGTATTTAGATACTGATATCTGTTACCTGTAGTAAGATCTGAAGAAGCGTGCTATGTTTTGTATGTGAAAGCGCTTATTTTATTCAATAAATACTAGATTTTATTGTTCGTGGTGGTCATGTTCAGTTTTATCTTAATGTTGCTTTCTTTTTGGAATTACGACCTTTGGATGGCTACTGGACTATTTTATATTTATGTAAAAACACTCTGTGTAGGCTCTGCATGAAATCTACATGGGGTTTATTGAATCCTGAAGCATGACTTTTTCCTTTTTTCCTTTTTAATTCTTTATGGATTCATTCACGTCAATTTGGCTTTGAAGTTTTAAAGTTGCAGAATGCAAATGGGTTAACATTTTTAGAGTTGATTAAAATACAGGGTTGAATGCTGTGGCTGTCATGAAGCTCCTTCTTAAAATGAACTATACCAAATTATAGTACATAGAATATGTATGTATTTCCACGAATGTATGTATTATTACCATAAGCATTTTATAACTGTAAACGTACATGTTTGTGTGTATCTCTCTCTCTCTCTCTCTCTCTATATATATATATATATGGTACACATGTTTCAAAATTCTAATATTAATATATTGGTTATGTATAATTGGGCTAAGTTTCACTTTAAAAATTTCTCCTTTGAAAATATGTTTTTAATAATGAGTGTATTTAAAATGCCAAGCATCCACTAAAGTGCTTTTAAAAAGAAAATCTACAATGAGCCCAGAATAAATCTGGAAGTTGTTAGGCTATTTATACCCAAACTGTTGTTATAAGACTTATCTAGAATTGTTAAACTTTTTAGCCAGTAATGATATTTTAGTTTCTAACAGTTGCAGCCCTGTCTTGGAATCCCAGAGAACAGCTGCATAATTATCAAAAGGACAAACAAATTACAAACAATGATACAATACTTTTACTAACACAGTATGAGTAAGCTTGTACTTATAGCTAATATTTGAAACACCTGTATGAAACAGTATGGCTACTACTGCAAACCAGTTGCATGATAAATTCACTAATGCTTGCTTAAAAATGTCTTAATTTCCAACAAACTGTTTTATCAGGAGAACAATGACCTTGTAAACAAGTTAAAGAAGGACTTACATGCTGCAATAAATTGTAAAGATTATTATGTTTGATTGAATATGTGATGATATGGGCTAGTGCCAGCATAGCTTGCTAGAGTTTTGTAACGGATGATATCTTTTGAATATCAAACTGATGTGTACAAGATGCTTGTGTTATAAATGTATTGGAACTATATGGCATTTAAATAAACTGATTTGTACAGATGCTTATGTTACAAATGTATTAGAGCTGTATGGCATTTGAAAATCAAAATGTGTTTGTAAAGCTGCTAGTGTTAAAAAATGTATCATATTGAGTTTCAAGAGCAGAGATTAATCATCTAGCTTACTTTCAGAAAAATAAGGGAAATGTAAATGAGCTGTTAAACCATTAAAATGGCATCCCACTGTGTTGAATGGAACTGGAGTCAGTAGGTCTGGGAGAGGCCATTGTTTAACAGCTTCTGTAAAGAGGGGAAGCACTGTAATTGTTTCATGGATCCAGGGCACTGCTATACACATTTAGATGTGTATTGTAGCTGTCTATGCTAAATTCCTATCTCAGCTTCAAAAGAGGATACTGTGAGAACCTAGAGTCAGGTTATCAAACGAGGTCATTCTGCCAGCCATCTTGGAAATTTTAGATAATACAAAGAGATATCTCTCAATATTGAGTACTCTGTCTTGGGCCTGACAACAAGAAGGATCATTCACCACATCATCTGCCTTGCTTTATGAAGTAAGTAGGGAATAATAATTCTCCCAGATTCAGTCAGGAATATAGTGAAGCTTAGTTTAGGTATTGTTTTTATTTATTTGTCTGACTCTGTCCATCAATGTTATTTTCAATATTTCCTGTGATTTGAACTCTGTGGTTTACTATAAATATATATTCAGTATTTTCATGTTCTTTTATTATTTATTATTAAACATCTGTAATTCTAGTTGACACTTTATGCCAACCTCTAAGCCAGTATAGTCATAAGTAGTTCGTAATCATTGTTTAGGACTGATATGAATACTTGCTTGCTATGTAGAAATCCTCATACTTGTTTGTTCTTAATCTGTGGAGCTTTTTCCCTGGGCCCCTGTTGAAAATGGACATGTATCCAGTCGGACTCTCCTGTTCAACAAATGTAAAATAAATATTTCAAACTTTTATTGTGGTTGGTCCTTGTAGAAAGTATTTAACCTTTGAAAGTGCTTATATTTAATTGGTGACACTGTGTGGGCCACTCCTGAAGGCCTAGCTGTCTTGGTCAACTGCTACCATTTGTATTAGTGTTAATATTACACAGTATAATTGGATACCCTTTGTTAAGGGCCTTAGAGTAGCTAATTGTGGAGTGTCTGGTGGCAGTGATAAGTACCTTATACTCTGGGCAGAAGATTGCAGAGCAGGTAAATCTGTGCCAGCCTTTCCCAGGTGTGTGTGCGCGTGTGTGTGTGTGTGTGTGTGTGTGTGTGTGTGTGTGTGTGTGTGTGTGTGTGTGTGTGTGTGTGTGAGCTACTTGGAGTATGGACATGTAGCACTGGTCACAGAGAAGGTTCTGGAGGACTTGGGTTGGACACTCGGCTGAGGACCAAACCTTACAGCTGTACCAGTGGGGAGTCTTATTGTGGTCCTGGAGGGAGACAGATATAAAGAAATCCAGACCCCAGGCTGACTGTGTTCCCCATGTACTCTTAATAGAAACTGTATTTGGTGCACAGAGCTGCATCTGGAAATACTATGTGTATCTATTTCTCTCAAAGTGAATGGTCTCCCACCAGTGTCAGTGGTGAGGATTGAGGCTCCTTGATCACTAACCCAGAGAGGGAATGTCACAAGATGGTTTAATCTATTAATGTTAAATGAACATACCTGCAACAGAAAGTTTCAAATATGCAACATAGAATGCCCCTAAGGTCTTCTTTCCCTCCCCTATCAGGTGTGTGTCAACAAGAAATAAAAATATAGTAGAACAAAAAATGTTTTACAAGGGGAAGGGAAGTTCCCCAAGCTAGTAACATCAAAATGCATCATTCTAGCTAATTAAACACATTTGGTTATCTGTGTTGTTGTTTCACATATATGTATGAGTGAAAAGGATATAGTTTTGTACTTAATCTAGAGAGCAGCTGGATAAGCAAGTCTGGAATGGTAATTTGTCTAAATAATATCTTCAAAACATCAGCAAAAACGGACTTTCTCAGACCTATGCCAGGGATCCCTGCTAATGGAGGGAGGGGTGTATGTGCCCCTATTGGCCAGTGTATACCCACCATAAAGCCCAGCGGCCCTGGGTCAATAAACTGGCTGGCCAGTGTTTAGTTGCCCAGCCTGGGTTACCAGATTACCTCCACTAATCAATCTGCCAAACATGAACTGAGAATTGCTACACTTAATATAGGCTTGCTGACAGGACACAGCTTGGATGTGGATGACATGATGGTACAGAGGAGGCTGGACATCATATGTATCCAAGAGACAAGATGGAAGGGCAGTGCAGTGAAGCCACTTGGCTTGGGATACAGAGTCTACTACTCAGGAGGAGGACAGGCTAGAAATGGTGTGGAAATTATGGTGAGACAGGCTTCAGAAGGCAGTAAGAGATGTTATCAGAATTAGTGACAGACTCATGGCAATCAGACTCCAGTGTAATGATAGCGCAGCATTCATAATTTCAGCCTATGCCCCACAGCTAGTAAGGAAAAGAGTCCATTCAGACAGCAGTTACAGGACTTACAAGACAAAGTAGGACAACATGAATTGGTGTTGATAAAGGGTGACTTGAATGCACATATCGGGACAGACAGAATAGGATATGAGGACTGCCTGGGTTCACATGGGTGGGGCAATAGGAATAAAGAAGGAGAAGCCATTCTAGACTTCTGTCTGGCAAATGGCTTGATGGTGGCCAACACATAGTTCAGAAAGAGAGAGAGTCGGCAAGATCACATACAGTTCCAGTAAGGAAAAGGGCACTGAGGTAGAATCAATGATTCAAAATCATCTCCAGTGAAACAGTCAGCCCACAGCATAAACAACTGGTTGCTACAATCAGCTGCAAACAGTGGTCAGAGAAGGCTCTAAAGTCAACAAAGACCAGGTTGAAGACCTGAAAGTTGAATGGAGAGAAAGTACAACAGTTCAAAGAATTACTCAGGGCCCCAGTACTCCAAGGAGAGGAGGATATAGGTGGAGTTGAAGATGAATGGCAGCATCTCAAAGCAGCATTTGTGAGGACTACAAAACTGATATGTGGCTAAGCCAGATATGGAAATAAGGTATATAAGGAAAGCTGGTGGTTGAATGCAGAAGTCCAGTAAGTCACCAAAAGAAAGAAGGAGTGCAGGAAAAACTGGGAAATAGAAAAGACTGACCAGGCTAGGAAGGAATACTGGTTGGCTAACAAAGCAGCTAAGAAAAGAGTTGCAATTTAAAAAAAAACAGGGCATCACAGGCACTCTACCAGCTTCTGGAAAGTGACTCAGTAGATAGCACAAAGAGACTATATCAGGTTTCAAAGCAAAGACAGAAAGATAAAGAAGATAATCAGACACCCTTCATAAGGGATGCCAGCAACAACCTGCTCATCAGTCCAGAGGACATCAAAGGCAGCTGGAATGTGTATTTCCAGCATCTTCTGAATGAAGAAAATCCCACAGAAGCTGTACTGTCCCACACACAGCCTAGGATAAGAGAATACGAGGAGCCCACCCTAGTAGAATTAAGACTAGGACTAAGGAAAATGAAGTCGGGGAAAGCAGCAGGCTCAGATGAGGTCACAGCAGATATGATAAAGATGATGAGTAAACTAGGGGAGAAATGGCTCCTGAGGGTACTCATAGCTGTATGGAGACAAAGGCATATCCTATATGACTGGAGAATAAGCATATTCATGCCCGCATACAAGAACAAAGGAGACATCCACAACTGTGGGCAGCACAGAGGCATCAAACACCTGCCACATTGCATGAAAGTTCTGGAGAGGATGCCTGATGAATGGATATGCAGAATAGAAGAATGTAAGATGGGAGATGAGCACTTTGGATTCAGATCAAGATGCAGCACAACTGACCCGATGTTTGCAGTGAGAAACTAAGCACAAATAAAACAGTGGTAATGGCATCAAATTGGGGAAATCAGAAGACGCTGAGAAGTGAGACAGAAGGAAAGATATTGGAACAGGTTAATAGTTCCAAGTATCTTGGAGGGGTGGCTAAGAAGAAGGGAAGTCAGAATGAAGAGGTCAAAGCTAGAATCAGAGGGGCTGCAGCTAACTGGCATAGAAACTCAGGTGTAGTCTATGATAGAAGAATGTCAAAGAAGCTGAAAAGTAAGTTGTATAAGACAGTGGTGTGTCCAGTATTACTGTATGGTACAGATACCATGGCAGAAAATGCAGAGCAGATGAGAACACTAGAGGTGATGGAAATGAAGTGCCTGAGAAGGGTGGCAAGATGCACACTGTGGGGCAGGTGAAGAAATTAGGACTTATGACCAGAAGCCAGAGTAAACCCAATTTGAGAAAACATCAAAAAGAACATATTGTGGTGGTTCAGACACGTGCAGAAAAGGAGAAGACAATCTGGTGAAGAAGAATTGGGACAGACAGGAAGGAGGTAAGACGAATTGAGGACGTCCAGTAAAGAGCTGGATGGATTGTGTGAGAGAAGATCTGTGACAGTCAAGCATGAGTGTTGAAGAAGGCAGGAGTGTGGCATTGAATTGAAAGAGATGGTGATAGTTAACACGATACCCTGACCCCATGTAGAAAATGGGAAAAGGGGGGCTGATGATGATGATGATCAGCAAAGGCCTTTCTTCTTTCCACAAGATTGCAAAAGTGGTAATACAAGATTGAACGTTTAGCCTGATGGACCAGCACTTTTTATGGTGTCTTGAAGTGACAAATTTCTCTAAGATGAAAAAAAAAAAAACAGTTGACTTTAACTTCTTTGTTAGTTTATAGCTTAGGAAGATCTACCCAATGAACTATATACAAGTGCATCAATGGATCTATATGTGAAAAGTCCTTATGGAATAATTGTGTCACAACAGAAAAAAGTCAAGCCTTGTGCTACATCCTAGTGTTCTGGTATGCCCACCAAAACACAGATTATACCTCCTAAATTGCAATTCCTAATTTTGCAGTAAGTGCTTTAAGTTGTTTTTCAGGCATCTAACAGCTTTGTTATCCAGTGCATGCATCTTATTCAGGACACTGGAAAATGTCTTAAGAAAATGCAATGAATGGCTGACTGAAAGTCTACATTTTATCTAAAATGCCTTTAGGAGACTATTTGCCATCATTACCATCCAAAGAAAATGAATGCAATGTGATAACTGTCTTGTTTAGATTGTCCATCTCAATCATTTTTTCTCTCCACTCAATTATTGTGTAGTAGTCTGCAACGGTTCAAGTGGCTGTAAAAACATTAGGAAGGGTTTTGAAGAAAAGGATAAATATCGCTTGAATTAACAGCATACAAAGAAAGCTAGAAATCAGCCAGTGCTGAAGGCAGAGCCTAACATTTAATAGATTCTTCTAAACTACCTACAACTACAGAAATGTCCAGAGGTACTGGCAACAGCTCAGTAGGACTGACAAATTAGTCTCACTCTGTAAAAACAGAATGTTGCAAAACAGCCTTTTGCGAAAATGTGATGTATGAGTGAGGGTCAGGGACACTTTCCTAGAAGTACATGTTTTGTCAATGGTCATGATATCTTTGAGAAAATATGTGAGAGTTGATGATTTCAGTGTATTCTTCATTTACATAGTATATTGACCTCATTGGTCAGGTCATACCACAAAGCTGTCTCCTTTGAAATAAGTATTAAGAATGGAACATCAGCTTACCCCAAAACATTTAAAAAATATTCAAAGGCTAATCACTTCCTACTAAGTCTAGCAAAATTCCAACCCCTCAAACCCTGAAAACATAGCTGCCTATACAGAATTGTTCAGAAAACCCTTGTACAATCATGTATATAGCTGCATAGAGCTGGCAGTAGCTACTTGAAATAAACATCCTAGTGGAATCCCAGTATAAATAGGTTTTGTAGCAAAAGAAGGAAAATCAAATCCAAAAATAAGAAGGGCATTGTCCTATATGGTAAAAAAAACGTCCTCATCAATCTGAACAAGCAACTCTGGGGACTAATCAATTCCACCGAAGTCAAATTTGAGATAAAAATTGCCTCCCAATCTAAGGGCAACCATAAGGCTTTCTTCAGTTATGTCTGCAACCTTAAAGGTAACACCTAACAATGTGCCAAAATAATGGAATGGAACCACCTATGTGGAGCCAGGGGATATAGCAATCTGCTCGCCAATACATTTAGCTCCAAATGTATCCCCTTTCATTTCCACTCACCCCCAGGAAATACTCCTCACCATTTCTCCACCAACTACCATTAGGGACCAGGTCCTCACTGTGCTCTCTAGGGGCAAGAGCATTGTATAGATGGGCTCTGATAATATTCCTTGATGCCTCTCTGTTTTTTTAATTTCTCCAAATCTTTTGGGTTTCTAATGCCACAATGAGAATGGACTCCATTCCTAAGTCAAAGTACTATTAAAGTTCATGAAATTAGTATTGCTTCAATCTTTGATGTCAGCCAAAAATGCTGTTCTTAGTTCCCACAATATGTCCAGTAATGACTCCTGCAATCCGTACAGAGTTACATGTATTGGTAACATATCTAAATACAATTGTAGATTATTTTAATAAGACCCGTTGTTCCTACTACTACTATCGGAACTGTCTGGGTATCTTTCTTCCACAATGTGCTCGTTTCTGCCCACAAATCTTGATATTTTATGACTTTGTGTCAGTCACTGGGTGTGATGATTTCAATGATCAATGCTACTTTTGTCTTCTTTTCATGGACCACTATATCTGGTTTTCTCGCATCTGTCTTTTGAACTGTTGGTAATGGGTTATCCCATGTGATGTAAACTTCATCATTTTCTGTGATGCTTTGTGGCTCATGTTTCCAGTGTTTTTCAGCCACTACAATACTATAATATTTACACAATCCCCACTGCAACAGTCTTGCCACATTATTGTGCCTTTTGGTATACAATTCTTCAGCCAGTAGTATGTAACAACCAGCAGCAAGGTGTGTGACTGTTTCCAATTCTGTTTTACAAAACATCCATTTGTCTGTTTCTCAAACATGTTCAATGGACTTTGTAAACCAATGTGTACATAGCCCACTATCTTGGGCCGTCAATATTAACCTTTCATCTTTTTGGTTTGAATTCACCTCTCCTTAACCATTCCTACATTCGATCCTGATCAACATGAGGTTCTTCCAGACGTTTTCTATAATTGCAACTATATTTATGCATTTTCCACATTTCTTGCCTTCTCATCTGGTCCTTCACCTTACATTCTTTCATTTTTTGGCACATTCAGTTGCTGCTTGATTTTTATCTGCTTCTGGTTTAATTTCCATTCCTGCTTGATAACAATCTGTTTCTGCTAAACTAAGAAGGGAAGTCATCTTAGATTTATTCTCCTCATGTTTCAAAACTTTCACTACATTTGGGTCTTATGAGGTCAGCACATATGTGTGCAGTCCCGCAATTGCAGATCTATACATATAATCAATTTCAAGGAGGCCCATACCTCTTTCAGAGCGGGGAATATATAATCTTGGTATGTACTGATTTTTATAAATCATTTGGTGAGCATGAAGCATCCTTCCTGTTTTCCTGTCTAATCTACCCAATACATTTTGGGGCCAGTCAATCACTCCAAAACTACAAGTTAGGGCAGGAAGAGCAAATTGGTTTATAGCCTGAATTTTGTTCCTATATGTCAGCTCTGGTTTTAGGATTAATTTAAGTCTTCTAAAATATTCTTAAGTTTATTCACATTTGTTCATGTTTTACTGTTGATCCTTCATCAATTCCCAAATATTTATACCCTCCCACAATTATCAGTTTTTTTTATATCACATTCTTGTTCCAAACTGATGTTTTCTTGGTGCTGCAGTTTTCCTGCTTTAAAGGTTGCTTTTGCACATTTATCAAGACAAAATGACATTCTTATATCATCTGAAAACGTTTTTGATTACTTGCAGTTGTGCTTTCAGTTCCTCATCTGATGAGGTATACAGTTTTAAATCATCGACAAAGAGAACATGAGAGGTCTTTACACTTTTTTGTTTTTTAGGAGCTAAATTATAGTCGTGGCTTAATCTGTTATGTAGACAGCTCAAAGGGTTAATGGCAAGTCAGAATAGCAGCTGTGACAGGGAGTCACCCTGGAATATCCCCCTGTGAATTTGTATCCTTGGAAAAATAATTTGTCCTTTATCGTGGCTTAATTGCAAAGTAGTCTGTCACTGTTTCATGGTCACTGTAATGTAACTGATCAGTGTAGGGTGTATCTTACACATTTTTAAGCACTCCTTTATCCATGAGTGTGGGATAGTATCAAATGCTTTTTGTAGTCAGTCCATACCATACTTAGATTCTTCCCACTTTTTACAGTTCTCCATTATGACTTTATTTAGCAAAGATGATCCATATAATCTTTTATTACCCTTTTGTTCTATTGCCTGATTGAATTTTCTTCTAAATGACTATAAACTCTGTCGGCATTAGTTCTGGTGTATAGTTTATATGTTGTCGGAAAGGCAAGTTATTGGTCTATAATTTTTAGGATAACTTGCAGGTTCACTCTTAAGTAGGAGCATTGTTTTTCTTCTTGTTAACCAGGTTGGTGTCTGTTTGGGGTGTGCATATAAATAGTTCTTACTCACGGCCAAATCTTCATACAAATATGTTAATACTTTTTGCCAGAAGTTAGGTACTAAATCTGGGCCTAGGGTTTTCCATTTGGAGGCTTTTCTTAACTTTATCTCAATCTCTCTGGAAGTTACTTCATCCAATTTCATATCCTGTACCTTTGAACTTCTTATTCTTTCTTTTACTTCTTCTATCTATTTAACATCTTTGTTATGTTCCACAGGATCTTCATTCTTCATTCTTTTTTGGGTGGCTTTTCAATTACTTTTACATTGTTTCCCAATTCTCTATAGAACATTTTAGGGTCATCAATAAATTACTTATTTTGTACTTTTCCTTTATATTTATCTGTGCATCTTCCAAGCTTTTCTGCCTGTGCTGATATTTTTAGTTTATTATTTGCAATAGTGCAAGATAGATCCTGATCCATTATAATATGGCGCATTGCTTTTTTTCACGTCTATCTTTCAGAGTATTTTTGTTGATCTGTTCCCTCTTCTATACTCTTCTAACAGTGACACTTCTTGTCTTAATTGCTTTATAGTTTTCTTTATTCGATACTTCCATGATGGTATTCAATTTCTCCCCTTCCTTTCCATCACTACCCAGTGTTCTTATGGTAGAATTTTATCAGTTATTAATTTAGCTGCACAGTAATATATCCTGTATACTTCTGTTATATTGCATGGATCTCTAGGACAGTCCTAATTACTGTATTGTTTTGTTTTATCAGACTTCTGACTTTTTGGGTTTTACTGACTTGCAGTCTATTTCTTTCATTGATCTTAATATGTCTATCTATCCCCGTTAAATCAAGCAATTCTTCTGTTAGCTCATTTTCTTCTAAACAAAGGGCACATTTTTTGTTCTTCATTTCCGGTGGGCATTCTATAGAGAGTTGTATATCATCTTCCTGAGGCACAGTCTCTTGAATTTCATCTTGTGTCATATGGTAACTCACTGGCCTATCACTCCTCAACATTGACTGCATCAGAGTTGCCACAGCTTCCTGTTCCTTCCCTTGCTGTCCAGCTGCAAGTGAACATTTATACTGGTTTCCTGTGGAAGGCTCCAAAATATCTTCATATGGCAACTGCTCAGTTGCTTCCCATTCCACTGGTTTCTTCCTAATTTGGATGTCTGTTGCACTATCCTGTTGTGATGATGCTTTCTGAATTAGATTTTCCTACACTGAATCCTTCACTTTGCAGGTACTCCATAACCTCAGTTTCTATTTCTTTAACTTCTCCATTACTAATCTCCTTTTCTACTTTTCCCCCTATGTCTTCTTATTTTTTGTATCGTAAAGTTTTCCATGCCTGGATTCATTTGCTTGTATTTCTCTTCAAATATCTTTGTTGCTGCTCTTTATGTATTGGTTAGTTTTGCTTTCTCCTTTGCATACATATTACACCATATTAAACCTCTTTTTCTTTCCCACATCCACATTTCTTCTTCAGATGTCTCCTGATCTTCCTTTTTCTTCTTATTTTGGGGACTTGTTCCATCATGCTGTGATGTAACCTGTGTTAGACCTTCTACACCAAATCTTTCACTTCTCAGGCATACCATAACTTCAGTTTCTATGTTTCTAACTTCCACTTTACTAATCTTCTTTTCTACATTTCTTCTTTGTGATGATATTTTTTATTGTGAAATTGTCCATATCTGGATGCCTTTGTCTGTATTTCTCTTTGAGTATCTTTGGGGTGCCTTTTTTGTACTGATCAGTTTGGCTTTCTCCTTTGCATAAATATTGCACCATATCACATCTCTCTTTCTTTCCTATGCCCATATTTCTTTTTTATACTTTTCAAAAATCTCTCAGTTTTGTTGTTTATATTTTTGCACTTCCTCAGATGCTTTTTTTCAAAACAGATCAAAGTTTATTGGTCTTTATAATGTTTTTCACAAATCTGTTGAATTAATGAACACAAATTTTTATTTGAGGCGTCTGACAGTTTTTCTTGTGGAAGTATTTTTCTTTCCTCTAATTTCTCTCACTCTTTTTGTATATCTTGTGTCTAGAAATTCTGGGCTTTTTGCATAATAACAACAACACATAATTTCTTTCTTATCTTCAATAGTCCAGTCTATTGTTTTTATTGCTGTTCTTTGGCCTATCAGTTTTTGTGATTTTTGTGAACTGCTACTTCGTTCTACAACAAGGGAGCCATCCTCCCCCTGGGCCTGGCCTGACCCCATTGTAGGAATGTTTCCGTATTTTGAGGATTCTACACTGTCTTTTTTTTCCAGTCCTGGCACCAGCGTGCCTACAAGGATTAGGCACTTTTTTATCCTGGGTCTTGTGCACCCAGCTATCTTTTTTATTTTTGACCTACTTCTGTCCGTGATATATGCTATATAAAATACAATCTATATATCAGTGTCATCTTGGTGAAATTTTGTGAAAAACAGGGTCCACCTTGTGAAGGTACTAACAAAGACTTGAGGATGAATCCAGTTTCAGTAATACCATTCTCCTTTGCTTGCTGACTTATCATCTCTCCATTTGGACCCTTGATGCCTCCTGAATGCATGAAAAATTACCTGTCTTGCCCACTAAAATCTCTATTTAACCATAGCCTCCAGACAAGTTTTGTGCCAAATGAAGTGAGGACTGCAATGGTTATCCCTCTATAAAAAGGGGGGCCCACTACGGCCCTGGGAACTACAGACTCATAAGTGTGACTAGTCTCATATGCAAGGCCATGGAAAAAATGACCATGGATCTGATAAGCAATGACATATGAAATCTACAGATACTGGACCCTACCCAGTTTGAGTTTGTCAAAGGGGGTCATGCCTGCTTAACACAGTGGACATCTTCAAGAAGGTCACTAAAGCTATAGATGATGGCAAAAGCGTGCAAACTGCATACCTTGCTCTGGCTAAGGTGTTTGGCATAATACCTCGCTCACACATTGTAGATAAACTTAAAAATTCAACATAAAATCATATGTCCCCAAATGGGTAGCCTGCTGGCTCACTGATAGGGCAGAAGAAGTCAGGAGATGGGAATCTACCTCAACAAAGAGGCTAATCACTATTAGAGTACCATAGAGATCAGTGCTGGGGCCGCTCCTTTTTGGCATCTACTTCTCTGAAGTCAAGGCAAATGTCAAGGGTCTCTGGCTAACCAAGTTTGCAGATGATTACAAACTAGGCATAGTCACTGAATCCCCTAAAGACACACATAAACATTCAAGAGGCCTGACATATACAAACAACTGGTGTCAGATGTATGGACTAAAACTCAGTGGAAAAATGCATAATAGTACTTTCTGGAAAGATATCCACTAATGGAAATTATCACATTTATTTATTTGTGTTTGTTTTTCAGAGTAGAGCACTGATCTCTATGGACTATTTTCAGCCCAGGAGTGTGTCTGGTTAAGTGACTTGCTCAGAGTCGCATAGTTAAGCAATGGAAGCTGAGGAATCAAACCTTGCACCACTGCACCACAGGAAACAGCTCTTTAACAGTTCTTTAATCCTCTGAGCCAAGTGCCAGGCATTGCTAATGCACTCCTAAAAGTAGACCCAGTGGTCAGGGACTTGGAAACATGTTGACTGTAACTTGACCTTTGACCACCATGTGTCTAATGTAGGGTTACCACCTGTCCCACTTTGCAAGGGACAGTCCCTCTTTGGGCTGTTGCGTCCTGACCAAAAATATTAAAAATGGTAAATGTCCTGAGATTGTAGGATATAATTATGTCCCATATTTTATGTAATAGTTGCATAAAATAGTTATTTCTGTATCTAAAATACCTACATCTTACAAGAAACAGGATAAGCAACTAAACTGCTACAAGAATAAGCTTTTATTTAGGCATAGAAGTAAAGTTCTATCCTTTGTACTGACCGTGGGTTTGTGTCGGCCTGTAAAATCTGATGTGTGTCCCGAAAATGTCCCACTATGGCCATTTGAAAAGGTGGCAACCCTAGTCTAATGTAGTCAGAAAACCATTGTGTATTGTACAACTTATAAGTAAACGCATGGCATTTAGGCCCAAGGAGGTCATTTTCCCACTGTATTCTGCTCTCATCAGAACAATCATTGAGTAGAATGCACCCTTCAGAGTATAACTGACCATGCACTAAGAATTCATATGCTGAACATCTCAAAGTCTTTTCCCTGGGCTTGGTTTCATTCCGACTGCTGTGTGGTGATCTATGCCTAGCCTTCAAGCCATCCTCTGATCCCACCCTGGTGCATTTGTTAAACATCTGCAAAACAATTAGCATCAGAAATACCCATTCAAAGGACCTAATCCTTGTCTCCAGCATAAACAGGACATGTCAAAGGGACAGGTATGTGTACCAAAGATTATCCCAATTACCTCACCCATAAGACGCAAAGTTGTCACTAACCAAATTCAAATGTAACTTGGAAAAATGGATGGGAAATTGTAAATTTACCCCAAGTGGGCACCTATGTCCTTAATGGACAGGGGCAGCCTGTGAATGCTTGATGTGTACAAGCCTATGTTATAACTGTAAATTGCTTTGGGTTATTGACACGTCAGCAATATTTTGGTAAATTTGGGGTAAGCTTTGCTAAGCTTAAACTGTGTCTTAGACCAATAGCCTAGCAGTCACCTGTGAACATATGCTGTCTGCTCTTTTTTTTCTCTCCAAACACCTTTATTGAATTATGACTTGTGACATAGGCACATTTACATACATATAAAAGTAATCACACTATATTTAACATAACAAACATTTTACTTCACTTATATGACTAAATACCATATAATCTAAGCAACCTTACATAAATTATTCAATTCCAGACTTTCTTAAAGAAGACACATCTTTATTAAACCGTCACTTACTACACAGGCAATCATACATTTATACAAATGAAAACAAACCACACCGACACAATCCTAGTTGCAATCATTTTACATCACAAACCATACTGACATACTCCCGGTTGTAAACATTATACATCACCTATAATCTACCCAATCTTTTTCAGTCAAACCTTACATAGCTCATTTAGGTCCTGTCGCCTTTTAAACCTCATTCCTCCCTTGTATGTATTTTTCCCACACTTTCCATTTTTTGCTATGTAGTTTGCTCCTACCCTTTTCTAAAGATCTCAGTTCCAGTTGTTTTATCTCTGTTACTACCTTCACTACTTCCAGTCTAGTTGGTTTAGATTTTGATTTCCATTTTCTAGTAATTGCTTTTTTGGCAGCCACCATTATTAGACACAGCAAGGCCTTACCATGCCTTGGCAATTCCAATTCTGTATCATAACTCAGAAAAATCATCTCCCTCATCAGACCAATATGACCACCCAGCATCTCTGGTAATGTATCCCACAGGGAATCCTTCAAGTCTGCCAATTCACTACATGCCCAGAAAATATGTTCCCAATTATCTCTATCTTCCCGTCACACCTCCAACATTTGCTGTCTGCCTGAGGAAAAATTCTCTGGAGTCTACCTGGGGTATAGAAATATCTATGCAAACATTTCCATGCAAAAATCCTAAATCTTCTAGATTTTGTTGCATATTTGAGAGACATGCATATATCCTCCAATAGTTTCTTTGTGAACTGCTTAACCAATCTCTGTTCCCAATCCTTTCTAACCTTCTATGATTGATTGTTATAGTTATCATGCAATATTTTATATGCTCTACTAATTATGCTTTTTTAATGGCAGCTTCTGTTCTAGATTCTACTAAAAATTCTACTAGTGCTGGTCTTTTGTTTAGGACCTCCTTATTTCTTTCTCTTTGCCTATACTCTGATATCAATCCCTGATAGGGAAGGCAATCTTTAACCCACAGTCCAAATAAATTCTTGACATCTTTTCTCTAGTTATTTGCTCCCAATACGTTGGTTCCTTTGCCAGTTTTCTCTAATAAATTCCAGCTCCCTCTTGCCTGTTGTCTGTATCCCTAATCTCCTTTATCCAATTCCGTGTTGGTTTAGTTCTTAGAACACTTTCTGTTACTGCATAGATATAATATTCTGTATGATTATTGGTATTCTCCTTAAAGGCCTGCATCCAAAATCCCAGTCTCTCCTTGCTTCTTGATCTTCCTCTGTTTCATCATCGTCCCTTTCCACTTTGAAATATAGTTTTCTGCTTGTGCTCTATATATGAGTTTTAACTGTGTAGCTCTGAAATACCCCTTCTAATTGAGTAAACCCAATCCATCCTGTTCTACTAGAAGAATCGGTTTATCCCACTTGGCGTTTGCCGTCTTCCCCTCCCAGATAAAGTTCTTCAGCTTTTTATTAATTGCTAACCACAACTTCTCCTCTGGGTGATAAAAATATGTCTGACCTGTGTGGAAGACTAAAAGGAGTAAAATATTTTAACTGCTTGTATCTTGTTATCCATATCCATATAACACAGCTTCAATTTTCTCAGTTTTTGTATTACCTTTTGTTTAGTCTCTTCCCACATATGCTGTCTGCTGTTGTAAAAATGGTTATGTTACAAAATTATCTCTTGGAATGTAAAAAAGATGTTTTTCAAAATGAACTTTTCTGCTCATCTTCAGTTTACAACAATCAAGGGAGAAAACTGAGAGCACTAATGCCATGATTTAGTGATTTGGATAAAACACACAATATCAGGGAAACATCAGCAACTACTCACATTGTTTACACATCAAAGTAGTATCCAGATGAACGTTGTTACCACTGTTACTGGTTTAAAACTTAAAAAATGTCCAGAGCTACAAATACTGTTACTCTTCACTGTCATGCCATATGTACACTCCTCTATAGATCCTCCCCAGTACATTTCTGTGACCCAGCAAGGAGTGTACGCCTGCTCCTCCCCTAACACCTCAAAGAAAGATATCACTAACATACGATGTAGCTACTCTGAAAAGACAAATGTCAGAAAAAGGTACCACTGAAATGCAGCGCAGCTGCTCTGAAAAGACAAACCTCAAACAAAAGGTACCACTGAAATGCAATGTAAGTAATCTGATATGCAACAAAGTCTAGAAGATTTAGGATTTTTTTCTGGAACTGTTTTCATGAGTATTTTTATACCCCAAGCAGACTTCAAAAAATTTTCCTCTGGCAAATGGCAAATGTTGGAGGTGCAATGGTGAAGAAATAAATAACTGGGAACATATGTTTTGGGAGTGGAATGACTTGACAGGCTTTAAAAATTCCCTACAGAGTACTCTGTCAGAAATCTTGGGTGAGAAAATGGGTGTAAGTAAGGAAATGATTTTTTTGAGCTTGGTTGCAGGGTTTGAATTAAATAACCATACTAAGGCATTGTTAAGTTTAATTCTGGTGGCTGCCAAAAAAGCAATTACTAGAAAGTGGAACTCAAAAGTCCAAACCAGCTGTATTTGAAGTAATGAATATTGTGACAAAGATAAAAGACTTGGAAGTGGGATGTTTAGAAAAGGCTAGGAACAAATTACCTAGAAAAAAATGGAAATTGTGGGAACAAGAATGCAGAATAATGTTTCGGAGGAGGAAGATAACTAAGGTTTACAGGAAGGCAGGAATTTATCAATTTATGTAAAGCCGTATTGATGATAACTCTATAAATGTGAACATGTTAATATGGTTTGTTTTATTTTATAAAAATGTATCTCTGCTTTTGTCATAAGTGATAATTTAATAAAGGAGTTAAAAAACAGGTGTGCCTCATGGCCCTTTACTGGGTCTACTAATCTTTAGCCTCTTAAGTTAATTGCTGTTAGAGTATGTAGGTAAACTATTTGGGGTCCAGTATGCTGATGACAATGCACTTCTTTGGTCAGGAATATGAATGAATCTGCAGGTAAACAGTTGCCAGCAGGACTCATTATGCTTGAAACATGGCTTAATGACTCCAAGCTCATTTTCATTACAATCTTTACTAGCCACAATGATCATAATCCTCTCCCAAATAACTCCTTCCTTTCCTCGTGCTACTGGTGAGTGCATTCCCTGCACTAATGATGCACCTTTGGTTAGTTCATGATCACTATGAAGAGTAATAAGGAGGGGAGTTATCAGGAAGTTCAGACAGCTGGGAATCTCTGTTTAGGTGACAAATACAAAAGCGCTGGAGAATCTGGTGTACATGTGTAAAGGATAAGGGAAGGCAGTCTGAATGACACTGAGAGACAAGGTAGGCACTTTAAAGGCAATAGGATGAAGGCATCATAAGCTGTGTAGAGGTTTATTCCACAGTTTGGGGTCAACAAAGGAGAAAGGACACTCGGCTGGTTAGTGTGCCTGGAAGGAATTGCAAGGAGGACTGCTTTACAGGAACTGAGAGTTCAGAAGGTTTGCACCAGATAAGGAGGGGACACAGATCAGTGCCATTTTGAGGTGGGTGGTGAAGTCAAGAGAGATGACAGAGAAGTAGGTCTGAATTATTTATTTATGTTTTTTGACAGTGAAAATTAATTTTCAGAGAAATTCTGGGGATAAAGCTTCATCACAATACACTTATATTATCAAGTGCATTTCAGATGGTTCCTAGAAAAACAACATTTACATTTCTCAGCAAGAAACAAACAAGACAGGTATATGCAGTAAAGCACTTATATACACGTCCATACATGTTCTGGTAGTTCTAAATTCTTGCAGGAAATAAATGGATTTATACTGTAGAAGGGAAAAGTTTAGTGTTCTTACTTTTCAGTATAGAAAGGTTTGCAGAATTCAAGAGATAATAATGATGAATATAGTTGAGAAGTAAGTTTTAAAAATATGTAGGAGGGGAGCATTGTATAGCAGGACAGTAGTAACACCACATGAGTTTCAACTTGGTGTTCCTGGATGGTTTATAACTTAGGTATATAAGGAATGCATGAGGGGGAAGAGTGTTGGATGGGGCAGTTAGAAAAAGAGCAAGATGAGTAGTGGTGTTTAAGTGTTTATGTTCGAGAAAGATGAGAATTCGTGTTTAAGAGGGGTACTGATTCCAGTGCAGATGGGAAAGTTTTTAGGGGTGTAATGATTCAAGTAAAGGAGGGGTTTATTGATTTAAACACAGAAGGGAAAATTGTTAGGGGTGTAATGATTATGGTACAGGACTGGAAAACTTCAGGCCAGTTTAGGCTTCTAAAGGATAATTTGATGCAACTTTGGGTGGTTGCAAATTGTGAAGTTTGGTTGGCTTAGTCTAGTTTGGTATAAAGACAGGACTGCAGATTTGTAAGGACATTAGTAGCATATAGATGGGAAAGAATAAGACAAGCCCTTATAATGGGGGGGGGGGGGGCTTGGTTTAATTCCATTAAAGTTTAATGCTCAGTCTAATGTTAGAGCTTGGAGTTTGGTATAGCTAATGGAATAAGGGAGTTGGTTGTTCATCACAGTAACCAAATTTTGTGGACTACTGCCTGTGTTACAGAAAGAGTTTTTGAACATCACAGTTTTTGTCTTTCTTTTTTTGCAGGTATAGTATAGATTCATCCAAGAAGAGCTGTATTTTGTAAAAGATGTCTTGTATGTTGGCTATATCTTATGTAATAGCCAAAGAAGGAGACATAAGTGGTACAGTAGTCTACATATCGCACAAGTCTACCTTCACCACAGTGGAACCAGATTCAATTTATAAAAACTTTGAAGAGAGATGGGACAAATATACAACCTAGAAAACTTTGTGTAGAACACATGAGAGCAAACACCTGCCTTCTTGACTAGTTAAGTTCTGCATTGTACATTGCAAGCAAGCTGTTAGATGGTTTGAATGGTATTAGATGATGAGAGTAAATGGCTTATAGAGTAGGAATTCATGGCCCAAAAAGTGTCAAAGGCCATGAAGGGATCCGAATGTTAACAGTTTAAAAATAAGCTGTCCTGTAACTGATGTTTCTGAAGTTGTAATGTAATTCTAAAAGTGGGAGGGCAGTTCAATGGGTTGCAAATTGTTCAAGGGGACTCATGCTCTCTTTTGTGAAGCTAAATGATTATGCCACTCACAAGGCTGGACAAAGAGAAGATAACAGTTAGTTGCTTATCTGGGGCCAGGATCCACCAAGCTACACATGCACTCATGTCATTACACCTTAGGTACCAGTATGATTCAAATGTATTCCATGCAGGTGTGAGTGTTCTGAGATGTACCTTTCTAGACTATATGACGAAAGACATATGAGTATCAGAGTATGTGTCTCAGGCTGGTATGTACCTAGTATTGAGCAGCATTCTACCTTCACCAAGGATGATGCCACGATATGATAAATGATGATTAACTTTAATAATTGTCTTAGTTTCTGCTGTCATTCTAAAGGGATTCAATATTTGTCAGTATGGAAGGATATGGATAACAAAGCATGTTTCTTTGCCAAGGATGGTTTGCACCTGTACCCTCTCAGCTTCCAAATATTGGTTAAAACTTTATGCTACCTGTAGAGCCTTTATTAGGAAATGCCAGACTGACAAATCTAGCATAATAAAGGTGACTCAAGGAAACCTTAAGTCTTACTGCTCAGTGCTGGAAGGTAAAACACAAAGCTCCACTCCCTTCAAGCTCTCCTTGCCCTGGAGAATGTAGACATCTTTATAGTTATCAGGACACAGTTTAAAACTGCAGAAAGTACTTGAGCAGTGCAAGATTTCAGTGCCTTCCACACATTTAGGTCATCAACTACATAGACAGAGACTAAAGGTGGAGGAGTCTCAATCTACCATATCCTAGCAAGCTATAAGTCACCCTCCAAAAAACCTTTAGCTCATATTTAGACCTAATGGAGTCAATTACCCTTCAACAAAAACAATGTATTCATGGGGGACTTTAACTGCCCTTGTATAGACTGAAAATCCTATATAGCCTAAATTTTGCAGGCACAGAGATTTCTGGACTTTGTAAACACAAAGACCCTTGACTAGGTAGTGGATATGCCCACTAGGGGTTCTAATATATTGGACTTGGTATTCACAGGTATGGGAGAACACTGCACCCTCCCCATGTCACTTACTCCCTGGTAATATCTGATCACAAAGCTGTCTCTTTTGAAATAAAAATCAATATGTTAACCCCAATAAACCTTTATCTTGTTACACTTAGGAACCATTCCAAAGCAAATTACCTTTGATTAAGTGATAGCGTTTCAAAATTTAAGCTCCTTCAAAACCCAGACAACACAGCAACCTGTTTGGAATTGTTCACAGAAACTCTGTACATCAATATCAATGGCTGCATACAGACTGCTATACCTACCAGAAGTAAGCCCAAAACTAACTGTAAAAACAAACCACCCTGTGGAATCCAAAATTAAACAGGTTATCAACAAAAGGAAAAATGTCATGGCTAAGATCAGAATTGAAACTCCCCAAAACATAAGAACTCGCTCATCAAACTAAGCAGAAAGCTAAGAGGTCTTGTCAAGGCCAAGAAAGTTGATTCCAAGGTCAAGATAGCCTCAAAGGCAAAAGACATCCATAAAGCCTTCTCTAGTTATGTCAGAAACCACAAAGGCAGCACACAACAGTGTGCCGAACTGGTGGTTAATGGTGTCACATTCACTGAGCCAAGTGATATAACAAATCTACTGGCTGAAAAATTCATTTTCAACTTTAGCCCCTACTCATCCCTAGCCACCCCCCAGAAAATACATTCAAACATAACCCAACCTACTATAAATGGGGAGCAGGTCCTGGCTGCGCTCACATAGGCCAAAAACGTAGACTCAGTGGGACCTGATAATGTCCCAGTCTGCCTCCTGAATAGCCTAACATATCTATTGGGGCCATTGGAGTCACTATTTAACTGTAGTCTCAGAACAGGCTTTATGCCATGTGAATGGAGGACTGCAATGACCGTCCCTCCTCATAAGGGTGGACCATCAACAGAGCTCAGAAACTATAGATCCATTAGTCTGTCTAGTCTAATAATCAACAGTGAAATAGGAAACCTTCAGACACTGGACCCAACCCAGTTTGTTTTTGTCAAGGGAAGGTCATGCCTACTAAATCAGGTGGACTTCTTTGAGCAGGTCACCAATGCAATGGATGAAGGTAAAATAGTGCATACTGCCTATCTCAACCTGGCTAAAGCATTTGACACAATATCCCTCTCAAGCATTGTAAACAAACTTATGGAATTGGGCATAAACCTCTACATAACATACTGGATAGCCAGATGGCTCACAAATATGACCCAGGAAGTTAGGATTGGCAAAACTCACTCCACAAACAGACCAGTCACCTGCAGACTCCCTAAGGGCTACATGCTGGTTCTGCTCCTCTTTGGCATACATTTCTCAGAATTCAAGGCCAATGTCAAGGGCCTCTGGCTGCATATGTTCACTGATGATTACAAGTTAATAGCAGTCACAGAATCCCCCAAGACACTAACGTCTTAAAGGAGGGTCTAACACAGGCAAGTGATTAGTGCCAAAGCCATGGCTTAAAACAAAATGCCAATAATTGCATAATAGTACCTTTTGGGAAGTTGGTTACCCCAGAAAACTATGTCATCAACAAAACACCCCTAAGACTTGTCCTGGTAGTCAGGGATTTGGATACTCAAGTAGATAGTAACCTAGCCTTCAACCAATATGTGTCCAGAGTAGTAAGGAAATCATTCTATGCCACTCAGCTTATATGCAGGGGCATGGCATTAAGGTCCAGTGAGGTCATTATGTCACTGTATTCAGCCTGCATCAGACTCATTATTGAGTATAATATCCCCCTTTGGTATGTATCTGACCAGACCCAGGCAGCAACTGGAATGTCCACAAAGGTTCCTTACAAAATGAATACAGGGCATAAATACACTGTCCTTGGTAAATTGCTTAAAAGTCTCATCACTGTACTCTGTTTCCTACAAACTACTGAGAGGTGACCTATGCCTGGCATACAGAGGCATCCTTGGATCCAGCTCTGATGAACTTTTGCATATCCACAAAAATGAACAGCATCAGAATTACTAAATCTAAGGACCTGAATTTTGCTTGTGACATAAATAGGATACATTTGACAGACAGATACATATCCCAGAAAATTCCAGTTCCCTGGAATAGACCCCCCATCCATGTGAAACAGAGCCCTCTATTCAAGCATAACCAGTACCAGTGGATGGGAAATTGGAATTTCACCCCTGGTCTGCTGCCCATGTTTCTGTTGAACAGATATAGTCAGTAAATCATGTCCCAACTAAAATATACCTCTCATGTAAATGTCAAAGATACAAAAATCTGTGGTACATTTTTGGGTTGCATGGCTAGGCTTATAAAGGTCTTTGCAGCCATTAGCCATGTATAGATCTATGAGTCTATGAACCTATGGATGTTGTCCATAATGGACACATGGTCCTCAGTATACAAAGAGGATAAATGTCAAACTCAGCAGCCATGCTAAGGAATGTAAAAATTAGATTAGTAACAGCAGGGGCCTGTGTTTGACCTTAAGCAACTGTTTCTCTATGCAACAGTTTACTAAATTCTTTGTATACATTAGATTAATAGTAACTAGAATGCCACGGTGGTACAGTGGTTAGCATTGCTGCCTCACAGCAAGAGGTTCTCGCATTCGATTTTTGGCTGGAGCACCTTTTGTGTGGAGTCTGCATGTCCTCCCCTCAGTTGAGTGACACTTAAAGACATGCAGGTAGGTGCATACGTGAATGGGTGTGCCTTCTTTGAAGGTTGGGCATCAGGGTGGCAACTCGGCACCATAAAAATTCACTGACAATCATTAGCGGACTGAAGTTCTGCTGTGGCGACCCCCAACCGGGAAAAGCCAAAAGACAACTTATTTAGATTAATAGTAACTAGTGGAAAAGCAAATCAAAAAGCAACTGTAGGGACATGTGTTGGAGTTACGTAGGTTGAACTTTAAGAAATGTTTCCTGAAAGTTGTATCAATCTCTGATGGATTAAAGTTGAGGAAAAGTTTGCTTGGCCGCCCTGCCTGATTGGATTAGGTGGGGGCAGGGCCGGTGTTTTCATTTTGGGGGGCCCCCAGCAAATGTCAAGTTGGGGGCCCCTCTAGGCACTCCTTTCTAGTCTAAGTATTACCCTGTCACTGCCACCCATCCTAAGCAACCTTTTAGTTCATGCTGGATACTTTTAGGAGTTGTACACACAGACTGACCCGTAGCTACAATGCTCTTACATTACAACACTATGTTGGCCTATCTCACAAAGGTACAGTTACTGGCATTTAGTTGCAATAATGATACTTTACAACAACTTTATGTACAGGCTGGGATGAAAACAGTGGTTCAAATGACCACAGTCATGTATTTCAAGTGACTGATGACATAATGTACATAGCATGCCACCTTATTCCTCACCCTTAACCCCCAAAGGCAGCTGTCTGTATATATATATATATATATATATATATATATATATATGTATATATATATATATATATATATATATATATATATATATATATATATATATATATATCTGATGCGTGATTGTAAGGAAAGAGAGAAAAAAAAAATAATTTCAGTAATGCATTCTACTTTGTTGCCCCTAGACAGCACATTGCCCCAACACAAGCTATAGTAACCTAATTTGTACACCTCTGAGGTCTATGAGAAAAGTAAAAGAAACAATGGCCCCATTGTCCTCAGCCCAAACACAAGCTATAATGACCTCCTGTGCACACCTCTAAGATTTGACTGTGATGAAAATTAAAAACGCAATAATCACACAATCCCCAGCCCCACCCCCACATATAACCTACAGCAGCTTTCTGTACACACATATCTGAGCAGGGCTGGTTTTAGAATGGGTGCTGTTGAAAGCAGAGGCCCTTATCAACTTTGTCCTAACAGTGTCATATCACAGCCCTGTTCAGTTTAAAGTGCATAATCAGGAAATAAGTACATTTTTCTCCACATATTTCCCCAACCAGCAACAGGTTATGTGGTGCTCCCACACAGTCAAGAATGATTACCCCACCCCCCCTGCAGCCAAGGGTATTGCAGATACCTAAAGCTGGCTATATTGTTAGCTTTAGAGGAGAGAATGTACACCAGCAGGGTTTAACCAAGAACCCAGCATCCATGGGACCTAACATCATCCCAGGCTGCATTCTACATGAATTACAGAACAAACTGGTACCCTACCTAAGTATCATGTTCAATCATAGCCTCACCTCAGGCTTTGTGCCCACTGAATGGCACACAGCAATGGTTATCTCACTCCACAAAGGGGGAGCCACCACAGACCCTGGGAACTACTGCCCCATCAGCCTGACAAGCCTGGTCTGCAAGGCTATGGAATGTATTATCATGGAACTTATAAACAATGACATTGGTAATCTCCAAACTCTGGACCCTACCCAGTTTGGGTTTGTAAACGGCAGTTCATGTCTCCTAAACCTGATAGACTTCTTTGAAGCAGTCACCAAAGCCATAGATGAGGGTAAGGTGGTTCACACAGCCTATCTAGATCTTGCCAAGGCTTTTGACACCATCTCCCACTCTGGAATTATAGATAAACTCACTAAACTAGGTATAAACCCCTATGCCACAAGATAGGTTGCCAACTGTCCCACTGATAGAACCCACACTGTGAAAGTAGCAGACTCTAAATCCAACTTTAGACCAGTGACAAGTGGAGTACCACAGGGTTCAGTCTTGGGTCCTCTCCTGTTTGGTATCTACTTCTCTAAAGTACAGGCTAACACAGAAGGTCTTTGGCTAACAAAGTTCACAGATGACTACAAACTAGGAGCCATAATCAAAACTCCTAATGATGTGGACATCCTACAAAAGGGCCTCACTGAGACAGATGCCTGGTGTCAAAGCCATGGCCTCAAGCTCAATGCCAAAAAGTGCATTGCCATCCCTTTTGGTAAAAACTTTGCACCCATGAACTACCACATAGGCAATAGTCTACTTAATACCAAAAGTGTGATAAGAGACCTTGGGACACAGGTGGACAGTAGTCTCTCCTTTGATAATCACATCACCACAGTAGTCAGGAAATCCTTCTACGTGGCACACCTCATCACAAAAGGTTTCTCATCCGGGAAAAAAGAGGTCATTGTTCCCCACTATTCATCACTCATTAAACCCATTATAGAGTGCAACGTCCCTTTTGGTATGTACCTCACAAGACATCTACAACAACTGGAAATGCCGCAGAAATACCTCACAAAGAGGATTACCGGCCTCAAACAGATGCCCTATGCAGACCGTCTCAAAAACTCCAGATTTACTCTGTCACATATCGCCTACTCAGAGGTGATCTCTGCCTAACATACAAAGCTATGTCAAACCCAGAGCTGTTGGACATGCTCCACTTAAAGAAATCCCAATCCCTCCGAGCTACACGCTCTAGGGACCTAAACCTTGTCACTACAATAAACAGAACATGCTGGAGGGATTGATTCCTATCCCAGAGACTTCCCATACTCTGGAACAAACTAACTATCTATATCAAACAAAGCTCCTCATTAGCACTCTTCAAGAAAAATCTTGATGATTGGATGGGAGATACAAAATTCACCCCGGGGATCACTTCTGTGGCTTTGGTTGACAGGGCCACAGGAAAATAATTTTCTTAGGTGGCAAAAGCATAGTACCATTTGGCTAGGCTTATATAGGCCCTAGGGCTAATAGCCTAGTACCTATCTATGAACTTATGAATTAAGCCAGGAGCACCATGTCAGTTGTAAATTATCTAATGGAATTGTGAAGTCTGTTACTTGATAAAACACTGTTACTATACCCAGAGATATCTTTGAATTTTAAAGGAGATGCAAAAAAGAGTTATTACCCACCTGGTTTATTAAGTATATAAGATTGCTGTACAATCTTTTGTTGGTTTGACCAACATATTGCAAAATATGAAGATAAGATAACTTGCTGTGGTTAAGGCCACCCAGGAACAGGGGGTCCCCCAACAACCACACACCTCTCTGGTATCTAAAGTCAGCTATACGTGGGGAGAGCCCTATGCAGAACTGTATAATATCATATTTATGGATGTCTTTTTACACAGTGAAATAGTCAGGTTTTGATTTAACAAGCAAACATTCCAGCTTGCTTTGAAGTGCTCTATACAATGTTAAAAAGTCAGGATATTAGGCCTAACAGTACTATGACCTTAAAAGACCAGGTTATGATTTGTTTCATGCCAAGGATAATCTAAGAAACTGATTTGACTGTTATGCACCTACAGTGTGAAGGTGCTTGGTTATTCAAGACTGAGAAAAAGGCTGAGTTGTTGAAAGCTTGTCAAAATCCAGCTTGTAGAGGAGAGAGCAGTCCACTTCAACCAAAAAAAAGAGCTGATCCAAGAATGTCTGAACTATTACACAGTACAAAACTGAGCAAAGTGATGCAGAGATTTCTTTTTATCTTTTCTCCTCCATGCCTATCAGGTATCAGCTCCCCCCAATGGCGTTGAGCTCATTGATTCCCCTCCACAATCTGGTGTCTCCTGTATGAGGGTAACAGCTGACAAGAGGTAGCGATCATCAAGGCAGCCGTGGTGGTGTTTGTACCCTGGCCTGCACTGATAAATGCCGGCTATGATTTACATTTTACTTTCAGTCCCAACCACATTCTGGAGGCTGATGTGACCACTCTCTTCAATGAGAAGACCTATATTGCCTCCCATTACATATACATGTTCCCAGCCCTACATTCGGTGAGGGCTACTATAACTCTCTCGGTAGTACCCGCCAAGCTCATGTCCCCAGCCTCCTCTTACTGGTAGCAAGCACCCAACCAGAGCTTCCCCACTGATGGCTGAGACCATGATTAGCCACTCGCTCCAACCCTACTTTTCCTGTCTCATCCAACACCCAAGCTGCTATAGTACCTCAAACTGTCTGGGTCATAATTAGGGCTCTATCCCTGAAGACAATGGAGCTGGGAAGGATGATCGATTGTTTATGTACTGAGAGGTAATCACTGAAGATAACTGACATGATGAGGAATTAGGCAGGATCCAAGATACGTAAAGCACTGCTTCTCCAGTGACTTTATTTATCAAAGCAATGGTGACAGTTAACTGGACAAATGCATATAGGATCAGAGTGGGGAAGGAGCAGCTGTAAACTGATGAACTCTCCTAGTACAAGGGCGAGTATTTCAGAACTGACATTCTGAAGCTAAGAGAATGCATCATTGGGCATATGACAGGGATTATATGAATGCATCATTTGGCATATGACAGAGTATCAGGGATTATATAAATGCATCATTGGGCGTATGACAGATACTATCAGGGATTATATAAATGCATCATTAGGCATATGACAGATGCTATCAGGGATTATATAACTGCATCATTAAGTATATGACAGAGTATCAGGGATTATATAAATGCATCATTTGGCATATGACACATACTATCAGGGATTATATAAATGCGTCATTAGGCATATGACAGAATATCAAAGATTATATAAATGCATCATTAGGCATATGACAGAGTATCAAGGATTATATAAATGCATCATTGGTCACATGACAGATTTTATCAGGAATTATATAAATGCCTTACTCTCTCCTATAGCTAAAATAATGGAAAAATGTATCCACCAACAACTACTTGACCATCTTCTCCACAACAATTTGCTTGCCAACTGCCAACATGGTTTCAGACCATTCCATAGTACCTCAACTGCTCTGCTATCCTTTTCTGACTGTATAAACAAAAATCGTAACAATAACACTCTTTCCTCCGCTTTATTTATCGATCTTTCAAAAGCCTTCGATATGGTCAACCATAATCTGCTTTTAGAGGTATTAAAAGCACATTCACTGGACGCACAGGCGTTACTCTGGTTTAAATCCTACTTAGACAACCGTCATCAAGCAGTCCTTTGGGATAACATGCTGTCAACTCCCCCCCCCCCCATAAACCTTGGAGTACATCAAGGTTCCATCCTAGGCCCTCTTCTCTTTTCAATGTTTATTAATGACCTAAACACTACAATTCCTCAAGCCACCTGCATTCAGTATGCTGACGATTCTACTTTAATCTGCTCTGCTAGGTCCCCAACCACACTCCAGATCCTCACCCAGTTTGTATTTCAGACTGTTGAAAATTGGTTCATGCAACACTGCCTCCTCCTGAATGCAAAAAAAAACAAAATTATTACTCTTCACTCCCACTCTTAAATCACCACAATTTCACTTCACTATAACCTCTAACAATGGAACCACAATATCCCCTGATACCACAACCCGTCTCCTAGGCATAACCATTGACAACAACCTTAGCTATGATGATCATATCAACACTACCATAAAATCTGTCAACAAAAAACTGGGTTCCCTGTATAGAATCAAAACCTTCCTTACACCTACAGCCAGAACCACTATAGCCCAAACTCATCTGATCTCTACCCTGCTTTATGCCTCTGCCATTTATACTAACCTTTCCAAAAGCAACCTTAACAAACTTGCCACTAGCTATAATAACATAGCCAGATTTGCTACCAGCAACCCTTTTAGAACACACCACTGTCTCAACCTTAAACAATTGGGATGGTTAGAACTACAGCACCAACTACTCCATCAACTTACTATAACCCAAAAGATACTTTTCCACCCTAATAACATCCCAGTCCTCAATAATCTGACTACCCCTTACAAAAACCTTACTACTCTTCGCTCAGCCAATAAGCTCCTAGTTTCTTCTATTAAATCTAAAAACAAAGCTGGAGACTCTTTTTTTGCTAACACAGTTGGCAAGGCCTGGAACCAGCTTCCAAGTGAACTTTCTACTCTGTCTTCCACACATCTTTTTAAAAAACATCTCAAAGAACATTTTAAAACTCACTGGCTCTGCCCCTGCATTAACCCTGACTGATCTCTCCACCTTTACGCATTCCTGCCATCCCTTTTATTTCTTTTCTCCGGGGTACTTTATTACTAATTATTGGCCTTTCTACAGTACTATGTTGTCCAAAAAAAAAAAAAAAAAAAAAAAAAAAATTTTTTTCTTTACACTTTTTCATTTATTGTAAATTTGTTCTTGATCATCCTCTTTTGCAAATATCCCAAATAGTGGTATTACCTGTATATGCTTATAGCTTTTCTATATTATTGTTGTATAATAATGTCTTTACCTGTCTGCTTGGAGCTTTTCTCCCAGGGCCTCTACTGAAAATGGACATGTATCCAGTTAGACTAGCCCGGTCAACAAATGTAAATAAATAAATGACAGATACTATCTGGGATTATATAAATACATCATTTGGCATATGACAGATACTATCAGGGATTATATGATTGAATTATTAGGTATATGACAGAGTAGCAGGGAGTATATAAATGCATCACTCGGCATATGACAGATACCATCAGGGATTATATAAATGCATCATTAGGCATATGACAAATACTATGAGGGATTATATGAATGCATCATTAGGAATATGACAGAGTATCAGTGATTATATAAATGCATCATTAGGCATGTGACAGAGTATCAGGGATTATATAAACGCATCATTTCGCATATGACAAATACTATGAGGGATTATATAAATGCATCATTAGGCGCATGACAGAGTATCAGGGATTATAAAAATGTATCATTGGGCATATGGCAGATACTATCAGGGATTATATAAATGCATCATTGGGCATATGACAGAGTATTAGGGATTATATAAATACATCACTGGGTATATGACAGATACTATCAGGAATTATATAAATGCATCATTTGGCATATTACAGATACTATCAGGGATTATATAAAGGCATCATTATTCATATGACAGAGTATCAGGGATTATATAAATGCATCACTGGGCATATGACAAATACTATCAGAGATTATATAAATGTATCATTGGGCATATGACAGATACTATCAGGGATTATACAAATGCATCATTAGGCATATCACAGAGTATCAATGATTATATAAATGCATCACTGGTCATATGACAGATACTATCAGGAATTATATAAATGCATCATTGGGAGTATGACAGATACTGTCAGGGATTATATAAATGCATCATTAGGCATATGACAAGATACTATCAGGGATTATATAAATACACCATTAGGCATGTGACAGAGTATCAGGGTTTATATAAATGCATCATTTGGCATATGACAGATACTATCAGGGATTGTATGAATGCATTATTAGGTATATGACAGAGTAGCAGGGAGTATATAAATGCATCACTCGGCATATGACAGATACCATCAGGGATTATATAAATGCATCATTAGACATATGACAGATACTATCAGGGATTATATAAATGCATCATTAGGGATGTGACAGAGTATCAGGGATTATATAAATGCATCATTAGGCATATGACAGAGTATCAGGGATTATATAAAAGTATCATTGGGCATATGGCGGATACTATCAGGGATCATATAAATGCATCATTAGACATATGACATATACTATCAGGGATTATATAAATGCATCATTAGGGGTGTGACAGAGTATCAGGGATTATATTAATGCATCATTTGGCATATGACAGATACTATGTGGGATTATATAAATGCATAATTAGGCATATGACAGAGTATCAGGGATTATATAAATGTATTGTTGGGCATATGACATATACTATCAGGGATTATATAAATGCATCATTAGGCATATGACAGAGTATCAGGGATTATATACATGCATCACTGGGTATATGACAGATACAATCAGGAATTATATAAATGCATCATAGGTTCATAGGTTCATAGGTTGGTACTAGGCTATCAGCCCTAGGGCCTATACAAGCCTAGCCATAACAATTCCCTGGCTATTTCTTCCCACATTATTTACTTTCCTGGACCCCTGTCTAGCAGGGCGACTGACGTGATCCCTCAGGTGAATTTTCTTTCTCCCATCCAATTGTCAAGGTTCCTCTTGAAGAGGTCCAAAGAGGCACTCTGCTTGACATGTATGGGCAATCTATTCCAGAGTCTGGGGAGTCTCTGGGTCAGGAACCTATCCCTCCAGCATGTTTTGTTTACAGCTCTGGGTTTGACATGGCCTTGTATGTTAAGTAGAGATCGCCTCTGAGTAGACGATATGTGACAGAGTATAGCTGGAGTTTTTTAAGGCGGTCAGCGTAGGGCATCTGCTTTAGGCCTGTGATTCTTTTAGTGAGGTATTTCTGAGGCCTTTCCAGTTGTTGCAGATGTCTTGAGAGGTACATACCAAATGGGGCGTTGTATTCTATAATGGGTCTAATGAGGGATGAGTGCAGTGGGACAATGACCTCCTTTTTTCTGGATGAAAAGCCCTTCGTGATGAGGTGTGCCACATAGAAGGATTTCCTGACTGTTGTGGCAATGTGGTTATCGAAGGTGAGACCACTGTCCACCTGTGTCCCTAAGTCTCTTATCACACTTTCTGTGTTTAGTGTACTGCCACCTATATGGTAATTCATGGATACATGTTTTTTCCCAAAGGGGATAACTATACATTTCTTGGCACTGAGCTTGAGCCCATGGCTCTGGCACCAAACATCTGTTTCTGTAAGGCCCTTTTGTAGAGTATCCACATCATTTGGGGATTCAATAATGGCTCCCAGTTTGCAATCATCTGCAAACTTTGTTAGCCAGAGTTTCTTAGTGTTGACCTGTACTTCAGAGAAGTAGATGCCAAACAAGAGCAGCCCCAGGACTGAACCCTGAGGTACTCCACTTGTCACTTGTCTGGAGCTGGATTTGGAGTCGGCTACTTTTACAGTGTGGGTTCTATCAGTAAGCCATTTAGCAACCCATTGGGTGACATAGGGATTAATGCCCAACTTAGTAAGTTTATCTATGATTCCAGAGTGGGGGATGGTGTCAAAGGCCTTGGCAAGGTCAAGATAGGCTGTGTGGACCACCTTACCCTTGTCCATGGCTCTGGAGACTGATTCAAAGAAGTCTATCAGGTTCAGGAGACAAGATCGGCTCTTCACAAACCCAAACTGGGTGGGGTCCAGTGTTTGAAGGTTGACAATGTCTTTGTTTATAAGTTCCATGATAATATGCTCCATGGCTTTGCAGATAAGGCTTGTCAGACTGATGGGACGGTAGTGTCCGGGATCCAAGGTGGATCCCCCCTTGTGGACTGGGATAACTGTAGCTCTGCGCCACTCAGTGGACACGAAACCTGAGGTGAGGCTATGATTAAACATGGCACTTAGGTGAGGTGTGTTGGCATATTACAGATAGTATCAGGGATTATATAAAGGCATCATTAAGTTTATGACAGATACTATCAGGGATTATATAAATGCATCATTGGGCATGTGACATACTATCAGAGATTGTAAAAATGCATCACTGGGCATATGTCAGATACTATCAGGGATTATATAAATGCATCATTAGGCATATGACAGATAGTATCATGGAATATATAAACACATCTTTGGATATATGAGAGATGATATAAAGGATTATATAAATGCATCATTGGGCATATGACACAGTTTCAGGGATTATATAAATGCATCACTGGGTGATGACAGATATTATCAGGGATTATATAAATTCATCATTGGGTATATGACAGATTCATAGCTTTGTAGATTCATTGGTTGTTACTAGGCTAATGACCACTAAGGCTCTTACAAGCCTAGCCATGTACTCACAGTCATTTGGGTTCCAAGTGTCATATGGGGGCAAACTTAAACCTTTTTCTCCCGGTACAAATAATTTACCTCCCTTCTTCCTCAACATTGCTGTTGATCCTATAGCCTACCCTATCTGTCTACTAATAGATAGATCCATTTAAGAAGCCACAATCCCAGCCTACATAAAGGTAGGAATTCCACTGACCCTTCTAATTTTAGACCCATAACTATTCTTTCCCCTCTCTCCAAAATTCTCGAAAAATGCATTCATCCTCAGCTACTCAAACTACTACTCCACGAAAACCTTTTGACTTCCACCCAACACGGGTTCAGGGCTAACCGAAGTACACCTAACATTTACCCATATTGCAGCTAAGGTTAGCAACAACAACCAACTTGTATCCTGTCTATTCCTTGACTTCTCTAAAGCCTTTGAAACAGTATCACACTCTAAACTTCTAACTAAAATATCTGATCTCAATCTCTCTGTGTCCTCTCTTAGCTTGTTCTCTAGTTACCTCTCCAATAAGCTACAATCTGTCAGATGGCACACTTCCTGCTCTCCCTTCCTACCTATCAAATCTGGAGTCTCCAAGGGTAATATACTGGCACCTCTTCTGTTCAATATCTTTACTAACAACCTCCATACATCTTGTAACCAGTCCTCCCTTATACAATATGGAGATGATTCTACACTTATCTCCATCTCCAACAATATCTCTCACCTTCACACACTCACCCGAAACACTTTTCTGTCCATTGGAAGATGGTTGTCTTATAATCATCTTATCTTAAATCCAATAAAAAACACACTCCTTCTCTTCATTCATCAGTCTCTATCCCAGCACAAATCCACCTTTGTCATCTCATCCCTTGACAACACTATCATTAAAGCAGAAGCTACTAGGTGCCATAATCAACAATGAATTAAATTTGACCTTCATATCCAGCAGTGTATTAAAAAAACTCACCAAAATCTGGGATTACTATACACAAATAAGAAATTGCCTCACTTCATACTCTAAACTTTCCCTAGCTCAGAAATTCCTTTTATCTTGCCTACTCTTTGCAGCCCCAATCATCACAAACATCCAATCTATTTTAATATCTAAGCTTGAACAAACATATAACAAAATAGCTAGATGTGGCACTTATCAACCCTGTAACTCTCACCACTGCCATGCACTAACGAAACTTCAATGGCTAGAATTCCCCCAACAACTCTGACTATCACATTTTCAAATGACGCATTCTATACTATACACCCCTACTTCCTGCCTCTCCCTCTCCTCCCTAGTATCCTACTATACCTCCAGCTGTCCTCTCCATAGTTCTGACCAACATCTTCTTGATATCTACAAACCCAACAAAAAGATTGGCAAACTCCTATACAAATAATGGCCTAGAACAAACTCCCCTCTTACATAAGAAATATCAAACACCTAAAACATTTCAAGAAAGAGCTAAAACACTACCTACTAAACACATGATCCTGCCCCTGTCATGATCCTACCTAACCCCCCTCATCCCCTCCTCCAATTAATTATATCCTCTTTCTGCTTCATATATAACTCCTATGACTCGTTTTCTCTTTCACACTGTCATCATATCCCACTTTCAGTGTTGCAACAATCTATGTAAATATGCATATTTTATTTTCTATTTAAGTAGCTACTTTTTAAATATCTTGTATATTAATACTTAACTACCTTGTTATAACTACTGTTTACATATTTTATCTACCTTACTGTGGTGGTGGTGCTGCGGTAGCATTGTCGCCTCATAGCAAAACGTTGTCCCGTTCGATTCTCAGCTAGAACGTCTTCTGTGTGGAGGCATACGTGAATGGGACGTGCCTTCGTTGAAGGTTGTGCGTCAGGGCTGGTAACCCGGTACATAAAAATCCACTACCAATCATTAGCGGACCGGAGTTCCACTGTGGTGACCCCTAACCGGGAAAAGCCGAAAGACACAAACAAACAAACATACTTGTCTATTTTTGCTTTATGTTAACGAGTCTTTTAATATTCCATGGTTTGTAATTATAATTTTTTTTGTTCGTGGAGCTTTTCTCCTCAGGTCTCCACTGAAAATGGGCTTTTGGCTCAGCTGGACTAACCCAGTTAACAAATGTCAAATAAATAAATAAATAATGTTAGTATGCAGGTAGCTAAGGATTTGAAGGGGGGGTGTTAGTTAGGATAATACTTTTCATATTGATGGTCTCTGTCCATAAGGGATAGATAGTGCCAGAGATTATATAAATGCATCTTTGGGCATATGACAGATAATATTAGGGAAAAAATAACTGCATCATTGGGCATATAAGGGAAAGTGTCAGTAGTGCAATAGGTATCATGCTTGCCTTTAGTGCAGAAGGCTGTGGATTCTATTCCTAGACAAGGTAGATCAATTACTGTCCCTGCAGTGCAGTATAAGGTGGTGCTGCAGTCCTGAGAATGTTGTCCTTCAAATGAGACATTAAACTGAGGCCCCATCTGCCTGAACTGGTAGTAACTCAAGTGGATGTAAAAGATCTCATGGCACCTATAGAAAAGAGTGTGACGTTCCCCGATGTCCTGGCCAAATTTACCCTAATAGTATAAATACCTTGGGCATATTACAGATAGTATCAGATAATACACACACACACACACACACACACACACACACACATATATATATATATATATATATATATGTATATATGGGTCTAGGACTATTCACTAAAATCACATTTCACTGAAACAAATATGACTGTGCACAATTCACTGAAAGCTCAATTCACTGAAAACACAATTCACTGAATCACATTTCACTGAAAGTTATATATGGCCTTTTCCCCACTGCTGTGCGACCCTGGAGTTAGTACATATAGTAAGGGGGTGTATGGGGGGCACCGTCCCCTGCATTGGGGGGTGTGGGGAGCATAGCACCCACCTATTTTAAATATTTTGAACTATATACATGGATACTTGCAATTCCAATAAATTACTCTTTTCTGAAATTAATATATATCCAAACTGCCCCCACACACTGGTATGACAGATGTTAGCACTGTCAGGACCAAGGAAGGATGCATGCTTCCTGAGAATAGAGGACTGCAGCAAATAACTGAAATGCTGTTGAAACATAAGAGGGAAGCTGAGGTACTTAGTGTTGTTGGAATAAGGTGGAAGGATTTAATCTCCTGAAACTATTGTGCCCTGTTATGCGTTATTAGGTAATGTATGGTAGTAATATGCAAGGTAGACTTGAATGTAAGTCAGCTTTCAGTGTAATTTTGATGCGCTGGAAGTATCTAACTTAGGGAAAAGATAATGCATTAATAAGTGGTCGAAGAATTCTAAGATGCTGGGACAGGATAGATGCTAACCAGAAAGGACATGCGGCATATACTGAGTAAGCAAAGTATTTTTTATGTCTCTTCTCCATTCTGCATGGTACCAGCCTGGCATCTTGGTACCTGCCCACTCCAGGTCTGCCAGCTGTCTCCTTGCCCACCAGTCTTCAATATCTGGTGTTACTGGGGCCAGTCATGGAATTATGAATCTGGTGACTTGGCACTTCTGTGTGTCTGTCCAGGGTAAGGCATTATCTGTATAGTGGAATTTATTATGAGGTGTTTGCAAATTAGGACTAAGAAGAGGAACGAGCTTAGGCTGTATATGGAGGTGTTTTGGTCAACTTGAGGACAAGATAGGAAATGAGTCTAGTCTGAGTTGTACATTGATCAGAGAGGTTATGAAAAGTGCTAATCTATGTTTGATTGGGAGCCACTTAGCTTTTGAGTGTGTGGTGCAGTAGAAATGGGTTAGGAATTTACAGATATTACTGAGTGCAAACTAAAGAATGCTTTTGAAGATTGTTGTGATTAGGAGAAGTCCACATTTTACTTGTGGGAGAAAGATTCCTTTTTGTGTTGCAAGTCTCCTTGTAGGCGAGAGAAAGTGGTAATTTTTAGTCAAACAGATAAAAAAGATTGTTTACCTTGAGTTTAGTATGGAGTGTTCAAAGCTGAGATTTTGGCCAAGACAGGCAGACACAGAGGTATTTAAATTGTACTGCTTCTAATTTTCCCTTGGTTTTTATAGAGAATGCCCCATTTTTTGTGCTTTTATAATCTGTGGGTGGTTCTGAATGTCAAAGTTTTTTTGGGGGAAAGTAAGGATGAGCTTGTGTTGAAGTAACCAGTCTGGAGAGTAATTATAGGTTCTAGTCTAGTTCAGTTTGTATTCTGTAAGGGTAATTATTAATAACTGGAACGTGTAGTTTATTAATGACCAGACATAAAAAAGTATTGATCCTTGATAAGTGGAGTGGAGTGCAAAAAGAGGTTTCCTATTTGGAATCCGGTCTATCTATCGTGTTTAACATTTGTCAATCATATTTCACTAGACATTATTCCTGACTTAAGTAGACAGAGAGAAAGAGGACTGAGTGGTCAACAAAATGCCTGTTCTAGTATGATAAAGAGGGCCTAATTAATAGGTCTTTGTCCATGTTCTGAAGTGTATCATCTGTAAGATGGATTGCATTCTAGCTAGCTGCATATTAGGGAGATATTTAACACTGGGATAAGCCTAATAGTAGCTCTACAGTGTTTATGAATGGGTATTGTGTGGTAGCAGCATTTGGTTTCTGGTTGTGTGGGACAGTGAAACAAGAAGTTATAAGGACAGTAAAAACAAACAAAAAAATAGGTTTGGTGGAGGGTAGTTGGATGCATCTTTTAACTGTTTTCCTGGATTGAGTTTAGGAGATATTATACTACAGAGAAATGTGACTGCTGCTGCCACAGGAGGTTGAGAGATCAGAATACCAATGAGGTGAGTTGTAAGACTTTGAAGCGAAGAGGAGATGCCATCAGCAGTTATATATATATTTATTTATTTAAATTTATTAAAAGAGATAGAACACTAATCACAAATGACCAATTTTAGTTTCAGACTGAGAGTGCTGCCAGTGTATATAGGAGGCAATAGACCGTTATTGTTCCTGTCTTAGGCCTGGGGATAGAGGAGGAAGAAATGAGGTAATAAAGGAAGTGATATGGGAGGCAGATTGTATGTGTGTTTTTTATAGGGTGGAAAGGAGAGGAAATGATTCAAGGGATGTGATGTATGAGGTGGGCTTTTCACAGGCTCTAAAAGGCTTTTGGTGGTTACCTAATACTATAAAGGAAGTGATGCTGGGTTTGAGGGACAGTGGCTAAAGTAGGGAAATGAAGCACACCCTTTTAGTGTGGAGCATATCTTTCCTGTCCCAGGAATCCTTCTGAGAGAATCTGTAGCTTGTTTTTCAGCAATTCATGTACTTGGTGTGCTGACTAAGCTTGCAGTATTTGTATTAAGAATCATTGTAAGAATTTTCCTGTGGAATGAAACAACCAAAGGCAGTATAGTGTACAGTATATCCATTTTTGCAACAAGTTTGACTGTAAAATTTGCAAAGTAGATAGATTCAGTCAAAGGTTATTATATTTGAGGAGTACACTTATGTTTAATAACAAAATATTGGTTAAGGTTTAGCAAAAGTATAAAAAAAAACAATATGTTAGCTTTTAGTGCGTGTGTGTGTGGGGGGGAGGAGTACAGCAACCACCTATGTTTTATTTTATATTATTTTGTGTTTTTTTTTCACCAGGGTAGCACACTGGTCATAATGGACCAGTTTCAGCTACAGCCTGGGTGAATGTATCACATACAGAAAGCTATCAATAATCCTGCAAAAACAATTTATCAGAAATGAACTGAAAGCAAAATCTCAACAGAGCAGCTTCAAAAGCAAATTTGTATTCATTAATACAACAGCTCCATGAAAACATTACATAGACCAAGAAACGTTGGGCTATTTGGAAAAAGAAGCAACAGAGGTAGTGCAAAAATATAAAGAGTAAAACATGACGATTTTTGAAAGCTTTAAAAAAGAAAAATGGACATGGGAAAGAAAGAGAGATCTGATATGGTGCAATATTTATCCAAAGAAGAAAGCCAATACAAAAAAGCATCTCCAAACCTATTTAAAGAGAAATACAGGCAGAGGCACCCAGATATGAAAAACTTCACAATACAAAAAATAAGATCACAAAGTGGGATTATAGAACAGAAGATTAGTAAAGTAGAAGCTAAACAAATAGAAGCTGAAGTTATGGAATTTCTGCAAAGTGAAGAATTTGGTGTAGAAAGTCTAATGTAGGTTATGTCACAATATGATGGAACAATCAGTCCCCAAAGTAAGAAGAAACAGGTGGAGTGGGAGGCATCTGAAGAAAAAGGAATATGGACATGGGAAAGAAAGAGATTTAATATGGTCCAGTATTTATGCAAAAGAGAAAGGAAAATTAATTAAAAGAAAAAAGCAGCACCAAAGATATTTGAAGAGAAATATAGGCAAAGGCATCCTGATATGGAAAATTTTAAAGTACAAAAAATAGGAAAACAAAAGGGAAAAGAGGACTAGTAATGGAGACGTTAATGAAATAGAAACTGAAGTTTTAGATTACCTGCGAAGTAAAGGAATTAGTGTGGAAAATCCAACTCTGGTAATGTCACAGCATGATGGAACAAATTAAGGAGAAACAGGTGGAAGAAGAAGCAACTGATCACTTGTCAAATGAAGATACTATGGAGTCTTTAGTAGGAAGCCAGTACATAGTTCAGTTGGAGTTGCACAGCAAGGGAAGGAGCAGGAAACAGTGGCAATTTTGACGCAGTCACTACTGTGGAGTGATAACAGTGAGTTCCCATATGAAAGAACAATGGCTGAAGCAGGAAAATGTTCTGGAATATTCTGTAGAATGCCCACCAGAAAAAGAGAACAAAGAATGTGCCCTCAGTTTAGAAGAAACAATCTAAGGGAAGAATTGCTTGATTTACTAGAGATGGATAGACATATTAAGATCAATGAAAGAAATGGATTACAGAAAATCATTAAGACCCAAAATGTTCAAAGTCTTATAAAACAAATGAACACAGAATCAAGACTATTAATTGAAATTCATGTGACATAACAGAAGTAAACAGGATATATTACTAGGAAGTAAATTAATAATAGATAAGGTCTTACCAAAAATACAGGGCAATAAGGGAAAGAAAGGGAAGAAATCAGATGCCATCATAGAAGCATCGAATAGAGAAAACTATAAAGCAACTTCACCGTTAGAAGAGTATAGAAGAGGGAACAGATTAACAAACATACTTAGAAAGATAGATGTGATAAAAGCAATGTGCAGTATTACAACAAGCCAGCATCTATCATGCACTATTAAGAATAATAAACTAAAGATATTGGCACAGGCAGAAAACTTAGAAGATACGCAGATACTAAGTACAAAATAATTTACTGATGACCCAAAAAAGTGTTATAGAGAATTGGAAAACAAAGCAAAAGGAATAGAAACATCATGAAAAAAGTTAAAAGAAACTGTAAGATGTTCAAATGTACAGGATATGAAATGGGATGAAGTAACAGCCAGAGAAATTGAAACAAAATTAAGAAAAGATCCTAAATGGAAAACCCCAGGCCAAAATGCAGTACCTAATGTCTCGCTAAAAGTATTAGCATCTTTACACAAAGATTTAGCCCTGCGTAAGAACTACTTATATGTGCATCCCAAACAGACACCAGTCTGCTTAACAACAGGAAAAATAATACTCCTCCTTAAGAATGAACCTGCAAGGTATCCTAAAAACTATAGACTAATAGCGTGCCTTCCAAAAATGTACAAACTATATACTGGAATTGATACCTAAAAGTTTATAGTCATTTAGAAGAAAACTTGATGGCAAGAGAACAAAAAAGTAAGAAAAGAAAGTCATTTGGAACAAATAATCATTCTTTGTTAAATAAAGTCATGACAGAGAATTGTAAAAAGATGAAGTATGGCATGGACAGATTTCAAAAAAGCATCTAACAGCATCCTGCATTCATGGATAATGGAGTGCTTACAGATGTATAAGACACATTCTGTATGAATCAATTACAGTACAGTGACCATGAAACAGTGGCAAACAACTTTACAGTTAAGCCATGATAAAGGATAAATTATTATTCCAGGGATAAAAATTCAAAGGAGGACACTACAGCGTGACTCTGTCACTGCTGCTTTTGTTTTGCTCTTAACCCTTTAAGCTGTCTTCTTAACAGATTAGGTCATGGTTACAATTTGTCTCCTAGAAACCAACAAAGTGTAAAGACGTCTCATGTTTTTGTGGATGATTTAAAACTATATAGTTCATCAGATGAGGAGCTGAAAGCACGACTGCATGTGGTCAAAACTTTTTCAGATGAAATTAGAATGTCATTTTGTCTTGATAAATGTGCAAAAGCAACCTTTAAAGCAGGAAAGCTGCAGCACCAAGAAAACACTAGTCTGGGACAGGAATGTGATATAAAAGAACATAAGCAGAAGGGCGTGTATAAATATTTGGGAAATGATGAAGGATCAACAATAAAAAATGAACAAATGCAAACTACACTCATTAAGGAATATTTTAGATGACTAAAATTAATACTAAAAAGAGCCCTGATGTCTATAAACCAGTTTGCCCTTCCGGTTTTAACTTATAGTTTTGGGATGACTGACTGGCACCAAAAGGTATTGGGTCAGATGGACAGGAAAACAAGAAAAATGCTTCATGCTTATCAAATGATATATAAAAATCAATGTATACCAAAATTATATATTCCTTGTCCTGAAGGAGGTATGGGTGTCCTCAAAACTGGTTACATGTATAGATCTGAAATTGTAGGACTGCATACATATCAGTTGACTTCACCAGAACCAAATGTAGTGAAAATTGTGAAGCATGAAGTGAACAAGTCTAAGATGACTTGCCAGCTTAGTTCAGAAGAAGCATATCGTTGTCAAACAGGAATGGAAATCAAACCAGAAGTAGACAAAAATCCCAATTGCCCTTGATGTCCCTCAAGGCTCCATATTAGGCCCTCTCCTATTCTCTATTTTTATAAATGACCTATATTCTGTTATACCTCAAGCTACTTGTATCCAATACATGGATGATTCCAAGTTAATATGCTCTGCCACCTCACCATCTGTCCTACAGTTCATAACCAAAAATATGTTTAACACAGTTGAGAAATGGCTTCTAAATCAATGCCTCATTCTGAATCCCTAAAAAACAAAAATGTTACTATTTACTCCCACCCATAGGGCCTCCCCACTTTACTTTACTGTCGCATATAGCAATGGCACTATTATATCTCCTGATTGTACTACTACACGTCTTGGGGTTCTAATTGACAACAACCTTACCTTTGATTCATATATTGATAGTACTATAAAAACAGTCAACAAAAAATTAGGATCCCTATACAGGATTAAATCCTTTTTGACTCCACTAGCCAGGACCACCATTGCCCGTACCCACTTAATCTCTACCCTTCTCTATGCCTTGCCTATATATACGAAACTATGTAAAAACAACATCAACAAGCTAGCGATCTCCTACAATAATATTCCCAGATTTGTAACTGGGTCTGCCTTCAGAGCCCATTATTGTGATAATCTTAAACAACTAGGATGGCTAGAACTGCCAAACATAATACTATTTAACCAGTTAACAGTTGCCCACAAGATCCTGTACCAACCTACTAACACACCAATACTTACTTACCTAATTACCCCCTATAACAACTTCAAGACCCTACGCTCATCAAATAAACTACTTGTATAAACAGGTAAAGCTAATTATTTGGCTGGTGACTCCTTGTTAGCCAATACAGTGGGCAGAACCTGGAACTCCTTTCCAAAAGACTTAACCACCATTACCTCTACAACATTATTTAAAAGCAAATTGAAGCCATACCTTAAATCACAGTGGTTATGCCCTTGTTCTAACCCTGACTAACTATCTCTATTTTCTCAAAGTACTTATCACCATACCTGTATAAACTAGTTACTTTTCTGTTAACTACTAAGAGAGTGTATAAGCTACCTACTTTTTCTGTTAACTACAAAGAGAGTATTCTCTTATATTAAATTTTTATTAGCAAAATATTTGAATGGCTAACCATAGCTGAAATGTATCATGATTCTATTTACAGAAATGCAACAAAATGTAATGAATGGGATGATTATCTGTAAATTTAGCTGTATTTGTAAATGTCACATATTATAAATGAGAGCGTGTTTTTTGTTTGTTGGAGTTTTTCTCCCTGGGCCTCCACTGAAAATGGACATATATCCAATTGGACTAGCCCGGTCAGCAAATGTAAAATAAAAATAAAATAAATAAGCAAATGAATGTGCTAAACAACAAAAGAAAGACTATAAGGAGAAGGATCAGATGAGAAGACAAGAAATGCGGAAAAGGCATAAATATATTTGGAAGTACAGAAAACTCCTGGTACAACCTCATGTTGATCAGGATCTGACACAGGAATGGTTAAGGAGAGGTGAATTTAATCCAAAGGATGAAAGGTTAATACTGGTGGCCCAGGATAGTGGACTACATTCACGCTGGTTTACAAAGTCCATTGAACATATGGTAGAAACAGACAAATGCTGGTTTTGTAGAACAGAACTGAAAACAGTCACACATCTTGTTGCTGGGTGTGATACACTAATGGCAGAGGGCCTGTATACTGAAAGGCATAATAAAGTGGCAAGACTGTTCCATTGGGGACTATGCAAACATTACAATACTGAAGTAGTTGAGAAGCATGGGAAACATGAGCCACAAAGCATTATAGAAAATGATGGTGATGTTTATATCACATAGGATCATACCTCTCAACCTCTTAGTGCTATAAATCTGGAGAAAGCCATAAATAATGGGGGGACAACGGCCTAAAAATAAGGACAGTTTTTAGATCTTGCCCTTATAAATATAGAATATATTTATATATATATATATATATATATATATATATATATATATATATATATATATATATATAAAATAGAATAGCAGGTTTTGAATTAGTATGAGATTTCTATAATTATATCGTCGATGATTTGCCAGTAATTTGCTAGAAAACCACAACTGTATGAGAAACAAACCAAAACATGAGGAAAAAATATGGAAATTCTGCAAAAATTTGGACAGTTGAGAGATATGCATAGGATTACCTATTACTAACAGTTTAAAAAACAAATGTGAGAAAAATCAGATTAGGTAGTTCATGAAAAGAAGACAAAAGTAGCATTGATCATTGAAATTGCTACACCCATTGACTACAGTGTCTTACATACAGAGAGACACAAAATCATAAAGTACCAGGATCTGCAGGCAGAAACAAAGGAACTATAGAAGAAAGATACTCATACAGTTCCAATAGTATTAAGATCAATGTGTCTCACAAAAAAAAAATAATAATTTACAGTCTTATTTAGTTATGCTACCAACACGCGTAACTCCATATGAATTACAGCAGCAGTCAATTCCTGGCACATTGCAGGTTCTGCAAAGAGCACTTTTGATGAACATCAAAGACTAAAACAATACTAATCTCACAAACTTTAATCATACCCTAACTTAGGAATGGGGTCCGTTCCCATCATAGTACTATAAACTTAAAAGACTTGGAGAAATTAAACCAGGACCATCCGCTACAGCCTGGGTGAATGCAATTTCAATCATGCAGAAAGCTATTAGTAATCTTGCAAAAGCAATTTATCAGAAATTAACTGATAGCAAAAAATAGCATTGCAAAAACTCAACACAAAAGAGAAAATAATGTTATGTACAGTATTTACAAACACAATTTAAATCCCAATTTTGAACACTGCTGTGGAGGAAGAAAAGACTGAATTCTGAAAAGTTAAGATAATAGTGGTTAGCTGATGTAGCCAACTTGATAGTTTGTTAGATGAGATGGGCTTTTTCCTGTCATGACAATTTGGTACAGGCATGTTCCCATTGCAGGCTGAGTAAGAATGATAAATGGAATAAAGCTTCTGGAGTGTTTGTATATATTCCGAATATATAACATTGCCATTATCACTTTAAGATAATTATATGCCATTGCCAAATTAAAATTCTACATATTCCATGATGCAATGCATTTCTAAGCTAGAGTCAGTTATGCTTGAGATGCCTAAAGTATTAACATCATTTCTGTTGAGCTGCCATACTGTTTCAAATAAAATGTACCTGTTTGACTAAAATGGTGCATCCTGACATTTGTGAAATGAGTGCCAAATACTACTGGGTAATCTTTAATGCATGCTCTGACAGGAAGGAAGACTAGTTTTCTAGTGGTGATACAAACAGGTCTTACTTGAGCAAAATCTGTCTCTGAATCACAGCAAACAGAGAAAAGTCAGTCTGTATGTGAAATAATGCAGGGAACTATCTAAAGACAGTCTATGTGTGAAGTTATGCAGGGAACTATCCAAAGGCAGTCTATCTGTGACCTGATGCAGGACACTGTCCAAAGTACGCCTGGTTGTGAACTGACACAGGGTACTAGCCAAAGACAATCCTTGTGTGAACTGATGCTGGACACTATTCAAAGTCAGTCTCTATAAACTAACGCAGGATGCTATTCAAAGATAATATGTGTATGATGTGATACGGGGAAGTGTCCAAGTGTGGTCTGTTGTGTGAACTGATGCAGCGCAATATTCAAAGGCTGTTTATGTGTGAACTGATGCAGGGCACAATCCAAAGTCAGCCTGTACGTAAACTGATTCAGGGCACTATCCAAAGGCACCCTAGTGTGAACTGATGCAGGGCATGATCCAAAGTCAGCCTGTATGTAAACTGATGCAGGGCATGATCCAAAGGCAGCCTGAGTGTTAACTGATGCAGGGCATGATCCAAAAGCAGCATGTATGTAAACTGATGCAGGGCATTATCCAAAGGCAGTCTGTGTGTAAACAGGTGCATTCATGCTGTCAGAACATGCACCAGTAAAGCTGCGCCGGAGCTAGTGTTTTGTGGAGAGGGGCTAAGTGTCATTGGTCTGTAAGAATAAAAATCATATAAACATATATGTCATTGTGCCCATTTGCAGTCTGACTGGCAGAATAAATGTATGGTTACAATCCTACTTATAAATCAGTGTCATATAATCAGGTACTGTTATACAGTTATATATATACTTTATACAGGCAAACAATTTGACAGAATAAATGCATGGTTACAATACTGCCTATAAACTGATGTGTTGTAATCAAGTACTGCCAGATATATAAGCTTTATATGTGGCTAACAATGGAAATATCAATGTGCAGCACTAATATAGGGGACATAATGGAACAAATTGTCCCAGAAAGTATAGGAAGCCAAGATTCCTACCTCACAGCAAGAATTAAAGGTAATGTAATAGAAGTGTGCAGTAGAGGTACGAATCAACAAAATTACACCCACAAGGGCAGATGTCAAGAAAAATAAGGTGAACACCACAAAGCACAGTCCACTAACCAACGAGTGAGCAATCTCCGTTTATTGATAAAACCAAGACTAAGCGCTTTCGCCAGCAATCTGGCTTCTTCAGAGTCATTTTAAAACACATTTCCTTATAGTTTATATATCATAATGCATTGTTTCAGGGCAACATTAATGAAGATGAATATGATTATCTAAATGTGAAATTTCCAAAAATACCTATTTTGTTTGGGATCCCAAAGGTTCATAAAGGAACTGAGAGACTGCAGTTTAGGCCTATAGTGTCAGCAAGGGGATCAAAAACAGAAGCCCTTGCAGCTTTTATAGATGTTTCTGTAAAACCTGTAGTTAGTGTGGTTGAACATATTATCAGGGACTCATGGCACTGTCTTGATAGACTTAAAACATGTGGGATGGGAAATAATGATTTTGGTTTTCTTACAACTGATGTGAATCTATTTTCTGTCATTCCACATGAGCTAGGACTAGATATGTTCTATAAAGCTATAATTCAAAGTGGATTGATAGAAGGAGTTAATGCCAATTTTCTACTTGGATTAATGGAGTTAGTTCTGAAAAATAATTTTATTTCCTGTGAAGGGGAGTTATTCCAACAAGTGTCAGGTGTTGCGATGGGTGCAAGATGTGCCCCTGTTTTTGCAAATGCAGTGTTACTTACATGGGCGACAACACACATTTTGTCATCCAAAAAATATAGTGACAAAATATTAATGTATAACAGATTTTTGGATGACATATTGATTTTGTGGAAGGGGGACGAACAATCAGCTATTGAATTTGTGGAATTTCTGAGTGAAACAACTGAATTTTTAAAATTCACATTTCATTGGAATGAAGACAGGATTAACTATTTGGATCTAACAATTAGTAAAAAGGGAATGGGTTTTGAAAGCAACATCTATAGAAAGGAGAATTATTCCAATTCATTATTGCATTTCAAAAGTTGTCACCCCTTTCATCAACGTAAAGGAGTAATTAAAGGGCAAATGGTGAGGACATCTAGACTGGTCAGTGATGATGCCACATTTAGGACAGAGATATTTAAGTTGATTGGCATGTTTCTGGATCGAGGATATCCACTGAAACTACTCCTGAGCGTTAGAAGGGATGTATTTAGGGAAAGGGGTGGCAAATATGCCCCAATTTTACATTCTGGGACAGCATCAATGATAGTAAAACAAAATGAAGGATTGGAGAAAAGTGGTGAGGTACGATTAGTACTGAAATACAACCACAGGACACCAGAGTTGGTGGGGATTGTGAAGGGTATATGGAAATATTCTCTAAGTGAAGAGATCAAAAAGACTTTGGGTTCAAAACCGGTAATTGTCTACAGCAGGGGAGAAAATTTAAAGGGTATTTTAGAAAAAAAGAAAAAGAATAGTTTTAAATCAGTTATGAAAAAGTGTGGATGTTGCAGATGTTGCAGGTACATCAGTGAGAGTACATATGTGTGTGTGAGTGGTTACATTGCCCTGGACAATGTAATTGTTGTACAAAGAATTTGGTTTATTTGGCATCGTGCACATCTTGTGATGCATATTACGTGGGTAAGACCATAAGGAGGTTACAAGACAGGGTTGCAGAACATATTAGATCAATTAAAAAGAAAGACATGCACAATGCACTTTATTTACACAGTATGAAATGTATAGATTTTAACAGATTTGTATTTTTTGTCATTGGACGGGTTGTGGATTGTGGTGAAGGTGGTGATATAGTCAACAAGGTGGTGGGCGTTAGAGAAGGAATGGCAGATTAGGTTAGATGCTTGTAGGTCCCCAGGCCTGAATGACTATATTTCACTTAAACCAATGTTGAAGCTCAGGTCCCAGCAAATTTAATGTAAAGTATCAAGTACATAAAGTTTTATATATATTTTATATATTTTTTATATATTTCTAAATTTGAACACATAACAACATTATAGTATGTGAGTGTTGATGAATGTTGTACAACATACACAGTGTATACATATATATATATATATATAGAGAGAATAACATGAAATTCAATATACTTTTTTATATATTTGTTTAAATGTATATATAGTTGATTAATTACAAAGGAATTATATATATATATATATATTATATATATAAGTATATATATATATTGTTTGTAAGAAAATTAAAAAGTTTTGATAGTAAGGAATATGTATAAGTAGTGGTGTAGAGTGTGTTTTCAATTTTAATTAATTTATTAATGATGTATAAAAGTTTGTGGGTGGCACTAGTTTCAACCAATGTGCAGTAGAGAACTGACAAGAAACCTCATATGGTTTTAATTGCAATGCTATACTTTGGCTGGACAGCATAAAGCTGAATTTGTAGAATTGATGGGAATTATTTGTTTTTTGTACAGTCCCTTTTAGTAGTAGACATTCAGGCAGTTACATTACAGTCAAAATCTTTTATTTGGGAAGTGGGGCAGGTTATGCCTGAGCAAAAATGTTTGCACAGGTACATTATTTACTTATTTTATTGTATTCATTGTGTAGCCCTTTGGCTGGAACAAACTCAAATGACCCGGAAACAACAGTTGATGGCCAAATGATGTTAATCAGCTGAGGGTGGAGTAACACTACAAGCCAATTTTAATAACTTTAGTTTATTAACTGCAATAAATAGTATTTACCAACTATTGCAGAACTTTAGTCTTATTATCAGGGACACTGCTTTTCCATTTTTCAAAGAAATACCAGAAAATATCACATTTAGAAAGGCTGACTGCTGAAACAAACTGTGACAATTTCTTAGAATTTGACATCTTAGACCAACATATTCATATTTACAGTAAAATTATTTATTTTATTTTTATTTTTATTTTATTTTACACACACACACACACACACACACACACACTGATGTTGTCTGGGGGTTATCAGAATGGTTAAGGTATTTATTTCACAGGCACAAAGTACAAAGTTTGATTCTTCCGTTTAGGATGGGGGTTGCCATTTTTATTTTATTTTATTTATTTCTCCTTTGAAAATCAGGAAAGTCTAACTGAGCCAATGGCTCATTTTCAACAGAGGCCCAAGGAGAAAAGCTTCACAACAGATTCAAAAACATTTAAACAGTAGTTGAGTAATTATATACAAGGGGGAAAGCCCCACAACTGATTAAATATTTAGGTTCATAGGTTCATAGGTTCATACTAGGCTATCTGCCCAAGGGCATTTATAAGCCTAGCCCATAGTTATGTGGCTTTCGCCACCCCTTTAGTTTGAATAAAAACTATGCCTATCATTTTGCTGTGCCTCTGTCAAGCAGTGACACTGAAGTAATCCCTGGGGTATATCTGCGATTTCCCATCCATTGGTCAAGATTCCTCTTGAACAAGGCCAGCGAGGTGCTCTGCCTCACATGTACTGGGATTTTTTCCACAGCACAGGGAGTCTCTGGGTGATGAATCTGTCCCTCCAGCACATTCTATTTATAACCGTGTCAAGGTTTAAGTCTCCCGCCCTTGTGGTTCTGAGGGATCTAGATTTGGGTTTGACATGGCCTTATATGTCAGGCACAGGTCACCTCTGAGCAAGCGGTATGAGACTGAATAGAGCTGGAGTTCTTTCAGTCGGGCAGCATAAGACATATTTTTGAGACCCTTTATCCTTTTGGTGAGGAACTTTTGGGGCCTTTCAAGCTGCAGCAGGTGTCTGGTCAGATACATTCCGAACGGGGCATTGTACTCAATCATAGGTCTAATGAGTGATGAGTACAGGGGGACGATGACCTCCCTTGATCTAGATGTGAATCCCTTCATGATCAGGTGGGCGATATAGAAGGTTTTCCTAACTACTTTAGCAACATGAGTGTCAAGCGAAAGGCTACTGTCAACCTGGGTCCCCAGATCCCTGATGACTTTTCTGTGCTCAGTGGATTGCCACCTATATGGTAGCTAGGGGAAACCTTGTTTTTCCCGAAGGTATGACTATGCATTTTTGGCGTTTAACTTCAGGCCATGGCTCTGGCACCAGTTATCCGCTTTCTGTGAGGCCCTTCTGGAGGATATCTGTGTCAGATGTGTTTTCGACTATGGCACCCAGTTTGCAGTCATCTGCAAACTTTGTCAGCCATAACCCTCCTGTGTTTGCTTGTACTTCAGAAAAGTAGATGCCGAACAAGAGTGGACCCAGGACTGAGCCCTGTGGGACACCACTTGTGACAGGCTTTGAGTCTGACATGGCTCCAGCAACTCTGACCCTGTGGGTTCTGTCACTTAGCCAGTTTGCAACCCATCTTGTGATGTATGGGTTTACATTCAAGCTGATGAGTTTTTCGATGATACCTGAGTGGGGTATTGTGTCGAAGGCCTTTGCCAGGTCGAGGTAGGCTGTATGGACTGCCTTTCCCTCATCAATGGCCTTGGTGACTGTCTCGAAAAAGTCAACCAAGTTTAAGAGGCAGGATCTGCCTTTGACAAAGCCAAACTGGGTTGGATCCAAAGTCTGCAAGTTCCCTATGTCTTTATTTATGAGTTCCATTATGATCCTCTCCATGGCTTTGCAGATAAGGCTTGTCAAGCTAATGGGGCGGTAATTTCCAGGGTCTGTGGAGGCACAGTGATATGGGAAGAAAGCTCCACAAAAACACACATATAACATTTTACAGTAGCTGATAAGTCATTTTAAGCAAGGGGAGAAAATCTCCACAACAGATAAAAACATAAGCAGATTGAAATACTGTACATTTACATAAATGTTAAGAATATATGTACTGTAAGTAGCAAGACACACTGCAGAAATGGATAGCCTATGTCAAGCTAAGTAGTACATAGTTATTCAAAATATTGATTATATTTCTATTAATACAGAGCTGAAAAATAGAGTATTCTGTTACCAAAATAGACAGAGGAATATGAATAGATGAGGAGGAGTAATTATGAGGGAAAATTAAAGGCATGGAGAGAAAGCGAATTATTATTAGAAAGATGAAAATGTTTTAGAAGGACATGGGAGAAGAAAATAAATGGTAGCAAGTGTTGGCTGAAGAGGAGGAAGAGCATACATTAATAGTAGGTACCATTAAAGTGAGAGCTTATTTTAATGTTAGGCCATTACTACCTGCTGAGATATGGAGGTGTTAGTGAATTTAGAGTTAGAAAGGCATAGTAATATTGGGTAAGTGGTCATACATCTGTTCTGAAAGTTATGCATGTACAGTTCCAGGTGTCAGATATCTTTTTAGATTGGTCATGAAACTGGAAATGTTTCTTGTATGTTTATGGGATAAGGGGCTAGAGTTGCAGGAGTGGGCTACAGAGCTGGAATAGAGAGACGTCCCTGCTGACAGGTGTGCTTTACAGTTAGTGAGGAGCACGTTGAAGTGGCCTAGCAAGGATGAATGTGCGCACTAAGTCCAGTAGGGCTTTGCTTTGCTCTGGATTGTAGATTCATTTGTGGACTAGGAGTAGTTGTGTACAAGTGAATTGCTTGAGTAATTCAAGCCAATCAAGTGTTTTAAGAGTAGACAGTGATGGGTTCTCTTTGACGAGTTAGTGATTTACTTTATTTTGGATGGAAGTTTGAAGGTTAAGCAGTACAGAGGAACCATATAGTAAAGAGGGGTAGAGTAGGAGTGTATAGGATGGGGGGTTCCTGGATGAATCAGTTAAGTAGTTTTTGTTCTATAGAGTGACCCTAATTTTTGGTGAGCTTTTTTGATAGCCTGTTGCATGTTAGTCAAATTTCAGGTTATTGTCAATTGTCATACCTAACAGATTGGTATGGGGATGACAGATGCTGTTATTGGGAAATTTTGTTTGAGTTGTGTAAGGGCTTTTGGGAGAAATAACAGCAGCTTTGTTTTTTTTTTTTTTTTTGATTGAGTAGTAGCCAGGAGTTATTGAGCCAGCTTTCAACTGATAAAAATTACTCATTACTCTTGGGTGAGTGTTGTACAGTAATTATATTACTAGAAGAATAGATTAATCTGGAGTCATCAACATATTGTATGAGGGATGATTGATATTTGGAGGAGTGAAAATTGCTGTAAATAGGTTGAAAAGCAGTTGCCCCAGTATGGAACCATGGGGAAAACTGTTTTGATGGGTAGAAAGGGCAAGTAAGTCTTAATACATTTAACAGACTGGAGAGTATTGAAAACGTTGCAAGGAGAACCAGTTGCTGGAGTTGTTTGATAGGCCAAGTGAAGAGAGTTGTTTTAGAAAAAGGCTATTGCAAATGGCATCACTGGCTTTGGACAGGTCTAGAAACATACCATAAACCAGGTGGCCTTTGTCTCTGGCTAGATTAATAGTGCTGGTGAAGTTTAGGAGAGCTGTAGTAGTGTTATGTGGGGTAAGGTGATTGTTTCTAAATGTGTCATTAATTTGTTATGACTACATTTTTCAAAAATTTAAATGAGCGAATAGCAATGGGTCTAAAGTTGGTTATATCACTGGAGTTACCTCTCTTGTGAAGTGGGATGATGTGAGATTTTTTTTCCATAAGGATGGAGCATGCGATTTCTGAATTGTCTAATTTATGAGAATGGATACTGGAAAGGAAATTGAGCTGGCCGCTATTTTTATGAAATCACCAGGAATTCCATTTGGAGCACATGTACTCAGTTTAATTTGTTTGAGGTATTTCTTGATTGTTATGATAGATAATAATTGAAAGGAAAAAAAGTGATTATTAATGGAACAGGGAAGTGAGACTGACTGGAATATGGTCAGATTCTTCGAAGAGGTCACATTGTGTTTTGATTTTGGTTGTAAAGTAGCTTAGCAATGCTAGAGATAAAGTGATTATTGAAAGCATTAGCAGTTTCTTCTAGGGTACAGTGGGGTTGGGTTTGGTTGTCCATTTGAATCAGGATATAGTATTTTAGATATGGTGGCTCAGAATTGTCTAGAATTTTTGTAGCATCTATTTTGCAAATTGAAGTAATATAGTTTCTTATTAGGTCTGATCTGGCATTTGGCTTATTTTGTAAGTATTTATATTGTTGAAGATTATCTGTTTTATTATTGAGCCATATCTTCTAGGCTTTATCTCCATTCCTCATTAATTTCCTGGTAGTAGGAGCGAGCCAAGGAGCAGGTTTCTTTTTCACTCTTTTAAGCCTAAAGGCCATGCTGTTTAGCAGTTCCATATATGTTAGTAAAACAGACAGCAGCAGCATCTAGTGGCAAGACTTTTAGGATGTTTCAATTGTGAGATTGCAGTGAGGTGTTATACAGTTGTGGGTTAAAGTTGTTCACGCTGCGAGAGGATTTGTGTGCATTTCTCAGGAGAGGTATGGCATTCTCTTGTGCCATATTTAGTCAGGTGGTCACTAGTATGCTAGCTAAGGTGCCATGGAAAGTTATATTTTTAGGGTGAGTTTTTAATAACCAGTTCAGGGTAGTAGTTTTATCGTTTTTTCAGGTTGATTCTGGTAGGATCACTAAAAAGTTGTGAGAAATTGTACAGATTTATACTAGAAACCATTATCTCAGTGGTGAGACTTGACCAGTTGATGTTAACATCACCTAGTATAATCATCTTGGTGTGTACATTATCAGAGAGCCAGAATGGGGTGTCCTGCAATGTGCTGATATTGTCTCCCAGTGGGATATAAAGGGCCACTAGACATATTGTTTTGTGCATGTTTAGTTTTAGATTACCTAGACGTAGCTTGGCATTGAGGGTGTGAGAAATGTGAAAGGTGACAGGTTTATGTTACTGTGGTACATTATTGCTACTCTGCCTCCGTTTTTTTAATCTACCAGCTCTAAGGATCTTATTGCATGGGTGGGGGAGGGGGCTATTTCTGTGTTAATGGTATTCATTTTCAGGCAAGATCCTTTTATTGCTAATACATATGGGGAGTGTATTTTATCCATGCATGTAGTTCTGGAATTTTGTTTGCAATGCTTTAAATCTTTAGATGCTCATGTGGAATGGAATGAGTTTCTTATTGCTATTTCTTATTTTGTTGGGAGAGGAATTTAGGTTTTTGGGCAGGATTGATTTATTATTTATGGACTAACTTGGTGCCTGAGAGGATCTAGGGTTGGGGTGAGTGTCACCTGCTTTCAGTAAATTTGGCACTATACTTATATGAATGTGTTGTTTTAGTTTTTGTGGTGATAGTACCTTTGAACCTTTTCTGGAGATATGTAGTATTTTATGTTTAGTAAGTCTATTGTAATGTTTTTTATATAAGTGGGGATCTATACTGAATAGGATGGATGAAAGGGTTATATTGTAATCATGTGACTTTTGGTAGCAGGTGAAGTATTCAGGGAGATATGATTGGTGAGGTGTGGAGCAGGTTAATAATGTGAGTATGACAGATGTTAGAGTGAGACATTGTATCATGGTGGGGAGTGGGGAGTTTAGGGTATGTGATGTTTTAAAGGAGAGCGTCTGTAGATGGTGAAGAGCATAAAACAGATATTGTCGGTTATATAAATAAGGAGATGCAAAAGAATGTTATTGGTTGGTTAGGTTTTGGTGGAGGAAGTTGTTGTGGATTGGTAGTATAGTTTTATAGGTTGGTTAATGTATTTGTCTTCTTCTTCTTCTTCTTCTTCTCTTTTGGCTGTTCCCATTAGGGGTCACCACAGTGGATCATCTGTTTCCATTTCTTCCTGTCCTTTGCATCTTGCTCAGTCACACCAACCACCTGCATGTCCTCTCCCACCACATCCATAAACCTTATCTTAAGCCTTCCTCTTTTCCTCTTACCTGGCAGCTCCATCCTTAGCACCCTTTTCCCAATATACCCAGCATCCCTCCTCAGCACATGTCCAAACCAACACAATCTCGCCTCTCTGGCTTTCTCTCCAACCCGTCCAACCTGAGCTGACCCTCTAATATACTGATTCCTAATCCTGTCCATCCTCATCACACCCTGTGCACATCTTAACATCTTTAATTCTGCCACGTCCAGCTCTGACTCCTACTTTTTTGTCAATGCCACCGTCTCCAACCCATATAACATAGCTGGTCTCACTACCCTCTTGTAGACCTTCCCTTTCACTCTTACTGGAAACCGTCTGTCATATATCACTCCTGACACTCTTCTCCACCCATTCCACCCTACCTGGAATCTCTTCTTCACCTCTCTTCCACACTCACCATTACTCTGAACTGCTGATCCCAAGTACTTAAACTCATCCACCTTCACCAACTCTACTCCTTGCATCCTCACTATTCCTCTGTCCTCCCTCGTACATATCCTGTACCACTCTTACATATTTCTCTGCCACTCCTGACTTCCTCATGGAATACCACAACTCCTCTCTAGGAACCCTGTCATATGCTTTCTCTAAGTTCACAAAGACACAGTGCAACTCCTTATGACCTTCTCTATATTTCTCCATCAATACTCTCATCACAAACATTGCATCTGTAGTACTCTTTCATGGCATGAAACCATACTGCTGATCACTAATCATTACCTCCCTTCTTAACCTAGCTTCCACTACTCTTTCCCATAACTTCAAGCTGTGACTGATCAATTTTATCCTTCTGCAGTTACTCCAGCTCTGCATATCACCCTTATTCTTAAAACTAGGCACCAAAACTCCTAACGCATCCTCTGACTTTCCAATATTTCATTAATTAATCTGGTTAAAAGTTCCACTGCCATTTCTCCTAAGCACTTCCATGCTTCCACTGGTATGTCATCTGGACCAACAGCTTTTCTATTCTTCATGCTCTTCATAGCTGTCCTTACCTCCTCCTTGCTAATTTGTTTAACTTCCTGATTAACTATCCCCACATCATCCAACCTTCTGTCTCTCATTCTCTTCATTCATCAGCCCCTCAAAGTACTCTTTCCATCTGCTCAACATACTCTCCTCACTTGTGAGTATGTTTCCCCTCACTGTCCTTTATCACCCTTACCTGCTGCACATCTTTTAAAGCTTGGTGCCTCTGTCTAGCCAATCGGTACAGGTCCTTTTCTCCCTCTTTAATGTTAATGTTAATATATTTGTCAAACATAGTAAGTTTGTGATGTAAGGGGTTCTTATTGGGTAGGTAGGTTTTGGTGGGAGGATGTTGTGGATTGGTAATATGTTTGTAAGGTTGGGACTAAAGTGAAAAATAAACTTGGAGGAGGTGGGGGTGGATGGGATATGGGGGTATGGCAGGGGAACGGAGAGGGTTACACATGACAATATTGTAGTTTGGCCAAAAAGCAATCTGAGAAGATTTCCTGACTGCGGAAAATTGTTTTTATTCAGTTTAACTTTTATTAGTGGTTTGTATTACTCTAAAAATATATAGGCTATCTTTATTATTTCTGTCCAGCAAGACAAAAATGTATGTTACAGCTACATAACAAGAGAAACTAGAGGGTAGAGTGAGAGAGAGAGAGAGAGAGAGAGTGTGTGTGTGTGTGTGTGTGTGTGTGTGTGTGTGTGTGTGTGTGTGTGTGTGTGTGTGTGAGTGAGCGGGGGGGTGGGGGGGTAATGCACTATTGATGGGAAGGTAACTAACAGACAGATTATATTTGAAAAAGGCACTAATAAATTGGGATCAGAGTTGAGGGGTTGGTGTGGCTACATCCCAAGGCATGTGTGTATAGCTTTAGCAATAGGTCAAATGCAAATAAAATTATTTGAGAAGACTTAAGAATATTTGTAGCATCAATGCAGTTATCCTTGTCATTTCAGCTTGCTTAGAGACACTGCCCTCTTAGTGTGAGACAATACACAGTAGTTGGGAGAAGTGTGAGCTGGAGCCTGACGCACACCTTTATAGGTCTGTTAATGCAAGCTGAAAAGCTTTCTAATCGTCAGACCTTTGTTCTTTCAGTTGCTCAGAGACACTGCCCTCACACTTGAAGACAATGTATATTAGCAGGGAGAGGTTTGGTTTCTTGATAGCTTGGGGCTAAGACAGACCTTTATCTTTTGTAAATACACTTGTCCTGGGTTTAATAGTTAAGGTGTTTACTTCACAAACACAAGTACAAGGATTGATTATCACCTTTGTTCAATGTCTGTTCATTGGCTATGTGTGTAATAATCTGTAGACTGACTGTCAAGTATTTACTTATGAACTTATGTAGACCGGTTTCCTTGGTCATCCTATTAGCAAGTAGCAATTTGCATCAAAAAGTACATTAAAAAACAAACAGAACAATTTGTGGTCAAAGCAACCAAACTTCCTATAAATATGTTCTCTTTTATTTCTGTTTTAAAATTCCATATGCTGCAACACATCACTTTAGTGACAAATTAATAATGGCTTTAGTTGTTAAGTTGTACATAAGATTTTTATTTAATCTGTATTAGTTCCTAATACTAAAAGTAAAACTGGGCATGTTCGTTTTATATATAGGTGTGTGTGTGTTTATATATATATATATATATATATATATATATATATATATATATATATATATATATATATATATATAGTCCCCATCTGACAACTATATTTTCCACTATCTAATTAGCTGTGTCCACATTGTCGCTGTTTTTCATCATTTATACTATTGTCTACAATTGTAGACTCTATGATATTTGTTATATACATTTTATTCCCTGTGATACTGATTTTGTGTAATGTCTTGTTAGTCAGATCTTCATTGCCTCGAGTCCTTATTTGTATTGCTCTTCTGCCATTGTACATCCTGCTGATGATGGTGTGTAAAATCATAAAAAACATTGTATCTCTCACTTTATGGTATATTTCAAGTATTCTGTATTCATAAATATTATACATTTATATGTATTATATTATATATCTGTAAATACATATACTTATGATCTTATCTTTTTTGGTATCTGTCTAAGTCTCTGTTGAAAATGGGACTGCTCAGTTGGGCATTACTGATTAACAGATATAAATAAACAAATCGTAAGGCATTCAGAATACATCAGCTGAAAAAAATTAATAATTAATAAGCTGAAAGAAAAATATAGGAAGTGGCTTCAATGTGCTTATAAAATGCAACAAATGCTAAGTATAGTTCATTTCATGCACATATCGTCCTAGTACAATGTGCCCATTATGAGATAGCACAGCACAACTAAATGTGAAGAAGTCACAGCCACAAATATAATGGCCAAAGTAATAATATGTTCTGTGTATACTTCTGATGCTTTACAGTGAAGAAGTAAGAAACACAGTAGTATATTTCAATTTGCTGATCTTGGACACATACACTGCTTCCCAACAAGTCATCAGTGCTCATTTAATATATTTCATGTAGATGGTCTATGGTTTTATCCAATATGTCTCCTCATCTTTACTTCCCAAAATAAGCCAATTTCTGTGTTTATAGCAGATGTCTGATTTTGATGACAGTCAGTAAAACACTTACCTAAGCCATATCAATACTTGTTTGACAGTAATCATGTGATTAATCTTTACTTTCATGCACAGTCCAGCCTCCAAAAAAGATACACACTTTCTTTGTGCACTCCTGATGTATGATTATAAAGAACATGAAATACATAGTTGTCATGGTCATGTATTTCAGATTGTGCTGACTGACACAATCTCTTTTCAACAAGCCTTATAATGATCATTCATTAAGGACCAACCAAAAAAGGTAGGCACCCTCTAATGTTAAAGAGACAAACCCAGCATTAGAAATTCAGGTGCAAATTCAGTGTCACCAGTGGAACACCCACATTGATGACATCACATAAATTCCCGCCCACAGTGTCATTTTACTTAAACATCTGCTTTTCAGTCTTCTTTTTCTTTCCAATGTCAACTAATCATTCCTTTCAGCTTCCTGTCACAATAAAACTCCATTTTTTAAAAAAATTCTGTCTGCCAGTTCTTGCATCTTCCATTTCCTGCAAATATAAACACACACCAGCCATTTAACAGTCCTACTGCAATCCTAGGGGCAACAAAAGAAAAAGCGGGTGACAGCATATTGGAGAAGAGCTGGAAACATAAACAGTAATCTTCTATCCCCACAACAGTGGTAGCTCCAGTCTTATTTTCTACTGCAATAGCTGCATGTATTCTGAGCTACCAGGAGGTTGCAATGCAGTCATTTTAAAAACATTACTATGTACATTTCACTTACTTCTTTTTTATGATTTTTACTTAATATTCTCATTGCCCTTGCCTTGCTGTCCTTGTAACATCTTTCATGATATCAGCAATAAGCCAATGATATTACTCTTCCACAGGTCCTATAGTCCGTTTACAAAGTTAAGTGAACAACAGCTTTTGAATCCACAAGCATTTCATTATAAATTTGAAGTATTAAATACTAATGTTTGCAATTATTTACTGATTGCAGTCTTCAGTAATTGCCAGAAAACTACACATTCTTGGGGGAAAATTTTATAGGCAAAAGATTTTGCACCAGCATTGTATTTTGTAAATATTAAGAAGTCCTAACTCCAGTGTCTGCCATTGTTTGGTGATCATAATCCTTAGTAACGTGACAGAAAGTTAAATGTTTTATGTGGGAACAGATCAAATGAATCGAACAGTTGGTTTTGCTGCCTGCCGCAACAGGTATTTTCTCAATGATAACTATGCAACGCTTATATCTGGCATCACTGACTGCCAGATGATTATAATCCTCCACAATTTTCCTGAAAAAAAGGGATTTTTAAGAGGGTCATGACAATGTACATAATTACAATGATGGGTTTAAAAGATTTACAAGTTACATTATTTATTTTATTTTATTTACATTTATTTACAGGGTAGTGTCCGACTGGGCTAGTAGCCCGTTTTCAGCAGAGACCCAGGAAGAAAAGCTCCATAAACAGATAACAAATACAAATATAGAGTTACAGAGATGTTCATAAAAAATTTTTGCAGTACATTACAAAAATTGTGAAAAAGTAAATGAGAATTAATATATCATAGTAACAAAATCGAGCATGTATACCACAGAAAATCTTGTTAACTGGGTGAAAAATTGAGACAGAAACAGTGAGCATACCTAATGAAGAGATTTAAGCACATGTAGAGTTTAAGAGTGAGTAATAAAGAGAAAATAAGAAGTACTGAAAGTAAATCAAATAAAAAAATATTGGGAGATGATCAACTATAACACTAAAGAAATAGAAAACAACCAGTTATAAAGAGAATAGATGGGTGTTATAGAGGACATAGTAGGAGACAGAAGTTATCTATGGGTACTACAATGGCAGGCCCACTTACTTTTTAGATATTCTTTTAATTTTGTTTTAAAGGAAGAACAGCAGGGAGTGTTTTGTAAGCTTAAGGGTAGGGCATTCCAAGACCTGGCTATTTTGTATGAGTAGAGGGCGTCACCGTGGTTGTTATGTGATTGCGTTATTTTGAGCAGAGGTCTATTGGAAGATCTAAGGGATGTGCTGTTCACCTGTAGCTGGAGTAGGGTAGAAATTGCGGAGCAACTAATTGGGTAGTATATGATTTTATGGGTGAGGGTAAGTTGGTTCAGTGTTAACAGGTTGGGTAGTTCTAGCCAGTTGAGTTGTAGAAGAACAGAACAATGGTGGGCTTTATGGGGCTGATTGGTGGCAAACTTAACACTTTTGTTATAGCAAGTTTCTAGATTATGAAGATCAGTCTTGCATAAGCTGGTGAGGATGTTAGAGCAACAGAGAAGTTTAGAGAGAAGCTGAGATCTAGCTGTGGCTAGCCTGGCATGGGATGTTAGGTAAGGTTTGGCTCTATAGAGAAGTCTGAGTTTTGTGTACACTTTTTTAATAGTGAGTGAAATATGAGTATTGAAACTGAGATGGTCATCTATTGTAATACCTAGAAGCTTGGCCTGGTTTGTTGGATCAGTTCTGGTACCATTTGCAGAATGAATAGACAGGGCTAGGGAGCTCTGCTTGGTAGTTTTGTTGGTAAAAATTATTAATTTGGTATTATATGGGTTGAGGATGGTGGTTTGATAGGAAAGTTTCAATTTCCAGGAATGCTTTTTGCATCTTTTCTTGTAGTTGCTGTAGGGAGGAGGCTGAGCAGATACATGTATCATCTGTATATTGTATGATTGAGGCAAGGTGGGTTACTGTATTGAGGTTGTTGGTAAATATGACAAATAGGAGTAGTGGGGAGAGATTGTTCTCCCATTTAGTAGCCTTTTGTCTTGATAGATAACAGTGAAACCATGTCAGGGATGCTGGACTGGGGCTGAGTGAAGCAAGTTTGTCAAGTAGACGTTGGTGGGAAATGGTGTCAAAAGCTTTTGACATGTCCAGGAAAATTGCAGAGACTAGTTGTCCTTTGTTTATAAAGTAATGAATATTGGTGGTGAAAGATAACAAGGCTATGTTTGTGCTATACTGGGGTCTAAAACCATACTGGGTATTGGATAGGAGGTTGTTTGTGATAAAGTAGTTGAGGAGTTGAAGCTGAATAAATTTCTCTAGGATTGTGGCTATGGGTAGGAGGATAGCTATGGGGCGATAGTTTGGTATGTCTCTAGAGGGGCCACCCTTGTGGAGGGGGATGATGTGAGCGACTTTCCACAGGAGAGGTACATTATTGCCATTTTGTCTGCATTTCTAACACTGTGATATGTTCCACTGATGAAGCTGCATGGATAACGGAATAAACCATTAGTGAAAAGACATTCAATGAACTTCCACCATCATGCTGGAATAAAGTTCCTGGAAACATCCAAGCAATACCCAGACTATCTTCAAGAAAATATTAAAGTTTCACAAGCAGATATCAGGTGATACAGCATTACATCTGAGGTCACAATTGCAACTTTATATACTCATCCACTGTTGATTTTGTATATTTAAAAATACACATAAATAAACCAAAAGGCAACCTAATTCTGCTTTTCTGTATATGCAGGTTATGATCAGCAGACATTACTAGCTGCTGAATACCTTGACTCCTACTTTCACAGTGTAGCCATTATATTATATCAGTGTATGACAATATTATCATTGTGCTGACAATACCTCTTTGGCCAAATTAAAAGTTATAATAATGTGTGAATGTATTGTAGCTATGCTTGGATAAATGTCTGTTTTTTTCATAAGTTTCTGAATCCTGTTATACTGTTCCACGGTATTTCTGTTTTACTAATGCATTACAGTACTCGCAATTCATATATCATTTCTTACAGCATGCAGTGAATGCACATCCAGAACTGGCAATGCCTTAAGTTGCCCGGAATGTATAAAAGTAGGAAAAATACAACAGAACAAAGAAATTTACCCATGGTTGGCCCAACACAAACCTCACGTCCTGGCCCTATCAGAAACCTAGCTAAAACCTCATATCAATTCCTCTGAATTTCTCTCACCTCAATACAATATCTATAGGTCTGATAGGACACCCAAAAAAGGTGGTGGGGTGGCTATCTTGTACTCTGTTTCACTGACGCTAACACCTACAGACATTACCCTGCCTAGTTTCTCCCCTGTTGAACTGCTGCTCCTAGACTGCCACATTAATAACTATAAAAAGTTTGCTATTTACTCTATCTATATCCCCCCAGGTAAAAACATCCCTATCCTTGAACATGTACTTTCCTGGATAAACACCTCCATCCCCTATGAAGCCATCATTCTTGTAGAGTTAATATAGATTGAAACTCCCTTATTGGTGACTCTCCCTAACATTTCATAAACCTGTATGGATTCTCACATCTGATCACTACCCCTACCCACTACAGTAAAAATGCTACTGGTTCCACAATTGACTGGATCTTGGCCAACTCTCCTAATGACCACTGTACCCCTTCTACCTTCCCTGACTCTATTAGTGACCATTCTCCCATCTCTGTCTTAAGGCACTCTCCTCATCTCTCTAAGCCCCATCTCTAAAGAGATTGTAGGAAACTGACTAACTTTTCCCCTGAAACCTTTAACTATAGACTCTCTGCCATATCTGGTCTTTTCTAAAAACTCTCCTGCTCAGTGATGCTGCTACTAAATTCTACCACATTTTCCTTGATGTCCTAAACTCTCTTGCCACAACTTGCAAAATCAGAATCAAATCTAATTTTGCACTCTGGCTGTCCAAAGCTGCTCATGCTTTGATGCATGAAAGAGATGCTCTATGGAAAAAATGGCAAACCACTAAAACTCCCACCTTTCTCCAAGGTTATAAGCAACTCAGAAATCGTGTAAAAAAACATTTTTGGATAAATGCCAATATTTCACTAAATTTCAAAGCTCTCACCCAAATGACCCAAAATAATTCTGGATTACTATCAATTCCCTGCTCCACACTGGTTCTCCTACCATCCCTAACCCTTTCCCCTATCACACCCCCTATGAAACTGCAGACCTACTCAACAAACACTTCATAAACAGCATCTCTAAACTCCTACGTTCTGGTAACTCTGCTCATCCCAACTCTTCTGTCACCCTCACCTCCCCCTAAACCACTATGCTCCTCTGTCTCTCAGTCATTTTCCATGCAACCTGTTTCTACTAAATACATCAAATCCCTGCTTCTTAATCTAAAACCATGCTCTCCATCCACTTATACCCCCCTCAATTTCTGAAAATTCCTGCTGACTCTATTGCATATCCTGTATCTATCTTAATCAACCGCCCAATTCAGGAATCTACCATACCAAAAATATAGAAATTCTTCTATACCACTCCTCTGCACAAAGGCGGCAACACTGTTGAACCCACTAACTCCAAACCAATCACTATTCTCTCTCCACTCACTAAGATCCTTGAAAAATGTATACATACTCAATTACTGTCCTGTCTCATTCACAAAAATCTTCTCACCCCCTCACAACATGGTTTCCGCCCTAAACACAGTACCTCGACTGCCTTACTATCCTTTACCCAAAAGGTTGCAGAAGCTAGGGACAACAACCTCCTCATCTCCTGTCTATTCCTTGATCTCTCTAAAGCCTTCAACACTGTGTCTCATCTTATCCTTCTTAACAAACTCTCAGAACTAAACCTCTCTCCCTCTACTTTTGGCTGGTTCCATCCTACCTTACTGGCAGAAAACAAGCTGTTAGATGGCACCAGACTTTCTCACCTTTTCTTGCTGTTCAAACAGGAGTACCCAAAGGCTCCATACTTGGTCCGCTCCTTTTCAACATTTTTACCAACAACCTTTCATCCTGCAGTCTCTCTTCTGTAATACAATACACAGATGACTCTACTCTCTTATCTATCTCCCATACTATCTCTGAACTACACACACTAACACAGAATTCCTTTATCTCTGTTGAAAAATGGCTCAGAAATAATCAACTAATCCTTAACCCGAAGAAAACTCAACTCCTTCTCTTCTTACCTCAGACACTCTCACACCTTAAATCCAACTTTTTTCTTTCCTCCCTAGATGGCATCACTATCTCTCCTGCATCCACACCAAACTCTTTGGGGTAATAATTGATGACTGACTAAAATTTGACTTGCACATACAACAGGCCATCAAAAATAAAAATCACCAAAAACTTGGACTACTTTATAGGATCAAACAATTCCTCACTACTGCCACTAAATGTACTCTTGCACAGGCATTTCACTTACCTAGTCTTCTATATGCTTCCCTCATCCTTACCAATATCCAAACTACCTCAATGCAGAAACTAGTACAAACATGCAACAAAATTGCCAGATTTATTCTAAACCAACCACTCTCGTTACATCACTGCCTCTCACTAAACAAACTTCAGTGGCTGGAATTTCTGCACCTTCTCCTACAATGACAACTCCACACTACCTTTTCCATACTCAACAACTGCTCTGCCTGCCCTGCTCTCTCCTCCCATGTTACTCCCTACTCCCCCCCCCCACCCCGGCCTCTCCGGAGTGCTGATCAGCATCTTCTCTCAGTTTATAAACACAAAAGGAATATTGGAAAACTACTTTACAAGCACTCTGCCTCACTAAATTGGAACAAACTCCCTCTCCATATTAGAACTTGAAATGATGCCGTTGCCTTGACCACACATAGTCTTAGCCTGTCCTACTGTATAACCTGTGGCATCTCCTAACTTTCTTTCTCTGTTAGTAATTTCTGCTTATACTAACCTCCTAAACCCTCAGCTCTACTACTATAGCCTTTCTCCCCCCCTCCCAATCTTCACACTATTTATCGTTTCCCCTCACTTCCTATCAATGTCTGTACATTGTCCTTCTTTTGAATGATTATCTGTTTGTTTTTAGTCATAAATGTTGTAAGTTTAGACCACTGCTATCAGTGCAACCCTTAATGTTCATCATTTTTTCTTTTGTTTTTCTCTTTATAATTAATTTTGTATTTGTATTGTTATTTTTAATAGTTTTTGTCCTGTATGTTTATCTTTGCTTATGTTTGCTGGGGCTCTTTCCCCTTGGGTCTCCACTGAAAAAGGGTTGCTTACTATCAATGCAATGCAAATAGTTAATAACCTTTTCTTTTTTACACTTATTTTGTATTGTGATTGTTATTTAATATTTATATATTGTCACTTTATCTTTACTTATGTTTGCTGGGGCTTTTCCCCTCAGGTCTCCGCTGAAAATGGGTTTGTTTGCAAACTCAGTTGGACTAACCCAGTTAACAAATGTGAAATAAATAAATAAAAATAAGTCAGTGGCACTAATACATGCTAGTCAAAATAAAAAGGCTGCTATACAGGCAAAATGCTGACATTGTAGTTTTTTTACAAAACAAATGTATATATGAATTATGTACATTCAAACAGACAGACAGACACGCGTATATATATATATATATATATATATATATATATATATATATATATATGTATGTATATATATATATATATATATATATATATATATATATATATATATAAATAAATTGTGTGTGTGCGTATCTGTGTGCGTGCACGCACTTGTAACTGTTAATTGATATATGTGTGTAAAATGTTACCATAACAGTCTGAGCAAGATTCTATTAAAATAGTGCTAGCATTATTCATAGCACAAAGCTAATTCACTAATTTTCTTAAAATATACGTGCCAAATATTTATCTTTTACATACTTTTCAAAATATGTTTTAATAATAACATAGTATTAGGATAAAAATCAAATTTATTTTTCTTAGCATATTACAGACAAGACATAATCACTTCTCATTTATATTTAATATTTTAATTTACAATATACCATATATGAGTGCATTATATCCCCCAGATTTACTATTCCTCTGTGCAGGACTAGCTTAGTCCTGCACAGAGGCGGCTGTTTAGGAGCAGGATGGCAGCGTGCCATGCATAGTAATGAGGCGTGCTGCCTGAACTCCTAATCTTACACAGAGCATGTAAGAGTGCAGGGTGCATGTACACACCCCCACAATGGAGAACAGCAGAAAGGGGTAAGAAATGAGCGAGACCGCTAATAGGTGTCCGCATATCCCCACCAACTTTCCCCCACATGTACAACAGCAAGTAATTACAAATAAGATGAACAAACCCTTTATATTTTTTATTTTAAATTTCAATTAAAGCTAACCATAGGTGTGCGGGTGTGCCCATCACTTAGCTACAGTTAATGCAACTTAAATGGCTGAAGAGTATAACAAGAAAGATATATGCAAATGAGGCAGCATAGCATTAGTGTTGTGGGCAGAGCATTCGCCTTACGAGCAGGCATTCCCGATTTGAGTCCCATTGCAGCGCATACCATTTTCCATGGCAAAGCATGTTATGACTAATATTTATATTGCATAACCCACTAAATAACATATTTCTATAAACTGGTGTACTGCAGTAAATGCACATGTGAAGTGTCAGTGTCACAATGAATAAAGCACTAGTAAGCAGGTATAAGCACCAATAAGCAGTAGTAAGCATATTTAAGCACTAGTAAGCGAGCTTAAGCCCGTTTGTGCAACAGTAAGCAATGCCTACACTGGTTAAGCAATTCTAAAGCTAACTCTCTGTAAGCAGATGTAACGGCAGGTTAGCAGTGCTTACCATTGCACAAACCTGTGCAAACCAGCTAATAAATGCTCAAAAATACCTTAATCACTCTGTATCCAATGGCTCTTGTTCTGGCCATCAACAAAATAAACAGCCATGCAGGTCTTGAACCCAGGACCCTATACACCATACTCACAGTAGTTAACCACCAAGCCATCACAGAAGTACAGAAGAATGAGGTATCAGCAAACAAGTCTTCAGCATAGTAAAACCAAACTGAACCTGTGAAAGGAATCAGTATCCAGACATATGTGCCTTAACCCACTACATAACATAAATATGTGAACCAGAGTACAGCAGTAAGGCCAGATGTCAGGTGTAATTGTAATAGAGTGTTGAAGTCCCATATAAAACACAAGGACCCCATACAGTGATGAATCATGGATACCAGGCATACATATAAGGTGTAATGAATAATAACTCAATGCCAAAAAGGAATTATAATGCAAAATCTAATGTAAGCAACCCTAAGCATTGCACAGGCCAGTTTAGGAGGTGTAAGCAATGTGTAGGCCAGCTAACTCAATGTGCCCAGTCTTATATCCCTTTAAACAATGGCAACCTTAGGCAAGCAGGTTTGCCCATAGCCTAGCCTTTTCAAAACTGGCCAATCACGGAAAAGTGTGGGAAATCAGACCTACTTAAACCCAAGAGGCGGGAATAAATCTCATAACTGGTTGTAGCTTCCCCTTGCAGGCACAATGGCAGTAAGGGGAGAAGGTGTGTGCTTTCAGGCACAGCACTGGTGCATCCAGGAGTCCAGAGTCATGGCAGGATTCCTTGTCAAAGACCATGATCAGAGACTGCTGCAGGGCCAGTACCAGGGCTCCCAATATAAGGCAGAGGCCTGGGGCCATCTCGCCCATGACCTCACCAGTGCCACTGGCATACCCCAAACTGGTGAGCAGATCAGGCATCACTATGCTGACCTGGAGCGGTGTAAGTGGGGGCCTCTTGGACCAGTGGATCCAAGAGGCTAGAGCGGCAGAGGATATTCCAGTTGTGTGTAATTATCACCCCAGTATGTGTTTAATAATTGCCAGTTCAGGTATATCATGGATAGGTATGGCTAAATATTCCTCTTATGTCCCCCACAGCTGCAATGGAGTGGACTGTGAACCAGGAGGCCCACGTCAGTCACCTGGCAAGGTTGTGATGTGAGGCAGGTCAGTAATACTCATGCATTTACTGTCATAGGTTCATAGGTTGGTACTAGGCTATCAGCCCTAGGGCCTATACAAGCCTAGCCATAACAATTCCCTGGCTATTTCTTCTCAAATTATTTACTTTCCTGGACCCCTGTCTAGCAGGGCGACTGACGTGATCCCTGGGGTGAATTTCCTTTCTCCCATCCAAACGTCAAGGTTCCTCTTGAAGAGGTCCAAAGAGGCACTCTGCTTGACATGTATGGGTAATCTATTCCAGAGTCTGGGGAGTCTCTGGGTCAGGAACCTATCCCTCCAGCATGTTTTGTTTATTGTGATGACAAGGTTTAGATCCCTGGAGCGTGTAGCTCTGAGGGATTGGGATTTCTTTAAGTGTAACAATTCCAACAGCTCTGGGTTTGACATGGCCTTGTATGTTAAGCAGAGATTGCCTCTGAGTAGACGATATGCGACAGAGTATAGCTGGAGTTTTTTAAGGCGGTCAGCGTAGGGCATCTGCTTTAGGCCTGTGATTCTTTTAGTGAGGTATTTCTGAGGCCTTTCCAGTTGTTGCAGATGTCTTGAGAGGTACATACCAAATGGGGCGTCGTATTCTCTAATGGGTCTAATGAGGGATGAGTACAGTGGGACAATGACCTCCTTTTTTCTGGATGAAAAGCCCTTCGTGATGAGGTGTGCTACATAGAAGGATTTCCTGACTGTTGTGTCGATGTGGTTATCGAAGGTGAGACCACTGTCCACCTGTGTCCCTAAGTCTCTTATCACACTTTCTGTGTTTAGTGTACTGCCACCTATATGGTAATTCATGGATACATGTTTTTTCCCAAAGGGGATAACAATACATTTCTTGGCATTGAGCTTGAGCCCATGGCTCTGGTACCAAGCATCTGTTTCTGTAAGGAAATAAAACTAAAAGTAGAGGTACATTAATTGCCTGTATAAAATCTGTATTGTTCAAGGCAAGTACTGTATACACTAGAGAATATGGCAGGAAGAGTCTCATATCGGTTGCATGTTAATAAAAGTGTAATAGCCTGACAATAAAGGTCTAACTGCTGGACTGCATGTGTATACTCTGGTATTAAATGGTAATGTAGATTTGTAATCATGTAATAGTACTGTTGTATTAAGCACTGTTACCCACACCATGTACCATAAATTGAATGTGTAGGAATGCCTTTATATGACAGGTGTAATCCCCAGAGGCCATTTAGTACAACTGAGAGACACATAGACAGTAAACAGGGAAAATGCAGACAACAAAACCTGAATAGCACATGCAACTGAGATGTGAACTGTTTTTTAACACACGTAGCCATGGATCAAATCCTGCCAGTGGTAGTTGTCCGCATACAGAATCATACCCCACAACTGTACAGATGTGTCCAGAATGTCCAGTAAAGTGGCCCATATCTGTTACCTATCAACCTGTCCCCCTGGGAAATCAGTGGGATGATTCCAGACAGGAAATATGAGAACAAAGCTGGCACACTAGCAAATCTCCAATACCTTATGAGAATAAGAAGCCACGTATGTCCCATTTAAACCCCAAATTTTCAAGCTGTGGTCAGAGTGTGTACAGTAACAGAGTGAGATGTATGTGCATAACAGTATTGTGGAATCTGGTATTGTGTGTGGGAACATTTAGGTAGTGCTAATAAACATTTCTCCCACAGGTCTGTCAGATACCAACACTGTACCCAGAAATACAAGAATGATACCCAGTACTGGTACTGTTTACATTGGTATTGTATGGCAGTGCGAGTGAAGCAGTTGCTTGGAATAATGAAATATTGCACATCACTGTTGCCCACACTGTCCTACAACATATAACTGTCTAGGAAATCTGTATAAGAGTGCTGCAAAACAAGGTCAGAATGTAAAAGCACAGGGGATTAATAAGACAGAAAGCAGATAGGAGATATACAGCAATATCTATATAGCAGACACAACTGTGATGGACAGTGTATAAGTTGTAGCAGACTCAGCCATGGTCTGAATCCTGGGAGTGGAAGTGTACTATTACAGTTGTATATGCCATGTCGTATAGCTGTTTAGACACGGACATCCATATAAACTGAGTAATGCAACTGTGGAACAGTTATACTAATACAGCAGTCTGGAAAAGTGAACAAATGTTGCTGTCCAGTCCAAAGGCATCAAGTAGTACAATAGTAAAGACAGGCTGGGCCACAGGATACCAAACAATCAACAGTAAGTACAATCCCTAGGGGGTAAAGACCTTGGTTGACACAATGGAATGTAACTTTACATAGCAAAGCACAACTGATACCATCACAAGCACACTGACAAACAGAACAGTCTGTATGGCAGGTGGAAGTAGGCCTGCATTTATCAAAGGTGGATTGTATGGTAATGTACATCCATATACCTTAAGGCAGCTGACCCCTGATGGTCTTCAGGACTTTGGGCTTTCAGGATTCTGTAGCGCTCCCATGTACATATATGTATATATATAATTATACGTATATGTATATATAGATATATGTATTGTACAGATATGCCTAGTTATGTTGGTATATATGTAGATATCAATAACTATATGTGCATACATATCTATTCTGATATACCTACTACTGTCAATACATATGTAGATATCCAATGTGCATATGTAGCTCTATCTGTATATGTGTAGACATATAGTGCTCTGTATATGTCTATATCTGGGTGTTTATTTGTATATCTATGTACATATACATATCCATCTATGTATGTCAATATGTTTAGTGTATGTCTATATAGATATCTGGCTAAGTATATGTACATATCATCACCATATGTCCTGAACATGGAGTGTAGCCCTACCTCAGCCCTTGTAGTCCCAACTTCGTAGTGCAAGGGGATGTCAGTTATGTAGAGCAGGTATATTTGTAGAGTAATGCTACTGTAATAGGGATTGTCTTCACAGACATGGTGTGTGTGGGAGGTCACATCTGCTTTTAACATGTGCGCCATTGGCTACTGACAGACATCCTAAGGAAATCATAGTACAGTATCACTGCTGGCAAGTTATGCTCCTGTGGACTTCAGCAGAGATAATGGCCAGTGGTATACACATAACCCCTTAGTGCAAGACATGTGGACCAATCCTGACAATGTGGATTATATAGGGTATAACAAGTAACTACTGGTATACATGTGCCCCCATAGCTCATGTATTCACACATCCCTGTCTGTCCTGCCACATAATAACAGCTGGTACAGAAGTGCCATGGCCACATACCACCCACTAGATATTGGAATACATCTGTACAGCATCCCACTGCTCTGTCTGACAAACATGACTGTTATGCTGGCCCGGCAGCAGTACATCTGGCAAGTATCTGGACATTACATCTCAATGGGATAAGTGCACTACGCTGCTAGGCATGTAACAAAGCACTGTGCAGGCTACAGGCATTTGTGGAATGCATATATAGCAGGCTCTGTAGGCATGCCACAGCACAGCGTAACATACACCTGTGTGAAAGTGCATAACCACAACCAATGTGAACACAGCCACAGACACATATGGCATGCTAGCGTATTATTACAGTATATGGACTATCTGTTCAACACCAACCTCATATGTGCCACTCATACACTAACTGGGCCACTACACAATGTGGTCCAATGCCTGTCTGTGGTATGGGACATGTACATGCATGGCTCTGCAAACATTTAAGCCGATAGGGTAACATACAGTGGAGCAGCATGTAACATCAGATAGAACAGGACCACGAACAATGACATCTACCACAGTCTGTACACAGGCCAAGGTACATATTAACACTACACACACTGCTGACAATCACCAAAAGTACACAGACCTCAGTACTCTACACACAACCACAGAATGTCCAGGTTGTGTCATCAAATATAACCCCTACTATACATTACATGTGTAGCAGTCTGATATCTCACTGGCTTGTTAGCAGATATTATGTCAGTAATTATGGTGTACAGTACATATGCACCCCTTACTGCATGACATATGTACAAAGGTTGACAGAGTTGTGGCTGGAGGCACATATACAGGGCCAATATTGACATGTTGCTGTGATAACCTCATACATTTACTTTTGTAACAGGGTTTGTTACACCATATGTCGTATGAGGGATATGAAGTCAGTAACTCTCACGGCTGTCACCATCTATAAACTGCAATCCTCACACTACCTTCTGCAGTTCACAGATAGGTGCTCTGTGGGTAACACCTGAAACAAAAGCCACCACACACTGGCCAGTCTGCAGATGGTCCTACAGATGGGTGGTCCCTCATAAACATAGCACTAACATGGTGGGTATGAAAACATGTAGGACAGCCATATCCACACACACCCTGTCAAACCAACATTACTCCAAATGCAGTATAGCAGCACTTACAGTCTGTAGTCAGGTCAGGCACATCCCCCTGCTGTGTGTTGGCCTGTTTCCACAGTGTATGTTGTTAGAGGTAAACCCCAATCCATCTGACATGCTGTTTGCCAAACAACAGATCGAGTTCCTGCTCACAGTGAATGAAAGGCCCAACACCAACATGATGTTCCTAGATATTGGTGTGTGTTTCCAAGCAATTGGCTATGGGAATGTTACCACAGCTGTTCCACATGCAATCAGCTAGAGGAGGGCTGCAGTTCATGTAGAGGCCATCAGCTGATCCTGAGCATCACTTAAAATACACATGCTGCTGCCTAAGCAAAGCAGGTGTAAGTCTCCACATCCACCAGAGAGGGAGTGAGAAAGGCAGACAGAGGCACAGAAAACAGAAACAAGATGCCTCACAGGTATGGTATACATGGCCCAAACCATTAATCCATATAACACAAGAGGCCAGCATATGCAGCATTTAGATACTTTATTCAAATATATTTATTAATTAAGGCATATAATGCCACATATACTTGATAAACAATTCAAACTGGTTTCGGCTATCCAGCCTTCATCAGTGAAAAGAAAATTACTTGTGCACAAGATCCCATTAATATTTATAGATACCACCAACCAATAGGAACATGGTATAGTCTAACCCTACAGCTGGTTCCACAATGCTGTTAATGAAGTAATGTTCAGCTACTAATATCACCAAAAAAAATCATAAAAAATAATAAAAACTCCATAGGATATATATTTAGACAAAATAAGTATGGATAGCCGAAACCGGTTTGAATTGTTTATCAAGTATATGTGGCATTATATGCCTTAATTAATAAATATATTTGAATAAAGTATCTAAATGCTATATAGGCACAGAAAAGCCAGGGAGGGGTGGGAGAGTAAAACTTAATCATGTTTGTGTCACACACCTACCAGTACAGGGTATCAAACCCCTGATGACTATGTAGTGCTATCACATGTCCATGCAGTTATTGGATGCACCACATAAGTTACATGTTGGGGAGCCCTCAGAATGTATATGTGATGGTGAGTGACATCTGCAACAGGGATATAGTTGCTATGTGGTAGGTGTAGTACACGTGCCTGTCCACATGAACAGGTATCAGTGTCAACACAGCTACGCTCTCACAGACACACACACACATTGCCACACTTGGCAGGGCCAGGTATACAACTCATCACTAGTGGGATTGTCACAACACAGTACTGTGCAAGTATCACATGCACCACAGGGGTCATACGGAGGTTATATGTGCAAAGGGTATGTGGAGGTGTCTGACATTAGACAGCATGCATCAGTATGCCAGTGGGGGTTGTAGTGAGTGTGAATGTGGTCATATGCATCATACACCACACACACACAGACACGGATGCCATTACTGACAAGCATGGGTGCACTGCTTCACGGGTGTGTTGTGGTTGACGGTGCCTGACAGATATACAAGGCTAGGTGATGGGTATACCTCAGCATCAGGCCACATGACAATGGTCTGCATTGTGGCTCAGGGGTGTAGTGTCTGGAGTTGCCCACACAGGTGGGTATTGTATTCACAATACAGTCACCTGGGTGACTATTGTGTGTGGCCAATGCTGTGCATTGCTTGCAATGTATGTGTTCCTTAGCCCATGATATGGGCAGTGTCTGGGATGTGCACACCTCCCACATGCATGTACAGTGACATGTGGAAGTGTACCTGGGGTGTCTGGCCCATGTTGTGTAGTTATCATCAGATGTGCCAGTCCTGGCCTCATGTGGCAGGAACTGTTAATGGACAGCAGATTGACCCTGAACCTACATTGATAGCATGATACCGGTATTCCCTGGTGTCAGTGGCATCTGACCATACTGAGCCTGTATTTCAGGCATGGTATGTCCTTTGTGGTTCACATTTGATGGCACCACAGGTGTTGCAGGTGTCCAGTGGGGAACATGGGGGAGGTGAACTGTTGGCATGTACATGCCTATTGGACTGATGGACAGGGTGCAATACCCTCTGTAGCCCACTGCAATCACACCATGGTTACTATCAGTGGGCGTTATGCAGGGTACTGCCAACATAGCATCTGTTGCCTAGGCAAGTGTGTGTATGAGACATGGGGTGAGAGTGTTCTCTGGGTAATACAAGGGTTGCTAACATTGTTCAGCTGGCATTGATGTCACATTTAAGGGTATGGATTTGCACCCCAGCCTCTCGGCTATTTCACATCTGTTATTCCTGTACGGTGGACATTGTGATTTATACTTGGCCCACCATATAAGAAGTTTGCAAAACCCACTTCACATTGAGTCCAGTTGTTACACACTCACAACCACCGCCACACAGCATACGAATGACAAACACACACACACACACACACACACACACACACACACACACACACACACACACACACACACACACACACACACACACACACACACACACACACACCTGTTATCTCTGGGATTAGAACTCCTACCTAACTAGTATACAGCACTACACCATTATAGGATGTGCCACAGAGATTACTAGAGTACTCCTTCCCCAAAGGTGTACTTCACAGTGAATGACATCAGCAGGATTGCCAAAGTAGGGCATTTGAAATGCACTGAGTGTGACTAGCCTAAAATGCATTTCTCCCTACACAGACATAGAAACACACAAAACATCCACACCTGTCATGTGTGGGAATAGAACCCCTACCAGAGGTCTATAGCACACTACAGCATGATGCTGTTATAGGACGTGCCACAGAGATTCCTGGTGTGCCCCTTCACCAAAGGTATACTTCACAGTGAATGACGTCAGCAGGATTGCCACAGTAGGGCATTTGAAATGTACTGAGTGTGTACTGAGTGTGACTAACCTAAAATGCATTGCTCCCTACACAGACATAGAAACACACACAAATCATCCACAACTGCGATGTGTGGGAATAGAACCCCTACAAAAGGTCTATATCACACTACAGCATGATGCTGTTATAGGATGGTCCACAGAGATTGCTGGAGTGCCCCTTCCCCAAAGGTATACTTCACAGTGAATGACATCAGCAGGATTGCCAAAGTAGGGCATTTGAATTGTACTGAGTGTGACTGGCCTAAAATTCATTGCTCTCTACACACACACACACACACACACACACACACACACACACACACACACACACACACACACACACACACACACACACACAATTGGCAAGTCTGGGATTTGAACTCCTGCCTATTTTATCACACTACAACATTACACAGTTATGGGACACGCTACGGAGATTACTGGGCTACAACCTTCCCAGAGGTGTATTTCAAAGTGGACGACATCAGCAGCCTTGCAAAAGTAGGGCATTTGATTTGTAGGGAGTTTGAGTAGCCTAAAAGGCATTGCTCTCTGCACAGACAGACACACACACACACACACACACACACACACACACACACACACACACACACACGATTGCCAAGTCCGGGATTAGAACTCCTACCTAACGATTTTATCATACTGCAGCAGTACGCAGTCATGGGACGTGCTATGGAGATTCCTGGGCTACAACCTTCCCAGAGGTGTATTTCAAGGTGGATGACATCAGCAGCCTTGCAAAAGTAGGGCATTTGATTTGATTTGTAGGTAATGTGAGTAGCCTAAAAGGCATTGCTCTCTACACAGACACACACACACACACACACACACACACACACACACACACACACACAGCGACACACACACAATTGGCAAGTCTGGGATTAGAACTCCTACCTAACTATTTTATCACACTACAGCAGTATGCAGTTATGGGATGCGCTATGGAGATTACTGGACTACAGCCTTCCCAGAGGTGTATTTCAAGGTGGATGACATTAGCAGGCTTGTCATAGTTGGGCTATGGGGAGGGCAGTGTGTGTGCATGGGCCATAACCCATTCATCTAGAGGATGACACACCACATGCAGGCACATACAGGGTCATATTTCACAGGTACGTGTATACAGCTGCTAGATGACTACTTCCTTGTACAGTCCTGTTGCACAGCTAGCACTTGCAACACATAGTCTGTAATGCTGACAGATACTGGTGGCTAGTATCTACAGTGAGTGACATCTGAACCTTATGTGGTTGTGGCCCATTGGCTGTGTGCTGGGTGGGACAGGCCTGGATGGCTCCTTGTCACAGTCACCCTCTTCCAGACATCTATGTATGTGTACCTTTGGCTTATTATAGTGTGTTGTCCTTAGATATATGTCTGTATTTCTATCCACTGTGTGTGCAAACCACGAGTGGTGCAGACTAAGGAGTGTCTTACATCTGTGACTGCCGGATATGTCTGGTCCACTGGTGTTTGCAGACATGGCCTTCATTTGTTAAAGTGTGTGAGCATGCCCAGTATGCCCATCTGTATTGAATGTGTGGATTGAGTCCAGGTGGTTTGTATTGCAGTGCAGACCTTTGTTTGTACACCTACAGGTAGCATACTGTTTCTGCAGGGTATCCGTCGATCATTTGGCAATATTGGGGCAAACTGTGCAGGGGATAGTGTGTACTGCAGATGATTGTGTATGTGCTGCTTCAGCTGCATGGTACAGTTGTTAGCAGAGATATTCAGACATGTACTGTTAAGCACAGTGATGTTTTCTGTCCCCATGTACTGTCAGGTGGACATTCTTGCTCATAGTGATGTCTTGGGGACAGGGGTGACCGCAGCTGTGTCTGGTATTGAGGGCAGACACCTATGTACTCATGGTAAGTTATGCCATTCTGGAGGGGGAGCTGCAGACACTTGGTGCTGGGTTTGTGTATCCAGTTCAGCACCTTGGTACAGTACTGGCAGAGGATCCCATACTTGTACACCCATCAGCATGACACTATGGGCTTATCATGCTGTGGCAATGCCTCACAGCTGTACAGATTTGCACAGGTCAGCCAGGGGCAGGGGCCATGGGTCAGGGCATATACCCTATTGTGGTGTATGGGCAGGTGTCTAGCCACCCATGTATGTGTTTGCAGCCAGGGATAGTGTGTGCACACAGCTTGGTGTTAGACTCTGCACATTCCATGCTGCCCATGCTCCCACCCCCCCTGTTATTCTAACCTCTTCTGTACATTATGCATACATTCTCAGACACTTTCCCTAAGTGTGTTAGTGTTGGTCCACAGTTCATGCAGTGGGACATGGTGGACATGTTACTGTGGTTTGTCCACATGGCCTTGCATATGGCTTATGTGGAATGTGTTATGTTGTTATTTGGGTGTCCGTGACATAACAGGCATTGGTAGTACATGTGAGACACAGGCCTTTGGCAGATGCCTGTGGGGCATTAGGTGTTGTGGCAGGTGGTTGCATTCTGTCAGTCCTACAGTCCCAGACCACCATACAGAATATTCCCCCTGGGGTGACATGGTAGGTGTGATAGGTGTTCATGCCAATACCTCCTAACAGTCTTGCTCAGGTGGTGTGGATGCTGGCAGGGTGCTACCTACAGCTAGGGACACACCTGCATGGGACACCTGCATTGCATGCTGCAGTCATCTGCTATTGCCATATACAGGTGGGATCTTACTGTACCCATTCCCCACAGCTCAGATATGACCAGAGAGGTGCCTGTGGGTGGTGTTTGCATGAGCTGGGTGCATGTGTGCTATGGACACTACTTGCATCTGACACACAGATATGCATTGGGCATTCCAGTTATGCTTGCATGTGCAGGTACATCAGCTGTTTCCCAATACATCAGTCCTACCTCCTTTGTGATCTGTGAGTGTTTGGGCAGACAACACCAGTATCCCCCACTGCAGGACCAAATAATGTGATGTATACCTGTATGTACTTTTCCAAGGGTGTGTCTATTTCACAGTGACACAATATATACTGTGTGTCTGGGATAGTTTCCCCTGTGTACTGCTTGTATATGTTGACCAACAGCCATGCCATGTCAGTCTTTCAGATGGTGACACATATTATCACCATACATTTGCAATGGCTTACTGCTACCTTGTGTTATACTGATGGGTATTGTGTATGGCACTGCAGTTGTGAGGACTTGTGCCTGTCATCAGCTGTAGTGGGCAATGGCCACCAAGCTTACCTCAACATGCGTACATACTGACCACTCTCACACAATGTGGGACACACACCTGACTGTTTCTCCATTCCTACACATGATTGGGTGTTCACACCTGACTGTTAAAAAATGTCTACATAGGATGGGGGGGGCACACCTGACAATTTCTATATTTCTACACAGGATTGGGGGGGCACACTGGACTGTTACTACATTTCTAAGTAGGATGGGGGGCACACCAGACTATTTCTACATTTCTACACTGGATTGAGGGGCACACTTGGCTGTTATTACATTACTACGTATGATGAGGGGGGCCACACCTGACACTTGTACACATTTGCTATGACCGTACTGGTATGTCAGGTACTCCATTTCATTCTGTATTCTAACCTATCATTCTGATTAGAGGCATACCAATGTGTACTACAGATCTTAGCTTTGATTTACCTACATATTAGTTTCTGACTTCCTGCCCTTCAGAACTAACATCCCACTGCCTGACCTGCTGTGGTCTTTCTGTGTAGGCCTGGGGGGGGGGGGTTACCCATAGGCATCATTCATTGGCCATAGCACAGCCTTTGTTTGTGTTTGTCTACACCTTTCCTGCTGTCTGTGACTGTTGATGGGTATGTAAACCCCCCTGACTGGTATGTGTGTGTCACTTACCTTGTGGGTGCCTCAGTACTGAGGGCAGTGCTGCAGGGCTGCCTATGTTGGATGCACATAGTACACTCCCTGCACATGGTTGAGCACAGGTAGTGTCATGTTTGACATCCCTTTTACTTTTATGTGAGAGTCAGAGAGAGGTGCTATTTCCTGGGTTCTTCCTGTGTCAGTATATGTGCTATGCATTGCCTCTTTGCTAAGGCCAGGGCATACTGGGCACGCCTTCTTCTGCCTACTTGGGCAGGCTCAGGTCGTTCCTCCTCCAAGTCACTCTGTGTCTGTGCAGGCCTTGGCAATGGTAGGGGACTGTGTGGTCCTGCCCTGTGCTGTTCCTGCTGCAGCTGTTTCCGCAGGATCATATTGTGTAGCATGGCACATACGATGACAATTTGGGTACATGTAGTTAGTGAGTACTGCAAGGCTCCACCGGATGTGTCCAGGCACCGGAGCCGTGACTTGAGCATCCCAAACACATGCTCTACTATAATTCTGGTCTGTGCATGTGCCTCATTATGGTGTTCTTGTTCGGGTGTGGGTGCATTTCTGATGAGTGCCATCAGCCATGGCTCCAGTGCATATCCAGCATCCCCCACTAGGTGACCATGAGGGATGTCCCCACTGGCAAATCTCTGGTACAGCTGCGTCAGATGCCAGATGTGGGAATGGTGATAGCTTCCAGGGCAGCCAGCACACACATTCATTATTATGCCTGGGCATCGCACCTGACCTGGCAGTTGATGGAGGGAAAGCCCTTGCGGTTGATGTAGACCCTACCCCGCTTACCGGGTTGTGCTTTGATGCATATGTGCTTGCAGTCTATAGTACCCACTATCTCAGGATATTCTGCTATTTGGTGGAACAGATGCATATTGCTGGCTAACACCTCATGGGTGTTGGGGAAATATACATGCTCACCGACATGTGCTGACATGGCATCCAGGAACTGGTGTAGTACCCTGGATGCTGATGCCTGTGAGATCCCCATCATATCCCCAGTTGGCCTTTGGAAGGTACCTGTAGCTAGTATTCTTAGGCCTACACACACCTTGGTATCCACTGGGATGGGCTCCCCTCTGTTAGTTCTGTGTGTCAGGTGTGGCTGGCACAGCTCAAAAATTTGCTGTAGGAGGTCCCTGTCCACCCTATAGCGCTCCACTATCTCCAGATCTTTTAGCCCCTGCTAGGTTAGCCTGGGTTTGTACACTCTTCTCTGTCTCCTCACTGTGAGTTGCTCGACAGCATTCACATCCTCACCACCCTCAGCCTCTTCCACAAGTTGTATGATAGCTATTGCAGCCCCTATCATTTTGTTGTTTTGATTGTTAAAAGTTCCCCGCTTGTATACACCGGTGGTGTAGAGTGGGGGAAGAACCAGAGGGGAAGGTGTTTGTATAGTTTATAGTAGTATTCTCCGCTGAGCTGGTCTGCTGCTTGTGTAATTGGCTGATTCTGATACATTTCACCTGCCAGCTATGGTAGCTCTCCATAATTACCTTCCTACTGGTGTTTTCCCTTCCCATTGCCTTCCTATTTAATGCTGGGTGTGCGCTGTGCAAACAGAGTGCTCAAATGTGCACAGTGCTGCTATTTCCTAGTTTAACTTTTTTTCTTCCTTTAAAACCCGGTGCGTGGCGCACACATCCGCTTATGCAATGTAAAGAGTGCTAGGCAGATTCAGACACACACCCTTGCTTAGGGGTGCTAAGCTAGGAGCAAACCCAAGCCACAGGGCTCCTATCCACATACAGTATGCATGACACACACCCCTATAATGTCAGCTAACTCCTAGGCTTGCACCAAGGTATTCCTACTCTTACACTGTTGGGACCTGACGAGCATGCTGGGAAAAACTGGAATTCACTATCATTCCCCTCATTTGCATAGGATTGCCTGTTAATGCATAGTTACATGTTTCACACTGAGCCTCCCCCCTTAGCAACAACTACTCACTGGCCATGTTGTCTTCTGCCTGCCATTGACTTTCATGGCAGAATAGCGATTTTACTTAGGATGCTTATTTTAGGTTTATTTTATTATTTTCCCCCTGATTCCGTTTGCGCGCTGCTGCCCTATGCTTAAACAGCCGAGATCGGCTAAAAAAAATAAAAGTTGATTTTTTTATTTTTTAGGCTGTTTGCAATGCCAATGGCCTTATACTTGGCCATTGGCATGCTTCCTGGCTGATATGCAGCCTTTATTTGGAGCTGTCACAGCTCTGTTTTGGATTTTGCAGAAATGTACTCGGTTGCTAACTGAGTACATTTCTGCAGATTGCACTAGTCCTGCACGGCCGGTTTCAAGCTTCCTGGATCGCAAATTCACCTCATTTGCATGGATTTCTCCTGCAAATGGGGGGATTTGCATACAGGGGCTTCATCTGTGCAGGACCAGTGCAGGAGTGCTTGTGCACGCTCATGCAGGCTGTTCCTGGATCACATGGCAGACATATTGCCTGCTAGAGTTCCTGCACTAATCCTGTATGCCATGCAAGGCATGCAGAATCCAGTGGTATATGTGTAGTTGTGTGTTTGAATACATATCTGTATGTGTGCTTTATATATATATATATATATATATATATATATATGTGTGTGTGTGTGTGTGTGTGTGTGTGTGTGTGTGTGTGTGTGTGTGTGTGTGTGTGTGTACGTGTGTGTGTATCTATATGTGTTTATATACATACATACAGATACATATATATATATATATATATATATATATATATATATATATATATATATACATATATATATATATATATATATATATATATATATATATATATATATGGGTCTACTGGAAAACACCGAAAATCCAATTGTTCGAAAAGGAACAGTCGATTTTTGGTTTTGCGAAAGTGCACTTAAGCAAAAGTGCACTTCTGCAAAGAACGTTTCAACGAACTGTTAAGGAACATGGGTGCCGAAGCACACTACAGTGGGGAAAGGGAGTTTACGTGTTTCCCCACTGTAGTGTGATCCTGGAGTTGGTATATTTAAGTAGGGGGGTGCAGGCAAAAACAATGTTTTATTGTTTTTTTATCGGTTCGTTGAACCGATGTTCGCGGAAGTGCACTTTCACTTAAGTGCACTTTCGCGGAGGTGTGGGTCTATGGTCTAATTTCGAAGATGTGTTTTTTCAAAGTTATACAGTAGTCCCATATATATATATATATATATATATATATATATATATATATATATATATATATATATATATACATGTGTGTGTGTGTGTGTGTGTGTGTGTGTGTGTGTGTGTGTGTGTGTGTGTGTATAGGTAGATATCAAGAACAAAAAACTCCAGAGCTAGAAATGCTGGCAGATTTCAATGGTTTATTCATAGAACTCAATAAAAGAACACAAAGCTTTCAGGTAGCAGCCCTTCTTTAATGTGTAAGTAACTAACAGTTCAAGCATAACTCATTTAAACCAATTCAAACTAAAACCGATATGACACTGCCCCAATCCCTATACATAATCAATTAATTATGCAAATGCAGTAATAAAACCTCAAAGCTCTAAAAGCCACATAGACACACAGGGACCTCCTAAATAATATGCATAAAATATATAATTAATTAAAATCTATTCTTTGTACAGATACTTTTGTGTGCTTCTTAATATTGGTTTAAATCTAACAAGCTGTATTTATACCAGGCTATTCATCTGTTTGCAATCTTGAAATCCAGTCATATTCACAACATCAACCACCCTACAGCAGAATTCATGGTCTGTTCCATTCTCATCCACATATTTGCCAACCGCATTAGTGTTAACTTTTCTACGTATCTCAAATTTATGTTCCACAAAGCGATCCTTCTATGTTCGTGTACATTTCCCAATGTAGAATGCATTACATGTTTTACATTTAGCCAAGTAAACAATATCTGAAGTGTTGAACATGGCATGATGTATAAATATGTATCTTCTTTCAGTTATTTGGTGTATAAATTCATTATTTTTTCTATATCCTCGCAACACACTCAATTATAGCAAGGAAAAGTACCTAACTTTAAACTCTGTTTAGGTGTAACAATCATCCTGTCTTTAAAACAAAGATACCTCTTTAAATTGGAATATGTGTTATAAGGAAAGCTAGGTCTATCCCCTATAAGCCGTTTAATCTCTGGCATAATTTCTAATGTACCCCAGTTCTTTATTATAATTTCCTTTTACCACATTAGTCTTCCTATTATACTTACTTACATATCATAACTGTCCCTGCCCACTATCTCAAACAGGATTTTATATATTCATATTCTTCTCTGTATAATATGTTCCAGCCCTATCCTTCCTTTCATGAATAACCTCAGATTTAGCCAATTAAGTACAGCATCTTCATATCCCTGCTCCTTAAATTCGACTACCATATTATTCATCTGTTCAATATACCTCATCTCATCTGTGTTAAGTTGATTGGCTCTCATCAATTGGCTTTTAGCTATTTCTTTAAAAGTATGAGCAGTGTGCATGCTAGTTCTGTGTATATATCTGTTGGCATGTATCGCTTTTTTATAAATTGAGGTTGTGATACCATTATCATTTATGTCCAGTCTGATGGACATTCCCATTCCATGCTGTATGCAGATCTCCGTTCAGAATTTCCAAGTTTTCAAACTTCTATCATATCTCGACCATATGAAATTCGAAGTTTTAAACCTTCAACATTCTGAAGGGAACCCGTATATATGTGTGTGTGTGTGTCTGTGTGTGTGCATGCGTGCATGTGTGTGTGTGTGTGTGTGTGTGTGTGCATGTGTGCGTGCGTGCATGTGTGTGTGTGTGTGTGTGTGTGTGTGTGTGTGTGTGTGTGTGTGTGCGTGAGTGTGTGTGTGTGTGTGTGTGTGTGTGTGTGTGTGTGTGTGTGTGTGTGTGTGTGTGTGTGTGTGTGTGTGTGTGTATAATGTATATATTTAGACAGCTATACATATAGATATATATTTGTTCATTGGTACTTTCTAAGTTAGGTACCCTTGGTTGCTATTTTAAGCCTAGCCAGTTATCCTTTTGGGGCTGGATTTAAACTATTCCATTTGGTTTTAGATAGGCCTTACCTATCCTATGGTCAATAATAACATATTAATCCTTGTGATAATAACTGGGATTATACCACACATAATTTCAAGGGACCCATGCATGAGATAAAACTTGGTAGCTACCTATATCTATTAGTAGTATAGGTGACAATCCTGGAGTTAATCCATAGGTCCAATTTCTGCTTGAATTTGGACAGGCATGAGCTTTGTTTTGTGAGGATGTGGAGTCTGTTCCAGAGCAGCAGTATCCTCTGCGAGATAAACCTGTCCCTCCATACCATTTGGTTGATGTTGCAAATGAATTTTAAATCCATATATTGGGTATGTTTGACTTGCTGATATGCATCAGATCCATCATTCTATCTGATGATAATAATGGTATCTTTGCTACTACGTGGTAAGGAAAACTAAGTATGTCAGTTTTTATGTGATTTACTGTAGACTTGCTTTCATCATTCTGAGCTATACTTTGAGTTCATTGATCACATGAAGCTTGAGTTAAAACAAAGCTTTTCACGACTAAAAATAATGGCACAGTAAGTGGGAATTAAGGTGATGTCTTCTTTCACCTCACTGATGCTGTCAAAAGAGGTGAAAATTTCCCCATACTCCTTGATGAGACAATGGAGACAGAGGTTCATTACACGTCTGAGGGATTCTTCTTACTGTTGTAATTTTATTGAACAAGAAGAATTGCAAAAGCCATTGCTGATAGTGTTGTGACTGAAGCAGGTGAGGCTTTTTTAAGTTCCCACAGCATTTTGGCTTAGTTGAGAAACCACAAAGTAAAAGTTGTAGTTTAGTGAAATCCCTTTATGTTACTGTTTTTTGTTCAAGTGGGCTGTGTGGATTTTGTGGAATGGGGGATGGTGCTTTTCAGCTAAGTGCTAGTGATGATGACTTTGTTTTGTTACATGCTTGCTGGGTAGGTTTAAAGAAATCAGTGGCTACCAAAGACTAGGTGAAGCAGACGAGTTCCTGATAGGCTGGCTATTACAGGGAAATGTTTTTTTATGAGAGATTATCCAACTGAATTTATCACTGATTTAGCTGCTTTACTCTGTGCACATACTGATAAATAAACTGGTATGATTATACATTTAGTTTACTTTTGTTTCAATTTTTGAGTAAGGAATGTAATAACTAGTTTTATGTTTTAGTTTACTTTACGAGTTTCTTATTTTAACTGTGGTGTGGTGTAGCTATTTTGACATGTGGACTGTAAGAACAATTTCACAGATGTAAAAACTGGCAGGTTTCTACACATACTCAGGCATAAAATACTGCAACAGAGCACTGGTCCATAACCTAACAAATCTTTATTGAACAAAAAAAAATACAGTTGAAGACTCTTCTTGTAATTATTGTAGCAATAGAATTATATAACAAACCTTTTCTGTTAGTCAGCCACAAAAAATAGTCTGTCATATGCTTTTAATCATTTTTATTCTTTTTTGAATTCTTAACAGAAGGTGCCAGGGCTTCTTCATGGTATTGTAGAATGTCTTCTCCTTTGTTATGGTACAATTGTACAACCTGCTATTCCAAGCATGAACTCCCACTGCACTGAGAAGCCAACTTCTACAACAGGACCACACAACCTTCCTTTAGTATACTATTTTAATAAGACAATTGCTCATTAACTAGGCTTCTCTAGCTAATGCAAAAATGTATTGGTCTGTGTTAAAGAAGCAATATTATTTACAATATATATAAAAATGCTGCATTTACATCAATGTTTACATTCTGTGAGTTCAGTGTAGCTACATTTTGGCATGTCAAAGGACAAGAACTAGCACATTATATTACATTTGCATTCATAAAAATATATTATGGATCTTGGTTACAGTGGATGAAAAAGCAGCTAAAATTACAGTTTTTATTTAGCTCACATGTTGCTTTATTCAAGTTTGCATATCATGAGTCGAAAACTATATCATCGTCATCATCATCTTCTTTCGGCTGTTCCCGTTTGGGGGTCGCCACAGCAGATCATCTGTTTCCATTTCTTCCTGTCCTCTGCATCATGCTCTTTCACACCAACCACCTGCATGTCCTCTCTCACCACATCCATAAACCTTATCTTAGGCCTTCCTCTTTTCCTCTTACCTGGCAGCTCCATCCTTAGCATCCTTTTCCCAATATACCCAGCATCCCTCCTCAGCACATGTCCAAACCAACGCAATCTCGCCTCTCTTGCTTTGTCTCCAAACTGTCCAACCTGAGCTGACCCTCTAATATACTGATTCCTAATCCTGTCCATCCTAGTCACACCCAGTGCAAATCTTAATATCTTTAACTCTGCCACATCCAGCTCTGACTCCTGCCTTTTTGTCAATGCTACCGTCTCCAACCCATATAACATAGATGGTCTCACTACCCTCTTGTAGACCTTCCCTTTCACTCTTACTGGTACCCGTCTGTCACAAATCACTCCTGACACTTTTCTCCACCCATTCCACCCTGCCTGTACTCTCTTCTTCACCTCTCTTCCACACTCACCATTACTCTGAACTGTTGATCCCAAGTACTTAAACTCATCCACCTTTACCAACTCTACTCCCTGAATCCTCACCATTCCTCTACCCTCCCTCTCATTTGCACACACATATTCTGCTTTAGCCCTGCTGACCTTCATTCCTCTCCTCTCTAAAGCATATTTCCACCTCTCCAGGGTCTCCTCAGTCTGGTCCCTACTTTCACTAGATATCACAATGTCATCTGCAAACATCATAGTCCACGGGGCCTCCTGTCTAATCTCATCTGTCAACCTGTCCATCACCACTGCAAATAAGAAAGGGCTCAGAGCTGATCCTTGATGTAATCCCACCTCCACCTTAAGTGTATCTGTCACTCCCACCGCAGTCCTCACCAATGTCACACTACCCTTGTACATATCCTGTACCACTCTTACATACTTCTCTGCCACTCCCGACTTCCTCACACAATACCACAACTCCTCTCTAGGCACCTTGTCATATGCTTTCTCTAAGTCCACAAAGACACAATGCAACTCCTTCTGACCTTCTCTATATTTCTCCAACAATACTCTCAGAGCAAATATTGCATCTGTAGTGCTCTTTCTTGGCATGAAACCATACTGCTAATCACTAATCATCACCTCCCTTCTTAACCTAGCTTCCACTACTCTTTCCCATAACTTCAAGCTGTGACTGATCAATTTTATCCCTCTGTAGTTACTGCAGCTCTGCACATCACCCTTATTCTTAAAGATAGGTACCAAAACACTTTTTCTCCACTCCTCAGGCATCCTGACTTTCCAAAATTTCATTAAACAATCTGGTTAAAAATTCCACTGCCATTTCTCCTAAGCACCTCCATGCTTCCACTGGTATGTCATCTTGGCCAACAGCCTTTCCATTCTTCATCCATATATATTGGGCTGAATTCATAAAAGTATTATGACATTCACATGTCCATGTACATGTCCATGGTACCTTTTTTGGTATTCAGCAATCACACTGACAATGTTCTGCATGATTCTCCAATACAAAGATGTGCAACATTGCAAAGGACTGGCCCCATGGCTTTGCTGAATGTTAATGAGGCATTCTAGGGGAGAGGCATATGCCACTTAGCCATGAGCTATTTTCCTGGAACTGTTTCAAAGAAGGCATCTATAATGCTCAGTGATTCGAGAACGTGCTTGATTGTGTAGGTCAACATGGCCATCCCCAACAAGTTGCTGTACTGAACACAAAGGTGGTGGTGGTGGTGGGTAACCACCAGACACCAGGCTTTAATTTTTAAGGTGCCATATTGGCACTGACATTGAAAAGTGGACAGGGGTGGCGGGATACACTAAACACCAGGCTTTTATCTCTAAAGTGCCTTACCAGCACCAGTGTTATTACAGGGTTCAAAAGGGTGGTGGAATACACTAGATACTTTGGAATAGTTTGAGTGGAAACACTCACCATCCAACCTACTGTCAGACAAATTCAGCATTAACTCTACTCCTCTCTCCCCCACGGCCAAACTCCCCTCAAGAAATACCATCAAATATACCTTCCCCTACTTTCACTAGGGAACAGGTCCTCAATGCTCTCTAAGGCCATCAATGGGCCCAGACAATATCCTAGGGTGGCTTCTAAATAGCATGAGGCATGAATTATCAGGCCCACTGGAATTCCTGTATAGCTGTCACCTCCAAACAGGCTCTGTGCCTCACAAATGGAAAACAGCAACAGTCATCCTACTTCACAAGGGGGGCCATCTACAGACCCATAAGTCTCACTAGTCTCATAAGCAAAGCCATGGAAAGAATTATCATGGAAATGGTCGATAATAATATAGAAAACCTCCAAATACTGAACCAAACCCAATTTAGTTTCATCAAGGGCAGGTCATGCCTATTCAACCTGGTGGAATTTTTTGAGAAGGTCACCAAAGCAATGGATGAGGCAAAATGGTTCTCACTGCCTACCTTGACATGGCAAAAGCATTTGACACAATACCTTACTCAGGCATTGTTGATAAGCTCAAGAGTTTATGTATAAACCCTTATGTCACCCAGTGGATAGCCAGTTGGCTCAAAGACAGCACCAAGGAAGTTAGAATTGAGGAGTCTACCTCTACAAAGAGGTTAGGCACACGTGTAGTCCCTCAAGCATTGTTCATGGGACTGCTCCTTTTTGACATTTGCTTCTCTGAGGTCAATACAAATGTCAAGGGCCTCTGGTTAATGAAACTTACAGCTCATTGCAAATTAGGAGTGGTCATAGAATCCCCTACTGACACTAATGTTCTCCAGGAAGGGCTGACACAAACAACTTGTATGAGAACCATGGACTAAAACTAAATGCAAAGAAATTCATATCAAGTCATCCACCCCCTGGTAATTATCATATTAACAACAGACCCATAAGAGTTAACCCAGTAGTCAAGGAGAAACATAGACAGTAGCCTTTAAACATCATGAGTCTACAGTAGTGAGGAAATCATTCTATGTTGTGCAGCTCATACTCAAATGTATAGCATCTAGGTCCAAGGTTGTAACTGTTCCACTATATTCAGCACTTATCAGACCTGTCATCGAGAACAAAACCCCCTTTGGTGTGTACCTAATCAGGCACATCCAACAACGTGAACGTCCAAAGAGGTTTTTCACTAAAAGAATACAGGGCATTGGTAACATGTTCTATGCAGAGCACCTCAAATCCTTATACCTGTATTCTGTGTCCTAAAGGCTGATGAGGGGATATCTATGCCTGGCATACAAGACATTGTCAGATCCCACTCTGATGGACCTCCTGCAGATTTGCAAAAGAAAGAGCAGTGGAATTACCTGTTCTAAAGGCTGAAGCCTTGCCTCTGATATAAATACGACCTGCTGGAGAGAGAGGTATGTATCCCAGAGACTACCCCTTCTCTGGGACATCCATGTAAAGCACAGTTCCTCCCTAATCCAATTTAAGTGTAATTTGGAAAACTGGATTGAGTTGTAGGAAATTCATCCCTGGTTTGGCACCTGTGTCACTAATGGACACAGGCAGCCTGTAAATGATTTATCTGCTAGGCCCCTGCCTGCAAATGTTCCATTTCACAAGCCCTGGCTTACACTTATCAAGGGTACAATGACTTGTTAGAGATTTGGGACACATGGCTAGGCTTTAAAAGGCTCAATCAGCCTAGTATACACATATGAACCTATGAAAACATTTTATTTGGCTCATAATTTGAAAAGGTATCTCCACTAGATCCAAAAAAAAAGTCTTAATTCCCCATTACTTACCTCTCATCAAACCCATTATGGAATATAATGGGCCTCTTGGTATGTATTTGTCTAAACTTAAACACTCAACTTGAGAGACCTTAGAAATTCATAATGACTAAGATTTTTAAGGCCACTGGTCTTTTTAATCAGCAATGTCTCTATTTTGTTTCTTATAGACTCATTTGTGGAGATTTGTGAATTGCCTTTGAAGCCGTGAAAGATCCAGCCCTCAATGACGACCTATTACTTCTCAAAACAAATAGTACCCCAAATACCCAGCTAAAGGAACTAACCCTTCATCAAAAAATAAATAAAACAGGTTGATAGGATAGATTCATATCCCAATGTATTCCCTACATCTGGCACAAACTTTCACTATATGTCAAGCAGAGTAGCACCCTCGCCACCTTCTAGGTTAATTGAATGGGCACTCTCAAATTCTCCCCAGGTTTCTCTTGTTTTGACCTCTTTGAGGTTTGAAGAACTGTAGGATAGAGATTTTCAGTTAAGCTTCCAACTGTCTGCAGATTGATTGCCTAGTACTTACTTATGAAACATGCTTTCATGGATGAAAGTTGGATAGTGTTCCCTGGCATAAACTTATCTATGAATTTCACTTCTGCATGTGCATCCAGGTGGATTTTTGATGTTTCAAAGCTAAATAATGCAAGCTTAAAAGTTTTTTTTTTCATTAGGCAGCATCATTTTTTCCAGTACTTAAAATAAATTAAAATTGGAGTAATGTATCCCGTCACCTGAATGATCACCTAGGCAGTGCCCATGCCTAACGGCATTCATGCATGTTACCTTTTAATATTGTTTGAGTGCACTGAAAGTGCATAAAAGACAGTATCTGGGACCCTTTTTGTTTTGTCTAGGTGGCTAACTTTTTTGAGAGGTTTTTCAGTGTGATTTGAGCTTATGAATTTAGTTTTTTTTAAGCTGTCTCATTTACACTGATTTGCATCTCATCTAGGGGAGATGCAGTATTCCATTGCAGCCTGCATTAAGAAAGTAGCATGTTGATATTTTCATAAAGACCTTTTTTTATCACAGCAATCATTGCTTTTCTTACTGAATGTTTTTCATACAGCTATGTTTGTGGACAGACATGCTTAACCACAAATACTTCATTTCATAGGTGGAGTCATAAAGAACTATATTTCCTTTAGTTCTGGGGTGCATCATGTCATACAGTTGAGAGATTCTCTATTCAGTATATTACACTGAGCGTTATTACTGATGCACCCACCCCTGAGTACAGTGGCACATAGATATAACCAATACCCCACAATTACTCTACTGAATCACAGCACCAAACAGTTAATTTCAAATGGGATTCATAAACAACTGATTTTGTAACAAATGAGAATAAAGCTTTGTCACCACATTCCAGGAGGTGCTGTACAAGACAGGTGCTTCTATGCATGTGGAAGAGCACTGGCAAGACACCAGGTAGTCAAACATAAAGCCCCAGTACAAAAGGGTACTATTAGAAGGCATAATCGATTTCTTACAGCTAATACTCAGTACATTGTTTGATCATAGAGATACATTTTTTGAAACTACTATTATCACAGTATGGTGTCATTTTAGGGTCTATATTAAATCAGTAAATGCTTAAAAAAGTGAACGCTGATTTGTCGACCCTATGTAAGAGAAAGCTTACAATCCCGAACACTTGGAACAGTGATTTTTTTTCCCAGGGAAAAAAAAAATAATTCACTGTTCCACAAAAAAAATAAAAAAATTAAAAATAAAAACTTCAAAACATTACATGAAGTAGGGGGCTTTGCCCCCACACCTGCCGATGTGGGGGGTTGTGCCACCCACCCCCCCTACTTAAATATACCAACTCCGAGATTGCACTACAGTGACAAAAATGGCAAAGTAACGGAGGCAGCCAAGCGATTCCCTTCCCAGGGAAAGAAATCACTTATACGCCGTTTTGCTATTTTGCTATTTCATGCTTTAAATTTCGATCAAGACTCATTTGAAGGATTGCATCTTTGATTATATAATAGGTACCCTCATTTTACTTCTTTTTGTGCAGTGAACCAATGCAGGGTGCACAGCACTGCAGCCTGTCTCTCCTGCACTTCTTACTTTAACCAGAGAACTTCTCTCACATCTGATGGCCAACAAAAGTTGGAGGTTACTGTCATGACAAGCAGTGGCTACTTTAGGGAATCACTGATTGCCACCCACTCAGCTACTAAAGTCTACACAGTCCAAATCAGTCCAGACATATGTGAGAAGCTATTCTGAATATAGGAGCTGAAGTCTTCACACACAGTTGTATCAACTAAACATTGCCAGTACACCCTCTCCACATGTTGTGGTTTCACAGCTCTGCACAACAATTGCTCTAGATAGGTGATGCAGCTCAGAATGAAATGATGACTGCTTGAAAGCTGAGTACCTCCTTGGACTGCAATGCCTACTTTGTGACACATTTTGGATGACATGATCCAGTAGGCAGATGAAAACCTTCGGACCAAGGAGCTTTGCTACTAAGTATACTTATGAACATACTGAAGTTCAGACATGATGCTTCTGCCAGACAGCCAATGGCTTGCATACAGGTCTGCCATGCAGGGTTCAGGTTAGGCAAGCTCTTTGTTGCAGCCACACTCCCTCAAATTTGCAACATTCCACAAGTGGTCCTTGGCATTTTCCTCTAGAGCTATAAGATCAGTTGGTGGTATCCTAGAACTATAAGATCAGTTGGTGGTATCCTAGAACTATAAGATCAGTTGGTGGTATCCTATAATGCACTACTATTACTGTCTCTAAGTCAAAGCACTGCTTATAGCTTATAGCACAAGTAGACAAGAGCTATCATCTCTGCAATTTGCAGTTGCACTGACTTGACCCAACAAAGATTGCCATTCTACCAGTCAGCCAGACACAGATGCACGTACCTATTTTCTTTCCCATTCCCAAATATTATCAACTTTGAGTTGGACAGCATGATTTCTCCCATCAGCCATTTGCTGTGCCCTGGCAGGAAATCAAACCTGGATCAACCACTCAGTGACATATTGTTCTGTAATAGTTCACACTGTGGGCATGAAAAGTGCCCAGTCTTTGGTTGGTAATATGTTTTATAATAGTTTGATGACACTGCTTAATTCAGTCTGACATAAACTATTCATTTTATGGTACAAACCCTCCTAATTTAGGTGACTATGGAATGCAGACAAGCATTGACAAATTAATTTGTATACATTATTTTACTCATCTATTAGGTGACAACTACATTAGTCATAAAATCTATTTCAGAATGCCTCAGTTACTATAGAATAATGATTTTACTCTTGTTTGGATTGCTTACCATTTGCTTCTGAGGAACAGTGATGGTATATTCACCTGCATGGATCCTAGTGAAATATGCCCATTTGCAATTTATTGCTGATGCTGATAGTCTGTATAACTGTTACTCATATATAGTGCTAATTCAAACATTTGTTGTCAATTTTCATCTTGGTCTTCACACAAAATTGACCATGTTTTGTAAATTATGTCATTGCCTACATTTTGACTCACGTGCTATAATTATTATAAGAATGATAATTACATACTTGCTATGAAATGTTATACTGTATGCTCAGGAAAGCCATGTTATGTGAGTTTTTAAGTGAAAAATTGGACGTATCATTCTTAGCAGTGTTGGAGTGCATTAATCACTTAAAACTTCAGTTGAAACATTTCAGTGGCAGAGACAATACCATAGTATGTGTAAAGGGAGGTAAAACTTCTCCATTCATCTGAAAGAGGCAGTGAAAAGAGGTGAAAATGTCCCCATTCACGTTAACGATGCTGTTGAGACAGATTCATTCTTCAGGTCTGAAATTCCCACTCTATCAATGCTTCACAATTGAGGGATTGCAATTTCAGTTTATGAAAGGTAGCACACAAGCCATTATTGGTGGGGTACAGCTCTGTAGGAGGTATGACATGCTTTGAACTTCCTGCAGGATTTTTGGCTCTGTTGAAGACACACAGTGGAGGAGAGTTTAGTGTAATATTTTTATATTGCTTCTCATGTAAAAGGGGAAATCTCCTGTTGAGCCATGTGCCACATAATGGTCATGTTTTGTTACAATGGTATTGGCTATACAGCTATATTTTTCGGGAAATTATTTGGAAATTGACACTATGGCTGACCCACACCTAACTGTGTCATATGACAAACAAACACACTCTTTGCTAATACAATTACCCCAAAGAAGATGTTTGAAACTTATTAATGAATGTAATCTTAAATGTGTCTGCTAGAATACTACATAAACAACTGCATGTGCCAGCCTAGAAATACTCAGCTATGTATTTCTTCTATAAGTAACCTATTGCATAGTATTGTAAGCTATTGTATAAACTGTGTACAATGTGTAAATGTGAAACCTTTCTCCCTGGGCCTCCATTGAAACTGGGTTATGTAACCCAGATGGACTATCCTGGTAAGCAAATGCCAGCTAAATAAATAAATAAAATACATGTTTGTAGAAAACAGCAACCAGAAAACTGTATGAACCATACATATACCTCACAGCTGCTGAGTATTACAGATAAGTGCAACTGTTTTATTTTTTCATAGACTGTAAAGCGGTACATGTTGAGGAAGAAAATATGTATAAGTTATACATTCAGTGTACTCTGCAGTGGTTTTTGACTAAACACTAATGCTTTGTAGTACTGACTGTAATGTAATGCTCTGTAGTACTGGCTTTATTTATTTGTTTATTTCGCACATTTTGTATTTTAACTTTGATGAGGTTGGGTGGTTGTTTACTCTTGGATGGGATTTTCCAAAATGTTTTCTTATTTTTATTTCATGTCTAATTATTTAAACTAAAATACTTTATGGGGATCAGTTTGTTTTCTGATAAGTGGAAATTAGCTATTTGCTTGTTTTTGTGTGTACATGTGTCTGTACTTTGTGAACTTTCAGATTAGTCCTGTCTTGTTTGAGGTCAATGATCAGGAATGTGTGTTTGTCAATTGCTTCCTGATGAAGATCTCTGCACACATACTCTACAGTTGAACAAATTCAGGTTCATAGCAACTTAATCTAAAATGAGTACTGTACAACAGCCCCCATTAGCCTATGTCTGTAAAGTTGTCACAGTGGACCATGAAGAGAACACTTAGAGTCTCAAAGTATCTTGGTCACTTGCTTTGCATGAAACAATGCAGCCTGGAGCCAGACATATGTGTGCATATATTCATGTGCTTGTATGAGGGCCCACTAGTCCTTTTACTTCCCCAACTTAGTTCACAGTAAAGCTCTGTATTTTAACATGTTAGTGTTTTGTTTATTATTATACCATGATCCCCCCAAAACGGGCACGCTGATTGGCCAGCGTGCCCGTTGTAAATCGAGTTATACTAATGGAAAAAGGTCCGGTCGCCCGGACTTTTTTCCATTAGTATAACTCGTTTTTTTAAAACACTGTCTCGCTATGTTAAATGGGTTTAACATAGCGAGACAGCTTTAAAATAAGCAACGGAGATCTCCATTGCTTATTTTAAAGCTGTCTCGCTATGTTAAATCCATTTAACATAGCGAGGCAGTGTTTAAAAAGCAACGGAGAAAGCAAGATCTCCGTTGCTTTTAGCTATGTTAAATGAGTTTAACATAGCGAGACAGTTTAAAATAAGCAACGGAGATGTCCGTTGCTTATTTTAAACTGTCTCGCTATGTTAAACTCATTTAACATAGCTTAAACACTAAAAAGCAACGGAGATCTTGCTTTCTCCGTTGCTTTTGCACAACTCTGATGTACCGCGCGGTGCGCAGTACATCAGAACTGCCGCGATGCCAGACATCTGCGGAAGGGCAGTAAACAGGCATTATACTATGCCATTATTTAAGAAAAGTAATAGTTTCTTTTCTTAAATAATGTCATATAATAGCAATAACCACTTCTGGGTGTGGGTAATGCTAAATTACCCACGGTTGGCTTTGTTTGGTCCTCGGCCGCCTGGGACCAAACCACGCCAACCGTGGGTAAATTTAGCATTACCCACACCCAGGCGTGGGTTATTGCTATAATATTGAACTGTTGTCCTGATAATGTTGGCAGTGGGAGAGTTGTTGGACTGTCAGTCTTTTAAGGTATGCCTGAGGTGAGCAGTGCAAAGGTGGTTTACTGCTGTGTAACTGATGTAGTGCTTCTTTGAGATATAGCCTATACTTAATTTATTGTTTTATGTATGTTTACATGAGTAAACAACCCTCACAAGAACTGAATGCATTGGGCTTTTCACACAGTGACCTAAACCAGTATGAATCACCGCAAAGTTGCACAATCCTGCATGTTAACAATTATTGCTGATAACATGTTTGGCTAAATGGTTCACTGAAATACATAACCTTTTGTGTCACAAATACATGGAGGTCTATCCATCATTTATGATGTTTAAGGTTACAGATGTTAAGACCCTTATATAGATTCCATATGTTATTGAATACTGCCACATTTTCCCTAGTCTCTCTTCAGACAAATCCTGAGATTTGTGAGTAGTCCAACATCCAAGAGTTATACCAACATCCATGAGTTATACATTAATTGCTCTTTCAGTGAATTAGAGCTTCATTCCAATCCCACACCACAACATTCATGTCTGACTGTCCTGTTATTTCTACAAATAACTTTTTATATGATGCCTATTTCCATTATTTGGATTTCCTTGAGGTATTAAAAAAATCCTACTGCCCTCAACTTTTTCTCAACACTATACAGATGAACTCTTTTTTAGTCTATCTTCATTTTGGTCCAGATTGATACAGGAAAAAAATATTGTGCATAATTTCTGAGATAACTGTACTTGTTTATGATATTAAGCTGATATCTTCAGAAGTATGTACCTTATGAGGTGATGCTTTCCAAGTGTTTGTATGTATAGGGATTAAACATTTCACATTTTCTCCTGTCAAATCCTCTGCATTTTTATCTCACTTGCTTTTATGGTTATCAGATAATTTATATCCTTATGCCCATTTTATCTGATGCTATTTGTCACTCAACAGTTGTGTAATAATTCAGTGAATTCTTACTTTGCAGAAAGCGTTACATTGCATTTTCAAGCACATTTTGCAGGGACATTAGGAAAGACTTATATACTGCAAAAATAATGCAATGTCAGTTGACTGGTACAACCAGTGATAAGATCATTCATATAATATGGTTTTATGCAGTAACTTTACGTATTTTATTGAATTTTCACCTGAAAGTATCTGAATGCTAATTTTTGGTAAAACTCTTTATTTGCATTTTTGAAAGTATAATTAAAAGTCATAACTTGCCTTTTTGTCTAAGCAATTGTTTTGTAATAGTTATACTGGTTTTCTCAATGTGCACCCATTTACAGTGACAGTGGTATTGTATATTAGCAATTGTTTTAACTCCAAGTTTGTTTTAGCACTTCTGGTCTTACTATTTAATATAAAGGTTTTGTTCATACGAAAGAGTAATGGAGAAGGAAATTGCCTGTATCACATAGCAGGCTGTATACAGTCAAAAAGGTGTCATTATTACAGCTGAACAGTGAAACCAGACAATTACACATGGGTGTATAAAAGGACTTTCTACATATGAAGCTAACAAGAATCAATTTTCTATTATGAGACTTTCTATGACAATTACAGGCTGGTGCATATGGAAAAATTAACCAGGGTACCTGGGAAATTCCCCTACTCTTGGTAGTGGGAGAAGGGTTTGTGTGTGACACAACAGACTTCCTGTTCCTGTTTCAGGTGCAGAGGCAGCCTAGAGAAACAGGGAGAAAACATAGCTGATTCAGCTTTTGCTAAAACTGAAGTGAAAGTTGGTAAAAAGGCAGTTGAAATGGTAGAATCACTACCAGAAATGTTCTGAAATGATTTGGGAGCAGAGAAATCATTGTTTTCAAATAGAGAGGAGGTTAAGGAGGCAACAGGTGAATGTAGATATGAAAATGGATTCAGAGAAAAATTTCCAGAAAAATCTGAATCGAAAGAAATACTGGAAAAATGCATTGTTTCAGACCTCCAGTTGGGAGGGTTGCAGGATGTTTATCTGGAGGAGATGATAAACCAGAATGAGCCAGAAAGTGGAGCTGCAGTATAGTGGCATGAGATTATAGAGAAAATAGAAGGCGAAAATTTGCCAGAGAATGTCTAGGAAAAAGAGTTATGCTGTTAAGAAATGAAAAACCAAAAATTCCCTCCATCAATATTAAAGGACTCATGGGATTTTTTAAAAAGTGTCAAACAATACATATACACAGACGATATAATTTTTGTAACTATAGATATCATTGACCTATTTTCACGTATTCCACATGATGAAGGTATGGAAAACATTGAAGAAGCTTTAATTCAAGACAAAAGAATGAAAGAGAATGAATTTTGGGCAAGTCTTGAATTGGTTGAATTAGTGTTAAAAAACAACTTTATCTATTTTGGTGGAGAGTTTTTTCAACAATTGAAAGGTGTTGCGATGGGGGCGTCTTGGTCCCCACCTATGCTAATATAGTCCTCAGAATGTGGGATGAAAAGTTAATCCTCCACTTAGAATTTAAAACATGTTGGGTGCTATATAAAAGGTACCTTGATGATATATGTTTTGGATTGACACAGAAAATAAAATTAGAGAATTTATGAGATATTTAAATGCAACTACAGAATTTGTAAAATTTATGTATAAGGTTTCCCATGACAAATTAAATTATCTAGATGTTTCTATTCAAAATACATTAGGGCTTTAAATCTAAAATTTACAGGAAAGAAACCTTCTCCACTTCCTATTTGCACTTCACAAGTGCTCATCTGTTCTTTCAAAAAAGAAGCATTATAAAAGGGCAATATATCAGCACCAGCAGAATGACCTCAGACAATAAGGACTTCCAAGAAGAATGTGACTTCTTGGAAAGATTGTATAAAGAGAGAGGTTATCCACTTGACTTGATATATGAGGGCAAAAATGAAGTTTCCAAGGGAAGAGACGAAAGGTTTAAGCCCATTTTAGGGGTCAAGAAAGAAAGGGGTGAGGAGAAAGTTAGACAAAATTTTAATTTACAAGAAAAAGAAGAATATAGTAGGGCTTTTATAACTGAATTCAATGGGGATCGAAAGATTATTAAAAATATTATTGAAAGGGAGTGGGAAAGATTTACAGGTTTGACAGACGTTAGGAACATGTCTAGGATACCTCTAAAAAGAATACTCAGAAAAGGTAAAAACCTAAATTACATGTTGGAACATAAAAAATGGAGAAACTAGGTTTAAAAATATTAAAAGAATTGATACATTTAGATGTGGTGCATGTACCCAATGTCCATTCATTATGAATAAAGAGACAGTATATATAAATGTAGGAATAGGAAGATAAAAGTTGGTGATAAAAGTTAAAGGTTTATGTATGTGACAATATTTTGGTAGAATAAACAGTTTCAGTGATCTTTGTAATTATTGGGACTAGTTCTTCTTCTGGGTGCCTGGATTTTGTATTTATATGATACTGGTGAAGTATGAAAAAGAAATTACAATGACAATAATTTTCATTCATTTGGGGGTTGAGATTGAACCCTATAAAGAGAGGAATTTTATATATGAAAGAAGAGCAGGGGAGGCTGAGATTGATAAACCCAGTTGTACATACAGACTCTTTAAATATGTATAAAGTATTAAAAGGAGGTATGAAAAATAATAAAAATTTGGTAGAGTTCATAATGTATGGTAAATACATGCAACTTTGGGAAGAAATGGAAATGAAGAAAAGAAGCAAAAGTGTCATTAATGAAGAAATGAAAGAATTTCACAGTAAAATATTGTTATGGAAACAAAAACAAAACAGACAGAAGAATGTAATAGAAAACAATAGAAAGGAATGGTATGTTAATATTATGCAATCTTTTTATTTTGTTGATCTGTTGAAAGAGTTAAAAACAAATAAGAAAAAGCAATAATGATAAGATATACAAATTATAAAAGAATTAAAGAATATAATGATTTTTTGTGGAGGTTGTCCATAGGTAAATTACCAGTAAAAGCAAATATGGCATATACAAGTAAACAAGATAGAATATGTAATAGGTTTAAAGAGTTTGAAAGCACAGAGCATTTTTTTAATGTGAAATAATTCAAGTGTTGTGGAAAGAAGTATGTAAACATGATTTGGTTAAGGTTATTTGAAATTTGAAATGTTAAATATAGACATGATAGATTATGGTCGTTATGGAACAAGATTTCAAGACAAAGCAAAGAAAATGGACAGAGTTGTATTTTATGTAACATGGGCAATATGGAAAGAGAGACGTAATGACATCAAATACAATGGTAAATGGACATTGACAAGAATATTGGAAAAATATGGTTTTGGTTGTGGATAAAAGGGTGGGGGCACATAAAAAGAACTTGATGATGTATTGAGTGATGTTATTTATGTAAATAATGTAAATATGTGAATATGTAAATATTTAAATACATAAATGATATGAAATGTATGAATGTTTACAAATAAAAAAAATACTCTTTTTAATAAGTGCTTTGAGATTCTTGGCATCCGCCGTAGTAGAAGAATGGCACACTAAGGTAATTTATAATTCCCTTGTGCTGTGCTGTAGTGTTAATAATAGAAAATTAATCCAAGTACCATGTGTATAGAACCCCCAACATTTACAGGGCAGGTGCACCTGGACAGCATACAGATGAATTTTAAAGTAAAAGTGATGGCACCTTTAAGAGAAGTCTGACAGGTAAAGTATAGGATTTTTCCCAAGCTGGCAATAATGTATAAAAATGACTGATATAATGTTGCTTCATATGATAATGCTAGGCACTTTCAATAGTACAGAATGCCTAGCTTTGTGATCTAGGAGATCTCAGAATACAATCACTGCTATTCCACTTTGACATAATTGAGTTAAGATCATTAGAGCACAGTGTGACCTAATTCACTTTAGGGGAGTAACACTCACAAATGATGTAAAGGTCTCCTTGTGACAGACATCCTAGAAATGCAGAGAGGCTCCACATGATAAGCTGAAGACTCTTGAATGGCATGGAAAATATGGGGTATCCCTGTCATATTGCCAAAACCAGGACAAGAGGCTTATAAGTGAATCTACTGTGGTAACAGCAATGACCATGCCCCCCGTCCCCTTTTATTCATCACCAAAGTTTCTAATACAATTAATTTAAAACTGTGCCCTGGCTGTTCCAAGCAATGTCTGGCTAAGGCATTTGTATCTTTCCCCTTGCCTAATATCCATTAGATGCTCATATATATGGCATCTTAATTTTCTGTCTTTTTTTATTGGTAATTTTCACTTACTTTATATGCAAAATATAAGTGTGACAGAGAAAGAGTAATGTATTGTGCTTTATGTTCTTTGTGTTCTTGTTTTTATATCAGTAAAACCAACAGAACATTAAGCTGTGGTATATATGAATATCTAAGGGATATTAGGCAAGGGAAAGATATGAATGTCTTAGACAGAAATTGCTTGGAACAGCCAGTGCACAGTTTTAAATTTATTGTATTAGAAACTTTGGTGATGAATGAAAGATGGGGTGGGGCATGGTTGTTGCTGTTAGAATGATATGAATTAGTGCGGCAATTATGCTTGAATGCAACACCCTGGCCGAGTCTCATTGACCAAGTTTCTAGCATTAGAAAGATGATACAATGGAGAATGTTTTAATTTGAAATCAGTAATTTCTCTGTGTAGTTTTTAAAGTTTTTTTATGAAGGAACTCGTTTTATGGAGGGGCAGAGCAATTGTTGGTTCTGATAATCTGATTGGTTGGGTTGTGGGAATATGATATCACTTGTTTGTGAATGCGAGAATCATTTCATTTAAGTGCAGAATGGTGTTTTACATTTTTTTATCTGAAGAAGTTTCTTAATATAAGGAATGAAAGCTCTTATCTTTATTGGTGAAATAAAATTTGGTTTTAATGTTCAAAATCTTTATTGGTGAAATAAAATTTGGTTTTAACGTTCGTGGACAGGACTGTTTGTTTTACTTTATTTTACTGGCAAAGCCAAGTTCATTTTTAGTGGTCCTTGTTTAATAATGTTTTAGCTTTGCATTACTCATTTGCTTTCCTGCAAGGCAGTAGCATGCCATGTCATAAAATTCCTAAAAAGCTACTTTTCCCTGAGGATAAAAAGCACAGGCAAAAACTAATTAATGACTCACTGAGGTTTGTTTTGAGTGCAACTGAATTTTGAGATGGAATTTGGCAACACTACTGAAACTTTCTGTAGGCACTCCTCCCCCACACCCACACCAAAAGCTTTGACATGCTCAGAAAGCCAGACTGAAAATGTAAAGCAGACCAGAATCAAAACAAAAAATCTCTGGGCCTGTCCCTTTAAGTTGTGATAAAAGTGAAAGAAAGAATAGCTGTAGCACTGTATTTCAAATGTACCTCACACAAAAGATATCAGCTTTTGGTGATCATTTTAAATGTACGATTTTGAAAAAAGTAAAATAAATAAATAAATGATGTACAAAATAATGTATTTCAACTTATGTCATTTACAGCCACCAAGCCCTAGTTAATGTACCAAAAAAAGATTGCTGATTACTGTTCACATACATACCTCTCTCTATATATATAATATAGTATACACATATATATATATATATATATATATATATATATATAGGTCCCCTTCACATAGTCGACTTTTCATAAAGTCGACTTTCATATGGCCGAGACCATATGACTGACTTTTGAAAAGCCGATCATGGGGAACTGCTGTCTCCGCACAGTGCGGAATGGGAAATTTCCCACTTCCGCACTGTAGTGTGATCTCAGAGTTGGTAAATTTAAGTTACGGGGGGTGTAGGGGGGGCAGAGCAAAGGTTTAAGGTAAGTGTTTGTTGTTTATTTATGTTTATTTTACATAGTCTGCATTCTGAAAGTCGATCATATGGTCTCGGCCATATGAAAGTTGACTTTCTGAAATGTCGACCATGTAAAGTAGACCCATATTTATATATTTATATTATATATATATATATATATATATATATATATATATATATATATATATATGGTCTTGCCAGTATTCATTGCAATGAAAATGTCTACAAGAGAAAACAACTGGGCTTTGAAGAGCACATCATCTACACCTATTGATGTTTCTTGGTACATAACTAGATATTGCTAAGTAAGCACTGAAATAAGTTTCATGTTCATTCACTCATAGGATCATAGGAGATTACTAGGCTAATGGCCCTGGGGCCCTTACAATCCTAGCCAAGAGTTTATCCCCAAAAAAAAAAAAAAAAGAAACCTCAGTCAGCACCTGTCGCCCTTGTCAATGAGGGACAAAGGTGGAACCCCTGGGACAGATTTATGGTTTCCCATCCACTCATCAAGATTGCATTTGAAGAGGGTCAGTGAGGTACTCTGTTTGACATGTATGGGAAGTCTATTCCAGAGATGGGGCAGCCTCTGGAAAACAAACCTCTCTCTCTCCAGCAGATTTTGTTGATGTCACATATTAGATTTAGGCCTATTGAGCGGGTAATGTGCGAGGAGTTAGAATTACAGATATGGAGCATCTCCAGTAGGGCAGGGTCTGACATTGCCTTGTAGGCAAAACACATATCACCTCTGTATGATACAGAGTAGAGTGATAGTGATTTAAGCCTATGCACACAGAATAGCTGTTGGAGGCCATGGATTCTCTTTGTGAGGTATTTCTGTGGCCTTTCCAGTTGGTGCAGATGTTTGGAGAGGTACATAACAAATGGGACATTATACTCAATTATAGGTCTAATAAGGGAGGAATACAGAGAGGTAATAACCTCCATGTTTCTGGATGCAATCCCTTTACTTATGAGATGAATGAAGTAAAAGGCTTTTCTGACCACAGCCGCCACATGATAGTCGAATGTGAGATTGTTGTCAACCTGAGTAACCAGATCTCTCACTACAGGCTGTGTGCTCAGGGGGTTGCCATTGATGTGGTAAACAGTAGGGGCAGTGTTTTTGCTGAATGGTATGAAAATACATTTTTTTGCATTTAACTTGAGGCCATGACTTTGGCATCAGTCATTTGTAGCTGTGAGACCCTCCTGCAGTATGTTAACATCAACTGTGGAGTCAATGACAATACCCAACTTACAGTCATCTGCAATCTTGGTCAGCCACAGGCCCTTTGTCTTTGCCTGAAGCTCTGAGAAGTATATGCCAAACAGTAGGGGTACCAGGACAGATCCCTGGGGAACACCACTATAAACATGTCTGCTGTCAGAGGTGGTAGCACTTAATTTGGCCTTGTGGGTCCTATCTGTGAGTCAGTTGGCCACCCATCTGACTAGATAGGGATTAACACCAAGTTGTGTTAGCTTTTTGATGATGCCTGACTAGGGGATTGTGTCAAAGGCCTTGGCCAGGTCAAGGTAAGCAGTATGTACTGATTTTCGCTCATCCAGGGTGTTTGTGACAGTCTCAAAGAAGTCAACGAGGTTCAATAGGCAAGATCTTCCCCTGGCGAATCTGAATCGGGTGGGGTTGAGTGCTTGGAGATTGACTATGTCCTTGTTTATGAGCTCCATAATAATATGCTCCATGACTTTACAGATCAGACTTGTCAAGTTGATGGGGCAATAGTTTCCAGGGTCAATAGTGGCACCACCTTTGTGCAAAAGGATGACAATGACAGCTTTCCATTCTCCATTCGGTCTTAAATTACTCAGTTTACTAAATGATGGTCACAATGGGTGCAGCTAATCCCATAATCCCAAACAGGATAATCCAAAAAATCAGAAAATGAAGGACTAAATGAAATATTTTCAAAAGCTACATTAGCTGGGTTTGTGGACTGTGCAGCCTAGCCTGTAAGCCATTAGCTGGAGATGACAGTGGCATATTGAATTTGTATTGCTTATATGATATATTTTATTTCTGCATATTTCTAATGACATGTAAAGATTCAAACGGTCATTTTACACAGAAATTTTGAGTGATCCCATCTTGGATTAAGGTGTGGGAAAGGGAAAGCAAGGTTACCTGAGTTGCAAGGCAAGCAATAAGAGTATGGTTAATCATAGGAACATAATCTTACTGGTGTGGATACTCTAGATACATTAAAGTGACAAAGAAGCATACTGCAAATGTCAGAAGTTACAGTTTTGTTAATAGCAACTTGCACTTTTCATGCATTGTCTTCCTTTTAATACTCTATGGCAGCATCACATTTATATACTACAAGACCATGCTACATTCAAATTAACATTTTTTTTAACTTTTCAAATAAACCTTTTTAAGTTATACACTAAAACGTTTGTCTTTACCTGCCAACTTACAATATTTATTATTAAGTGAAACAGTAATATTTAGAATGCTACTATCCTTATTTCTTAAAATAAAATATTCTGTACTGTTTTTGGTCATCATCATCATAAACTTTAAAAGAATGTTTTCATTAAGTTAAACCACTGATGACCTAGAGCTGTACATTTTGCAAATAAAAAGGAATTTTAGGTAAAATAAGACATTTGTTCAATGTTCTTTTGTCTCACTAAAAAGTACTTGAAAATTAGGCAAGTTTTTCACTGTTATAGAAATACTCACACCATTTCCATCTTGTAATAATTGATTGCTTGAGTCAGACAACACTCAAGAACTGTAAAGGTAAATCAGTTGAAACTGATTCTGTAATATGTCCTTAGTTGCCAATGTATATACGTTTGTCTTTTTACAGGTACATGTGTAGCCTATCAAATTTCTAACTATGACCACTTTTTATATAACTGTATAGGAATACTCAAAATTCATATTAATAAGTCAGCCAAACTCATCATAAATTCAATGTTCAGATAATCAATATAATGCTTTAGTCTCTTCATGAGCTTTTCCTCTGGGCAATTGTCTCCCTTGAAATTCTTCCCACATTTGGTGGGGTCAGTTTTATACCAACCTTTCTATTTCCTGATAACACTCATCCTGGAGGGCATTATTGCATTTACACAATGGGTTATCTATTAAATTGTTTCCTATTTGCTTTTTTATTACTAGAAACTTTTTTATAAAATAGTTCAAGTGGGTGGGTTTGGCATAAAGATTAAAGCCTTCACCTCACAGACACAAGATTCAGAGTTTGATTCTGCCTTTGGGTTATTGGCTAGGGTTAAAGTGGCCCTTCATGGCTAAGCTTCTGGTGTCATTCAAAGGGGATCTGGTATCTGTCTGCCTGGGAAGACATGATCATCAAACCACAATGCTTTGCCAGAGATGGTCTGCACATGTAACCCCTGGGATTCAGGTTACAGGCTAAAGCTCTTGCCACCCCTTTAGTGTCTTTTTCAGGCAAGGTTCAAAGGATAAAACCACCACCGTAACAGATATCCTGGCAGATCGATTCAGTGCCAACTTCACCCCCTTCTCACCCCCTAAATGGCCCATCTCAATACCGGAAGATTACCGGAAGACTGCCAAATTCCAGTAATAACGGCCACACAGGTACAAAACACACTCTCTAAAGCCAAGAATACAGCATCCATGGGACCAGATGACATCCCGGGCTGTGTACTACATGAACTACAATATGAACTGGCACCTCACCTAAGTGTCATGTTTAATCATAGCCTCACCTCAGGTTTCATGCCCACTGAGTGGCGCAGAGCTACAGTTATCCCAATCCACAAGGGGGGATCCACCTTGGATCCCGGAAACTACCGTCCCATCAGTCTGACAAGCCTTGTCTGCAAGGCCATGGAGCGTATTATCATAGAACTTATAAACAAAGACACTGGCAACCATCAAACACTGGACCCCACCCAGTTTGGGTTTGTGAAGGGCCGATCTTGTCTCCTGAACCTGATTGACTTCTTTGAATCAGTCTCCAGAGCCATGGACAAGGGTAAGGTGGTCCACACAGCCTATCTAGACCTTGCCAAGGCCTTTGACACCATCCCTCACTCTGGAATCATAGATAAACTTACTAAGTTGGGCATTAATCCCTATGTCACCCAATGGTTTGCTAAATGGCTTACTGATAGAACCCACACTGTAAAAGTAGCCGACTCAAAATCCAGCTCCAGACAAGTGACAAGTGGAGTACCTCAGGGTTCAGTCCTGGGGCCGCTCTTGTTTAGCATCTACTTCTCTGAAGTACAGGTCAACACTAAGGGACTCTGGCTAACAAAGTTTGCAGATGACTGCAAACTGGGAGCCATTATTGAATCCCCAAATGATGTGGATACTCTACAAAAGGGCCTTACAGAAACAGATGTTTGGTGCCAGAGCCATGGGCTCAAGCTCAATGCCAAGAAATGTATTGTTATCCCTTTGGGAAAAACATGTATCCATGAATTACCATATAGGTGGCAGTACACTAAATACAGAAAGTGTGATAAGAGACTTAGGGTCACAGGTGGACAGTGGTCTCACCTTCGATAACCACATCGCCACAACAGTCAGGAAATCCTTCTATGTGGCACACCTCATCACAAAGGGCTTTTCATCCAGAAAAAGGAGGTCATTGTCCCACTGTACTCATCCCTCATTAGACCCATTATAGAATACAACGCCCCATTTGGTATGTACCTCTCAAGACATCTGCAACAACTGGAAAGGCCTCAGAAATACCTCACTAAAAGAATCACAGGCCTAAAGCAGATGCCCTACGCTGACCACCTTAAAAAACTCCAGCTATACTCTGTCGCATATCGTCTACTCAGAGGCGATCTCTGCTTAACATACAAGGCCATGTCAAACCCAGAGCTGTTGGACATGCTACACTTAAAGAAATCCCAATCCCTCAGAGCTACACGCTCCATGGATCTAAACCTTGTCATCACAATAAACAAAACATGCTGGAGGGATAGGTTCCTGACCCAGAGACTCCCCAGTCTCTGGAATAGATTGCCCATACATGTCAAGCAAAGTGCCTCTTTGGACCTCTTCAAGAGGAACCTTGATGATTGGATGGGAGAAAGGAAATTCACCCCAGGGATCACGTCAGTCGCCCTGCTAGACAGGGGTCCAGGAAAGTAAATAATGTGGGAAGAAATAGCCAGGGAATTGTTATGGCTAGGCTTGTATAGGCCCTAGGGCTGATAGCCTAGTACCAACCTATGAACCAACCTATAAACCTATAAGATACAAGTATGCAAAATCTGATGGTAATGCTACTCAATACTAGAAGTTGAAACCTCAAAATGCACTCTCTCGGGGCACTCCTAAAAATGGAGAACATCGATATCTGTGCAGTAACTGAGACCTGGTTCAAGGTTCCATAGAGCACCCCTGCAATACCAGGCTACAACTCTTGGCACACTTTTCGGCCACCAAACCATGACTGAAACACTAAAGGTGGAGGAGTAGCCATATTCACCAAGGATATTCACACCTCCAGGCTAGATGCCCAACACAATGCATCTGAAATTTTCCAGGTGCAACTAACACTAGGTAAGACTGCAATCCAAATTGTAGCTTGCTTCAGATCCCCCACCATGCCCCAACATTCTCACTACACCTTTCTAAACATACTGGAAAATATTAAGATACAACCAAACACCCTAATACTTGGTGATTTCAACTACCCTGCCATTAACTGGGAAAACTACTTGGGTATCAGCACCTTTTTACAACGGTTCTTGGAATTCATAAATTCCAATGCCCTGGATCAACTAATCCATTGTCCCAACAGGGGCTCCAATATCCTAGACCTGGTCATTACCAACATGGGAGAGAGATGCTCCACACCAGTGGTCAATCCCTCATTGGTCAGGTCTGACCATAAGCAAATCACCCTTGACATCCACATCCCACCCCCACTCCCCAGTAAGGAAACCTCCGTAAAATACCTCGCCAAAGCCAACTTCATGCTACTCAAGTCAGAAGTGACAAACTTCATGACACCCATGCAGATGGGATCTGAAAGTTCGACTGCTGAATCCTACACTAAGGCACTGTACGAGCGCATCCACTCATGCATGAATCATGCCATCCCAAATAGAACCAAGACACTCTTCTCCAAAAAAAGGAAGCCAATCTGGTGGCCTCCTGCCATAAACAAACTAAACAACAGAAGGAAGAAACTGTTGCAGAAAAGAGGAAAATCCCAGGATGCAAAAAACTACCTTACCAGCCTCAGTAAGAAGCTGAGATCCCTCATAAAATCCTCTAAAGCTAGCTACGAAAATAAAATTGCCAAAGATTCCAAAGACAACCACAAGGCATTCTATAGTTATGTCAAGAATCTAAATGGCAATGCTCAGATCTGCTCTGAGCTACAACAAAATGGCATTAAATATACTGATCTCAAGGATATTGCCAATATCCTGGCAAATCGATTTAGTGCCAACTTCATCCCCCTCTCACCCCCTAAAGGGCCCATCTCAATACCAAAAGATTGCCAAATTCTGGTAATCACGGCCACACAGGTAGAAACTGCACTCTCCAAAGCTAAGAATACAGCATCCATGGGACCAGATGACATCCCAGGCTGTGTACTATATGAACTACAAAATGAACTGGCACCTCACCTAAGTGTCATGTTTAATCATAGCTTCACCTCAGGCTTCATGCCCACTGAGTGGCGCACAGCTACAGTTATCCCACTCCACAAGGGGGAATCCACCTTGGATCCCCGGAACTACCATCCCCATCAGTCTGACAAGCCTGATCTGCAAGGGCATGGAACGCATTATCATGGAACTTATAAACAAAGACATTGGCAACCTTCAAACACTGGACCCTACTCAGTTTGGGTTCATGAAGGGCCAATTTTGACTCCTGATCCTGATTGGGAAGGGATGTGAATTTAACATGTGTACCAATAACACTTTGTTTTACAGCACAATAAACCACTCCCATGCCTGATGAAAAGTATATATATATATATTTAAAAAGCTTGTGAGGAAATTATTACTCTATTTTTGTTTTACCTGGATTGCTTGTTTGTGTACTTAATAAAGGATTTTCGACTGGAAACAGACAGCCTGCCTTGCTTGGATTACTTTTGAATACTTAGTAATGCTGTACAATTATATATTTTCTATTATTTTTTGTTTTGTTTTGACTTAAGACGAGTTTAAGTTCGCTACTTCTACTACTATTGTCTGATCTGATTAATATGCAGTGATTAACTAGAAATATATGGACTGAAAATCTTCCACACAGAGAAGTTTCTTACACTGTTTTGTTTTTGGACCCACTACACTTTAGTGGGTTGTTTTGAGACTTCGGGGATACCACGGAGATTACTTGTTTTTTGTTGGTACTTTGGTTTCTGAGACCAAGGTTTTTGTTCCATCAAACGATCCCTGAATTGGTATGGAATTCCAGTATTTTAAGGCCTGGATAATAACAGGCTAAAAGATTTACTAACTATACCTATCTGGAATGATACAGAAGCAGATCAGATACAAATGGATACAGAAAATGGACAGGGAAGAATGGGCCCAGAAAATTTGAATTCAGAGACTTTTTCTAAACTAGAAAAGCAAATGAAACACATGCAGGGTCTCTACTGGGAACACATTTATTTACAACAAAGCATAGATAAGAAGAGACTACCCCGGGGACTTAGATTGAACAAAAGACCAATGTGGAAAAGTATGGATGATTCACTTTCTAAGGAATGGGAATATATTTTAGAGGATGCCAGCTACAAACTTATTCGTCTTCTAGTAAGGAACAACCTTAATGTGCAGGAAGCTACAAAGGCTGACATCACATCTTTAAAAACAACATTGGAAAATGAGAACCACAATGACCTAGATGCTAAATTTGAGCTGCTTAAAGAAAGAGTGAAAGGATATGAGCAGTCCATTAAAGAAAGAAAGATTAATAAAATGAAACGAGATCAACTGGACAAAGATGATCCTGGGAGACATACTAGGAGGTGCAATAATAATAACAACAACAACAAGAGAACCAACAACAGACAAGGTTTTAGTTATTACAGAGGATATAAGGGAGAGTATAACCGTGCCAGCAGACCTCAACAGGATTTTCCCAGGGGAGATCCTCACACAAAACCAGACAGGGGCACAATACAGGACCACCAGGAGACTGCCCCTCCAACATCTCATTCCCCACAATTTCAATCCCCTCTGGCTATCAACACTCTGCAGAAGCCTTTAACATCACAGAAGGATCAGGACACGAACATAAGCCACAGCGGCAACCAGAACTGACAGAGAGTTTTACAGGACAAATTACAGGACTACCAGGACAACTGGGACAACAGTCAATCCAGCTACCAGGAGCAGCAGCACATTCACAGAGACCAGTTTCTTCAGGAAGACCAATATTGACAGCACAGATATCAACCACCACACCAATACCAAAGCCAGCACCAGTACCAGAGCAAGAACGGTGACCACCACCAGAGCCCCAGAGCTTGTCCCTCTTACCAGGTCCCCCCATACCACAGCCACAGTGAGGAATACTACTACAACCCACCAAGATTCCAGAAAGCAGAGGAGGAATTCCAGAGGTCTCATACTCTATCCACGAATTCCCAGGGAGACAGGAGAACCAAACAGTGGACAAGGGGTGAGGGAATACAATACCTGGGCAATCCCGACTGGAACCCCAACTACAACCCAGGTCCCAGGCTCAGAAGGAGGAACCAGCCACAATAACAGGTACAATAACAACAACAACAGGTGCTACAATAACAGGTGCTCCACTTATCTTGAACCACTCTGTTAAAGCACTGACTGAAGAGGAAAAAAGTGTGTTGTCCAAAGGACTTACTTTTGTACCAAGGTGCAGGAGTGAGGCTGCTCAGGTACTGATATACCTTAAAATGTTGAGAATGTGACTGAATTTAATAGACTGTTTAGAGTACTCCAAGATGACTTATATCATTTACAGAGGCTAGCCTGGCAGAGGCTGCATTTAGAGGCATGTCTGCATTTTAAGATAGTGCCCAGGGGGATGCGTGTGTTTTGTATGCCATCTTATGGTAACAGCCACCCCCTGTTGTTAAGGAAATGGCAGGACCTCAACATTCAGCTAGGCTTTAGTTACATTAACCTATTGCTGGAATACTTCTCTCCTTTGGAAGTTGAACTAAGAAATAAGATAGACTCGCAGTATGAAGTGATCACAGAATGCTTTAAAACTGAGCTTTTCACCAAGAGGCTCGATTCTCTTTGGGTCCAGGTTCAATCGTACAGTGAAAGGCTTAAAGAAGTGAAACATAAGAAACTTACTAGAGATGCCAATGATTTTGCCAGTGGACAGATCTTTGTATGGCCCAGAGCTGAGAATATATCAAACCAGAATAGGCCTAATGATGGGCCCATCAGTAATGCTGGCTCTTCACCATTACCTACAGTTAGTTCGCACTCTGAAATTTTCCCTGTTCAATCCACCAATTCTTTAGCTACGAGTATGATTCATCCAACATCTCTGCCCTCAAGTTCCATTCCCACTACAGTTGGTGGGGTCAATATTGATATCAGTACTCCGCCCCCCAACCAACAGGCAGCGAAAATGCCCTTGGCAGCAGGTGCAAGACGGAAGGATTTGCCCTCTACTAGCAGTAATTTTTTACCCTTTCCTGTCAAGGATCAGTCAGGATGGCGGGGCCGATCAGGCAGCAGAGGCCCAAGGAAAAGAAAGGGTTCAGTAGACAATTTTCCAAACAACAGGAGACGAAGAAACTGAACACTGTGTTGTCATGTCCAGATGATATGAGAACCCATTCTCTCGTTCACAACATCTCTACCTGTGTGTTGTCAGATACAGATTTGTCTATTCTAGAGAAGGGGTTGAATTTCATCCCCTCACAAGTCAGCCACCTAAGTGACATTTTAATAGACCTGAGGCTGTTCTGCCGTAATGTCTCCCTCAAAGTTTTCTTCAAAGACAGTAAGGTTCTGGACTCAAACTCCTTAAAAAGTTTTTTTAAGGTTAAGAGCAGTTTTACACCTATGCTGCCACATAATGTTGAGAGTTTTCAGAAAATGTGTGAGAGTGACTTCTATGATTGGTTTAGGTCAAGTAACAGCAAGAAAAGATGTAACTTTTACAATGTCAGCAAAGCTGAGCAGGGTTCTATTGTTTCTCTTAAGAACAATGAAAATGTTGTTATAAAACAAGCTGACAAAGGTGGAGCAGTGGTTATTATGGACTCCTCTGAGTACATTGCCACCATGAATAACATGCTGTCGGATAACATAGTGTATGAGGCTATCAGTAGAGAACAGGTTAGCAATATTGTGAAGTTGGTACATGACAACCTCTATGATCTTTTAATGTGTGGACAGATTAGCTGTGAGCTTTATGAACATTTTGTTGTTGAGTTTCCTACTTTGCCCATAATCAAGGGTCTACCCAAAATCCATAAGGGGGTAGTACCAGTACCAATGCGACCCATTGTTGCAGGTGAATGTTGGATCACTTCTACTATCTCTTCCTTTGTAGAAGGGCTGTTACGTCCCCTGGTGGATGACATTACGGTCATCCTGAAGGACTCTTACCAACTTACTGAGTACCTCAAAGGTTTTGAGGTAGACCGAAGTGGAACAACATTGTTGCTAGTTACTATGGACGTCCAGAACCTCTTTACGAGCATTCCCAATGATTCAGGGATGCTAGCCATCAGGGAGATCCTTGTTAGCAATTCCAGCTACAGTAATAGCAGACAGATCTTGATCACCTGTCTGCTGGAGATGATATTAGAGAATAATGTATTCCTGTTTCAGGACCAGCTGTTCCTTCAGAAATGGGGAGTTGCCATGGGCACTCCCTGTGCGAACAGCTATGCTAATCTTGTAGTCCATCATTGGGAATTGCGACACCTTTTTAAGCATCCTGAATACAAGAAGGTGAAGATGTATAAGAGGTTCGTTGATGACGTCCTTTTTCTATGGGAAGGCACTGAAGCTGATTGCTTAAGCTTCATTGCATCATTAGAACTGACTTCCACTTTTTTGAGGTTCACAGCTGATATCTCCCCTGTCCGAGCACATTTTTTAGACTTAAAGTTACATTTTAGTGGCAATAAGATTGTCACCTCATTATATAGGAAGTCCACCTGGAGGAATTCTTTGCTTCGGTTCGAAAGCATGCATCCCAGGTTTACTTTCAGAGGGATTGTCCTAAGCCAAATGTATAGAATATGTAGGATCTGTAATGATAGTGTTGATTTGGCCTCTGAGATCAATACACTTGAAGGCTTGTTTGAGGAAAGAGGATATCCCCCAAAACTTATACAAGATTGTAAGCAGGAGGTCTTCAAGAAACTATTTGGCAAGAGAGATAGCACTAACGAAGTTAGGGGCACTGTTCCCTCTATTACTTTTGGCAATTATGGGTGCTCCAAAAGACTTGCCTATGTCACTAGATACACAAGTGACGTAGCAGTTCACAACAGAATTATTAGTAAGAATTGGAATGTGTTGGTTGCAGATCCTTTCACTAGAAATATTGTAGGTACTCACCCGACCTTTACTTACAAGACATGTAACAACTTGAAACAGATTTTGTGTTTGGAGCCGAAGTATTTAGCCAATCCTTCTTTCAGTGGTCACACAGGGACTTTTCCTTGCGGCCACTGTCATATGTGCCAACATATTTCAGAGGACCGCAGCTTTAGACATCCTGATGGTTCTTTTTTGTTTAAGCCTAGGTTCCAGAGTGACTGCAATAGCACTAACTTGGTTTATTTGGCTTTATGTGACTCCTGTCAAGCTTTTTATGTAGGGCTCACGAAAAGAAGACTTCGTGACAGGATCTATAACCATTGTTATGATATCAAGAAGGGTAACGTCAGTAATGCTCTGGCCAAACATGTTTTGGAGTTTAACACACACAGTTTCAAGTTCATGGTTTTGGAATTGATGGCTGTGAACCTTAGGGAAGGGGACAATATGAATCAGTTAGCCCTTAGGGAGCTTAAGTGGATTTTTACTCTGAAAGCACATTTGCATCCAGGCATTAACCAATATGTTTCAGTTAAACCTGTTCTCAATCAGAGAAAGTAAAAGCTTCATTTTTTAGAGTTCTGTTTTGAACTGTGTTTGGTCTTTTGTTCAGTGCACCCTGATCCAGTATTTATTATACGGGTGTTTTCCATATTTAGTCACAGGTTCATCTTTTTTAGCCAAGGGATTATGATTCATTTGTCTCACATTTTATTAGAACTCAGCTTCCAAGTTCATATATTGTTCTGCTGATCATCTTGGATGTGGGTTATGTCAAGTTATAAAAGTGGTTTGAGAGCTTAACTGGCAGGTTATTTCTAATAGTTTTATACAGCACCTGAAGTGCATTCCCCTGTAATCATGCTGCATTGTAGTTTATGAGTGTTACATTGGTTTTTACTTACTCATGTTTTGGAGTTAAAAAGAGTTTGTACATCTTTTTCATACTCTTCATTTTTGTGTCTTGCAGCACTGTGCTTTTTTGCACATCGTGGCTTGATATGTGTGCATTGTAAACTAATGGGCAATGTTTTTGTTTCTTTGTCATCATATAGCTGGCTTAAACTCTAGTGCATATCTTTAGAGTTTTTCCGTTGGCTTTTGATTCACTATGTTACTTTTTGCTTCTCTGCCTGGTACTCTTTTTTATCGGAATAATTCCTTTAACATGTCTCGGTTAAACCTTTTTGGTTTTTATTCTCAGTTGGGCTCTCTAGTAGTCAGAGCCCCTGTTTTGACTGTTTCAGTTTTAATCCTTTATTAGTATTTTGCTAGGATTCTGACAGTTAGATGGCTGTCATTTTTAGCAGTCCGACAGTAAGGTACTGGTAGTTGTTAGCTGTTGATAGTATGTACAGCCTCTTATACTTTGGCCAAATTTTTATTGCATTTATTTTCAGGCTTGAACCTCTTGTAGGTATGGCTTTTGCTGCCTTATCCGGCAGTCGCTGTTGTTGGTAGGATGGTTTTTTTGTTGGACCAGTCTCTGATGTCACGACAGCCTATACTTGCACTGTTTACAAAACATAGGATTATCACCGAGCTGATTCTGAACGCGATGATGGTTTTCAGTTTTAACCTCTGAATGGTAATGTTGTTTTTAGTTTTAGATATCTCATAATCGAGGTTCAGATCAGCGTTTCTTGATGTTTTGTTGTTTAGAAGGTTGTACTAACTTGTTAGTGTTAGTTGTTTAGCTCTATATCCGTCAGCAGGTATTATACGAAGCGGTTACTTTAATGAACAGTTTTTACTTGGGAATTTGAGCCTGACATTGTTTTTGTAATGCTGTTTGTGTACATACAATATTATATTATTTTTATTGGGAGCTGTTGTTCTATTGGCTCTTTTTACCTATTATATGTGTTACAACTAGAAGTTCTGTATAAATTTAGCTCAGCGACTCCTGTCCTAGAATCAATATACACAGTTCATCTTTGTTGGTGATATCGTTTTGGTTTAACAAGTATTTTGGGCTTCTGCCCACACTTTGATTATGAGCATGAACAGTTCAGTTATACATTGATTTAGGTGTGCAGTGTCAGTTTCATGCTCAAGGTTGCCGTTTTTCTGTTACAACACAGTATTTTCAAGCTGCCATATGCGCATTTTATGCACTGCATCTTTTTGTGTCAATTTCAAAGTTTTAATGATTTTTTATATGTTTCGCATGTGGTTATTAATGTTGTCTCTTTAAGACAGCCTAATATGCTTGTCACATTTATTCTATTAGGCTTGTAATTAGAGAGTTTTGAGCACCAAAAATTTCTGTATATAAGGGTGTCCATTTTTATGCTTTATTACACCTGAAGAAGCGTAGTATACCTACGTGAAAGCGCTTGTGTTCTGTCTTACAATAAAGAAGGTCTTCATAATCGTGGTCTCCTCTGTGTGGTGTATCCAGTGGATTTGTTGTGTTCCACCTTAAAATGTTTGTGAGGAAGCTCAACTTAAGGGTACAGTTTCATGGCAAAAGTAATGACATTGAAAATAAGCCTATTGATGAAACTATAAAAAGGCCTAGCAGCTATTGTCCACCACTACATTAAACATTAGCTGCTGTCGAAGTGAAATGTGAGATGGATATCATGAAACTGCTTAAAAAACCTCCTAAGAAAAAAACTTTATAACTTAACACAGGGAGAAAGGAAAGCATTGCTTGAGCTAGGCAATGATAAATCCAGGCGTGTAATGAAGGCAGACAAGGGAGGAGGTATACTTGGACTGATACCACTAGCTACAACCAAAAGATAGAGAACATGCTGGAGGATAACAGATTTTATAAGTTATTTACCATGGATGAAATAAAAAGAGCATATGATTTATGGAACACTAATCTCACCACATTATGGGAAGAAAAACTTATCACTGAAAATCTTTATAATTATTTATGGAGCCCATGCCCAAGTTTACCTTACTTTTTTGGAATACCAAAGCCACACAAGAACAGAGAAGATCCACCTTATAGACCAGTGGTAGCAAGTGGAGGTTCCCTTACTGAAGCCACAGCCATTTACCTTGATTACTTGCTGAAACCTCTAGCAGAAAAGAATAAGTCATACATAAGTGATTCAATGGATTTTTGAAGAAAATAAAAAACATTACAGTGGAAGCTGACAGTATTTTATTAACTATCGAAGTGGAATCTTTGTACACAGTGCTCCCTCACAACTACTGTATAACAGCAGCTATGGAGTCTTTTAAGAAGCATAATCAGGGTACACAGGCACAACTGCAAAAGTTAAGCAAGCTCATTAATCTTGTACTGGACTTCAGTTTCTTTACTTTCAGTGGCAAACACTACAAACAAAAAACTGGTATAGCAATGGGGGCTGCCATGGCTCCCAGCATAGTTAACATAGCCCTGGGCAAATGGGAGGAGGACTTTGTGTTAAACACAGGCTACATGCAGCATATCACATGCTATTTACATTTTATTGATGACATCTTTATTGTGTGGGAAGGTGACACCTTGCAGCTTGGAGATTTTATCACTTACTTCAATCAAACAACCTCCTTCCTGAAGTTTACCTCTTCCCATAGCTGTACTTCAACCACTTTCTTAGATATGCAGATTTCCAAGGACACCAACAATAACATAATCACCACTGATCTATTCAGAAATCCAACAAGGGTTAACTTATTACTCAACAGTAAAAGTCTACATCCTACAAAAACCACGTATAATGTAGTGAAGTCCCAAGGCTATAGATTAACTAGAATTACCACAGAGATGGAACCATTTTTGAGAAACCTAAACAACTTAGAGAATGATTTTCTAGTGAGAGGCTATGAAAGTCAGATGTTAAAAAACATCCTGGAACCCATTGTAGAACTGAAAAGGACAGAAGCACCTTCACTCAACCTCCCCAGTAGAAAAATGTTAAGTAATTCCACAGAGAATAACAAATGCAAAACTAGCTGCATCCTGACATACACTTTGGATTATCACAGTATCAAAAATATTATTGAAGAAAACTGGGACATTGTCACAGGAAACCCTTTTCTGATTAACATCTTGAAGCCCCATCATTTGTTTATAGGAAGGCCAAGAACATTAGAAGTTTTGCTGAATTTAAACCTAGACCATATGAGAAAAGGACAAAAATATGTGAAATTAATTGTACATTTTGTATATTTATGCAGCAAGGTGATAGTTTTTATTGCCCTTATTTAAGGAAGATCATTAAAACCAGTGCAGGGGGTGACTGTAACACTACAAAAGTAATTTACAGGGCACAGTGCAATGAATGTGATGCATTCTATGTGGGCAAGACTGTAAATAAACTCAAGTGTAGGATTTCATGTCATCTTTCAGAAATCCGCTCTGGATGTAAAAATAATGCACTAGCCAAACACCTTTCTCTTCATAAAAGACATACAGGTTTTAAGTTCCAGATCCTGGATCGCATAGACATGGGTGATCTTGAAAGAGACATCCCGAATATTCTGGAGAAACATGAAGTCATGTGGCAATTAAAGCTGAACTCTTTTAGGAAGCCTGGACTAAACTATTACTGTTCAATTAAAAGTGCAATGGCACTTAGAAAATTGCCACATTGTTTACATGACTAATTGTATTTTATTTTATTTTATTCTACAAATTGGTTTTAAATACCATTTTAAATCAGTTGAAATTTAAGTGTATATTTTGTTTCCATCATCATACATACATTTTTTCTTATTATTTTTTTCTGGTTATTTTTTCCACTTTATTCAAAATGATGTGTAATAACAATACTAACTAATTATACAATTATATATATTTTTATAGATTGTTTTTGGGGTTCTTGTACACAGACCTGAAGAAGTCTAGAAGGACAAAAGTGATCTTTGTTAACAATAGGTTATGAAAATAGAAATTGATTTTTACATGCAAAATGTACATGTATATATTTATATATATTTTTGATTGCCAAATGAACTAAGGTTGATATATTTCCAGCCATGTAGTATATTGTCTTGGATAAAATCACAGACTTAATAATCTACTTAATAATCTGGTTAAATAAGAGGTACCACATCATTATAAATTTTATTTAAAGTACATAAGGGTTATATATTATTATGACAGCTACTAAGTAGGGCAGGACCAGCTCGAATGTCACACTGATGGGGGAAGGGATGTGAATTTAACATGTGTACCAATAACACTTTGTTTTACAGCACAATAAACCACTCCCATGCCTGATAAAAAGTATATATATATATATATATATATATATGTATATATATATATATATATATATTTAGAAAGCTTGTGAGGAAATTATTACTCTATTTTTGTTTTACTTGGATTGCTTGTCTGTGTAATTAATAAAGGATTTTCGACTGGAAACAGACTGCCTGCCTTGCTTGGATTACTTTTGAATACTTAGTAATTCTGTACAATTATATATTTTCTATTATTATTTTTTGTTTTGTTTTGACTTAAGACGAGTCTACGTTCGCTACTTCTACTACTGTTGTCTGATCTGATTAATATACAGTGATTAACTAGAAATATATGGACTGAAAATCTTCCACACAGAAAAATTTCTTACACTGTTTTGTTTTTGGACCCACTACACTTTAATGGGTTGTTTTGAGACTTCGGGGATACCGCGGAGATTACTTGTTTTTTGAAACAAGCTTTTTTAATCACAGAAACTCTAGAAAATTGTCATTTTAGGTGGAATTAGCTAAAGGCAGCAAGAAAATGCAGAAAAATGATACTTAATCACTCCAAAGTTTCTATTTTGTCTCTCTGCTGCTGTAGAACTCTGGAGGGCACCAGGCAGGTGCTTGCTGAGCTGTATACTAGCACAAAAACCTTGCAACTGTGGGTTTTATAGCAGGGAAATGAAAGAGATAGAAATTAGCCCAAAATGGCCAATAAACTACTAATTTCTGGGCTGAAACCACTCCTCCAGGGACAGATAGGCTGCTCAAAGCTCCCTCTCTCACAGTGAGCAGAGAAACTTCCTTCTATCCAAGTAAGGTATGGGCAAACACAAAGACTTGTAACACAGCCTTTAATTTAGCATTAACCTAAACACTGGACTAAACAAGCTTAGAAAGGAGGGAAAACAAGTATATATATATTTTTTCAGAAAATAAAGCAGATACAATCAAAAAAACACTTTAAATGCACAGAAATGGCTATCACACTTGAGTGTGTAGCCTACAACAGTTAAACAGGTAATTGAAACACAAAAGCGACTTTGTTAAAGTGCAGGCAGTAAAATAAGTACAATATGTAGCGGAAACAAGCTTTTTAAATCACAGAAACTGTAGAAAATAGGCGTTTTAAGCGTTATTAGCTAAAGGCAGCAAGAAAATGCAGAAAAATGATACTTAATCACTCCAAAGTCTCTCTTTTGTCTCTCTGCTACTGTAGAACTCTGCAGGGCACCAGGCAGGAGCTTGCTGAGCTGTATACTAGCACAAAAATCTTGCAAATGTGGGTTTTATAGCAGGGAAATGAAAGAGATAGAAATTAGCTCAAAATGGTTAATAAACTACTAATTTCTGGGCTGAAACCATTCCTCCAGGGACAGATAGGCTGCTCAAAGCTCCCTCTCTCACAGTGAACAGAGAAACTTCCTTCTATCCAAGTAAGGTATGGGCAAACACTGAGACTTGTAACACAGCCCTGAATTCAGCACTAACCTGAAAACTGGACTAAACTAGCTTAGAAAGGTGGGAAAACAAGTATATATATATATATATATATATATATATATATATATATATATATATATATACATATATATATATATATATATATATATATATATATATATATATAGGTTCATAGGTTCATAGGTTCATACTAGGCTATCTGCCCTAGGGCATTTATAAGCCTAGCCAGAATGTGTTTGGCTTTCTCCACCCATTTTAAATTTATTTTGCTATGCCCTTTTTCGAGGTTAGTATACTGTGCCTCTGTCTAACAGTGACACAGAAGAGATACCCGGGGTAAACCTACGATCTCCCATCCACTCATCAAGATTCCTCTTGAAGAGAGTCAATGAGGGACTCTGCCTAACCTGGACTGGGATTTTGTTCCAGAGTGAAGGGAGCCTCTGGGTTATGAATCTGTCCCTCCAGCATGTCCTATTTATTTCAGTGCTGAGGTTCAAGTCTCGAGCGTAGCTCGATGGAATTTGGATTTTCTGAGGTGCAGCATGTCCATTAATTCCGGGTTGGACATGGCTTTATCGTCAGGCACAGATCGCCTCTGAACAGGCGGTATGCCACTGAGTAGAGCTGGAGTTTCTTTAACCGGGCAGCATATGGCATCTGTTTGATCCCTTTGATCCTCTTGGTGAGGTACTTTTGGGGTCTTTCCAGTTGCTGCAGGTGTCTGGTAAGGTACATCCCAAAAGGGGCATTGTACTCAATTATGGGCCTGATGAGGGATGAGTAAAGAGGCACGATGACCTCCCCTGATCTAGATGTGAATCCCTTCATGATTAGGTGGGCTATATAAAATGTTTTTCTAACCACTTTGGCCACGTGGTTGTCAAATGAGAGATTGCTATCAACTTGGGTCCCCAGGTCTCTAATTACTTCTTCTGTACTTAATAGATTACCACCTATGTGGTAATTTGTGGGCACTTTGTTTTTGCCAAAGGGGATGACTATACACTTTTTGGCATTTAGCTTGAGGCCATGGCTCTGGCACCAGTTGTCTGTTTCTATGAGGCCCTTTTGGAGGATGCTTGTGTCGGCTGGAGAGTCGATTATGGTGCCCAGTTTGCAGTCATCTGCGAACTTGGTCAGCCACAGTCGTTCTGTGTTGGCCTGTACCTCCGAGAAATATATACCGAACAAGAGAGGTCCCAGGACTGAGCCTTGTGGGACACCACTTGTAACTGGTTTGGAGTCTGACATGCCTCCAGCAATTCTAACCATGTGGGTTCTGTCCTTGAGCCAGTTTGCAATCCATCTAGTGACATAGGGGTTTATAGTTAAGATGGTGAGCTTATCTATAATGCCCGAGTGGGGTATTGTATCGAAGGCTTTTGCGAGGTCCAGGTAGGCTGTGTGGACCACCTCCCCTCATCAATGGCCTTGGTGATTGTTTCAAAGAAATCAACCAAGTTTAAGAGGCAGGATCTGCCCTAAACAAAGCCGAACTGGGTAGGATCCAGTGTCTGTAGGTCCCCAATATCTTTATTTATGAGGTCCATGATGATCTTTTCCATAGCTTTGTAGACCAAGCTAGTCAGGCTTATGGGGCGATAGTTTCCAGGATCCGTTGAGGCACCACCTTTATGGAGAGGGACCACTGTTGCTGTACGCCACTCTTTGGGCACATATCCTGTAGTACGGCTGAGATTGAACAGTAGTTTTATGTTTGGGTTTAGCTCTTCTTGGAGTTCATGTAGGATGCAGCCCGGGACACCGTCTGGTCCCATTGATGCTGTGTTTTTTGCTTTGGAGAGGGCGGCTCTTACCTGAGCATCTGAGATGTCAGGGGGCAGCACTCTGCTGGGATAGATATTTGCCCTTTTGGTGGGGAGGGAGGGGAGAAGTTTGTGCTGAACCTGTCAGCTAGGATGTTGGCAATGTTTGTGGGTTCGGTGTATTTTTTGTCATTTTGGACTAATTCTGAGCATATCTGGGAATTACCACCCAGGTTCCTAACATAACTAAAGAAAGCCTTGTGATTATCCTTAGTGTCCTGTGCAATTTTTCTCTCGAAGCTGGCCTTAGACAATTTTATGAGTGCCCGTAGTTTTTTGCTAATACTGATCAGTGATGCCTTCCCTTTTTGGGATTTTGCTCTATCATTTAGTAGCTTCCTCCTTCTATTGTATAGTTTGTTTATGGCTGGGGTCCACCAAACAGGACGTCTGCCTTTGGAGGATTAGGTCTTGGTTTTATTTGGGATTGCATGATCCATGCCTTCCTAAAGGTGTTCATAGAATGCATTTATAAAGGATTCTGCGGTCTGGGCAGTATTTTCCACAGGCCCGGGGGCTTTGAATGGTTCCACCTCGGTTTTGAGGAGTGTGAAATTTGCTTTAGAGAAGTTTTTCACTGTGGTTTTCTGGGCAGGGGGTGGGGTCGGGATGTGAATATCCAGTGAGATTAGTTTATGGTCTGATCTTACCAGTGAGGGATACACTTCTGGTCTGGAGCATAGAGTCCCCATGTTGGTGATGATCAGGTCCAGTATGTCTTCCCCTCTTGTGGGAGTGGTAGCAAGTTGTTCCATAGCATTTGAGTTTATAAATTCTAGGAACCTTTGGGCTAGGGTGTTGGAGCTAGAGTAGTGCTCCCAGTCTATGTTTGGGTAGTTGAAGTCGCCCAATATAATGGCGTTTGGAGAGACCTTCATATTTTCCAGTGTTCTCAGGAAGGCCGAGTGGGGTTCCTGGGTTTGGGAGGGTGGTCTGTAGCAGGCTATAAACTGGAAGGCAGTTTTACCCACTGTTAGTTGCACATGGATAGTCTCTGATGCTTCGTGCTTTGCCACCAACCTGGAGATGTGGGTATCTTTGATGAATATCGATACTCCCCCTCCTTTTGTGGTTCAGTCCAAGTTTTGGGTCCGAAAACCATGGTATGAGGTATAACCTGGTAGTGCTGGAGTGCTCTCGGGAGCCCTGAACCAGGTTTCTGTTACTGCACAGATATCGATGTTCTCCATGCTAAGCAGAGTTTAGAGTGCATGCATCTTGAAGTTTAGACTTCTGGCATTGAGTAGCATTACTCTTAGTTTCTTATCCCTTGTGATACCTATGGAGGTGGGTTTGTCTTTTGAGCCTTGCCTAAAAATGGCACTATGGGGGTAGCAAGAGCCTTTGCCAATATCCGAAAGCCCAGGGGTGACAGGTGCAAGCCGTCCCTAGCGAAGCATTGTGGCTTGTCGAGCATATCTTCCCAAGCTGACAGGCATTGGATCCCCTTTGAATGACACCAGTACTTAAGCCAATTGTTGAAATTGATCATCTTGTCTTCATATTGTGGCATCATTCTTGGTGAGGGTAAGATGCTACTCAAGGTCAGGGTCATACCAGCCTGGGCTACATGCTCAGAGAGCTCCTCTATGTCTCTTTTCATGTAGTCCAGGGAGGTACGTCTCAGGTCATTCACACCAGCATGGACAATGACTGAGTCATATTTGTACTTGCCTTGGAGTGACCTGAGTGCTTGTGTTATGTGGCGGATCCTAGAGCCCGACAGGCTGCTCACCGTGACCCTCTCCTTGTTCAGCCTGGTGAGCGGGACGTCAGTGTGCCTGACGATAGAGTCACCTATTACAAGTGTATCAGGTGTGTTGTTTAGTCTTAAGGGCTGTGACTGTTTGGCACACTGGCTTTGTGAGATATGTGTTGCATGTGTTTTGTTTTGGGGTAGCGGTTGCTTGGGTGTCTGCTTTGGAGGTCTCTGCTGCTTAGGCAGATCTTTATTTAGAGCCTCCGAGTATGTTTTGTGTGATTATGTGTTTGGTTTGCTGTCGTGGTAGGTCTATGTGAGACTGGAATTGTAGTGAGTGTGGTTTCCTTCTCCTCCTGACTGGTTATGCCAGTACTGAGTTGAGAGAGCTTAGCCTCCAGTTTGGCTATATGGTTGCATCTCTCACATGTGTTGGAATTTGTTGGGAGGAGGAGAGGGTTGTCTGTGTACATGAGGCAGTTGTAACATTGCCTCAAGATTCCCAGATTCACCAGCTGGACCGGAGAGGAGATTGACAACTGACCTTTGGACATGCTAGAATAATATTGGGAATTCCTTTATAATTGAAAACAAGGGCCAGTGGGGAGTGAGGGTGTAGTGCTTTTAATTTTTAGTGCTGACTTATATAATTGCTTTAGTGAGCAAGTGCCAGGTAACTTAAGTGCAATGTGTTACAGGTAACTTAAATGCAAAAATGACAAACAGTAACTTTCTTTCAAGTGAAACAAGGAAATAAGTACAGAAAGCAATGCAGATATCATTAGTGATCCACAGAAGCGCTGAGAAGCTGCGTATTAGGTGGAATTAGCGTTCCAGGGAAATAACAAGCAAACAAACAACAAGCATATAAACAAAGCTAGATTTAGCAGGCCTGGATCTAGTCTATGCTACAGCAAACAAGGTGTACCAATTTCAGTAAGATACAGTTCAAATATTCAGGCACTATAAACCTTTAACCAGAAATTCCCAGCTCAGAAGGGCAGAGTCCAGCCTCTTCTCCCAAAAGAGTGCAGACCACAAACCTTCTTAATGTAAAATAACTGGCCTGAAGCCCAAGTGCTTAAACCAGAACTAATACACTTTAAGAATAACAGACACTGGGCTCTCAATCAGCAGTTCCCAACTTAGAAGGATGAAAGCTACCTGTCCTGCCACCACAGTGCATGCCACAAACCTTCCTAATGTAAAACAACTGGTCTGAAGCCCAAGTGCTTAATCCAAAAGACTTAGAATGATAGCTACACTTTAATCAAGTTACTACCAAGCAGTAATAAATACAACTGAATACTTTAGAGAATGCCTGGATTACTGCTCAAGTTACACAAACAAAGCTAGATCCAGCAGGCCCGAATCCAGTCTATGCCACAGCAAACAAGGCGCACCAACTTCAGTAAGAAGCAGTTCAGATATGCATGCACTATAAGCCTTTAACCAGAAATTCCCAGCTTAGAAGGGCAGAGTCCAGCCTCTTCTCCCAAAAGAGTGCAGACCACGAACCTTCTTAATGTAAAATAACTGGCCTGAAGCCCAAGTGCTTAAACCAGAACTAATACACTTTAAGAATAACAGACACTGGGCTCTCAATCAGCAGTTCCCAACTTAGAAGGATGAAAGCTACCTGTCCTGCCACCACAGTGCATGCCACAAACCTTCCTAATGTAAAACAACTGGTCTGAAGCCCAAGTGCTTAATCCAAAAGACTTAGAATGATAGCTACACTTTAATCAAGTTACTACCAAGCAGTAATAAATACAACTGAATACTTTAGAGAATGCCTGGATTACTGCTCAAGTTACACAAACAAAGCTAGATCCAGCAGGCCCGAATCCAGTCTATGCCACAGCAAACAAGGCGCACCAACTTCAGTAAGAAGCAGTTCAGATATGCATGCACTATAAGCCTTTAACCAGAAATTCCCAGCTTAGAAGGGCAGAGTCCAGCCTCTCCTCCCACAAGAGTGCAGACCACGAACCCTCTTAATGTAAAATACCTGGCCTGAAAGCCCAAGTGCTTAAACCAGAATTAATACACTTTTAGAATATATTTTGTTTTTTTTCAGAAAATAAAGCAGATACAATCAAAAAACACTTTAAATGCACATAAATGGCTATCACACTTGAGTGTGTAGTGTACAACAGTTAAACAGGTAATAAATGACTTTGTTAAAGTGCAGGCAGTAAAATAAGTACAATATGTAGCTGAAACAAGCTTTTTAAATCACAGAAACTCTAGAAAATCTGCGTTTTAGGCAGAATTAGCTAAAGGCAGCAAGAAAATGCAGAAAAATTATACTTAATCACTCCAAAGTCTCTCTTTTGTCTCTCTGATGCTGTAGAACTCTGCAGGGCAGCAGGCAGGAGTTTGCTGACCTGTTTAAAATTCTGGTGATGTGAACATTCGTTTAAGTGAACCTTCGGTGTTGTTGTCTCAATCTAGTGAGATATGTGTAAGTGGTATTTCAGTAATTACAAGTAGACCCATACAAATATATAAATTTACATGCACATACACATACATATATATATATATATATATATATATATATATATATACAACCATACATACATACATATGCACAAATACATACATACTTAAATACACACTCATATACATGGATATACACATAAACAACCAAATACACATACAAATACAAACATGAATGCATACACACATACAGAGTACTATATGTACATATATGTATATAAATATACATGTAGACGTACACAAATACAGACATACAAACATAAACGCACATAGATACATACATAAATATATGTCCACACAGAAACACCACATAAATAGTGGTGACTGTCCAAGTAATAGATAAAGGAAGTTGTGTAAAGTGAAATTGTGTGCCTTACCTTGTGGTTACCAAAAAATTATTATTGAAAAGTGTTTTTCATGGTTCAAACATGTTTTTTTTCTTTTGCTGCCTTTTTCATTGCTATGCATGATGAGTTTTATTTTCATGTTTATTTTTACCACTAGATGATTCATTTTATATATATATATATATATATATATATATATATATATATATATATATATATATATATATATGTTGTTACTGTGATCAAATGAATGAAAAAAATCATGAACATTATATGGCATTGCAACCCCCAACTGTCTCTGATATTGTAAAGCATCCCTGATTTCCCATGTTTATTTTCTACTAAATCACTGAGGATTACAGTTAGTTACTTAATAAAGCTACGCATTGTCATTTTCTATTTTTTTATTGTTCAGATAATGATGAAAAGTCTCTTCAGATCCAAATTCTTGAGCAAAAAGTTGAAACGTATGTGTGCTCTTCCTGTCTTTTGCAAGCTCACTCTCTTTCTTTTTTCTGTCTGTGTCTCACACACACACACACACACACACACACACACACACACACACACACACACACACACACGCGCGCACACGGACATGCACGCGCGCAAACACACACACAGACACGCACATGTGCACACGGACATGCACGCGCGCGCACACACACACACACACACACATGGACATGCACGCGCACACACACACACACACACACACACACACACACACACACACACACACACACACAAAATTGCATTTTTTCTTTAGTCTTCCACCTTGTTAAATGGTCTTTTTTAAACCAAGCTCAGCAAGTGAAATAGCAAGTTCCAATAACTTGTTTTTGCAGTTACTTTTGCCAGCTGAGTATTTATTTTACCCTTTTTTATTTTTGTAGACTCACAAAACAGCAAAACCACATTTAGTGAGTACAAAAAAAATGGTAGCCATTTGTTTAAGAACTAAAGCCATTCTATATTTGTCCCTAAAAGTGATGTGTTTTATTATCAGAAATGTTAATATGCTGCCAGGAAGCAATGGAATAGTTTTTTCTTACCAGATTTTGGTTGTACATTAACACCCTGCTGGATAACTTTTCTTCTCTTATACCATGTATGATGTACTTTTAGTCCACTGTCGAATAGTAATTGGTAAATTGTTGTTGCTGTATTAGTTTTGGATTTGATACAGTACTATCCTGTTTAGCCTTTAAGACTGTTATATCGCAGACTTTCATTTTGTTAATCATCATGCTAGGAGTTTCCTAGCTGAAAAGATAAGACTCTTAAGGAAAAACTCAACACCTATCTATACAGAGGCTGTTGTGGGCCCAGTAGAAGTGACACCAGCACAGTTTGTTGGATGTCTTGGGTTTAAGGCCCACGTGAGAGTTAATATTCTTTCACTTCAGTGATGTTATATTATTAAATCAATTTCAAATTATGCAAATATATATGAAGTTTTCTTTAAATACCTTCTATCATTTGTTAAATTGCAACTACTTTAAAATGTATATGATCACTTTCCATTTCCATTATTGTTCTTTTAATCTCTAAGGTATTTTTAAAGAGTTAAAACTGTTTTTTCTTTCATTATGAATAGCAATCCCAACTTAATGAAGTTTTGTCACACTTCAGAATGGAACATTCTTAAAAGTAATGTATTTTCTTATACAAAATGTATTAAAATTCATTTGCAATAGCCAGACATTAACAATACCATCGATATGTGCTTGTCTCTTAGCATACACAATGCACAATCTAATGCTGAGTATTGAAATATCTTGTCTTGAACAATGTGTAAGAAAATCTAAAAGCATTCCAGATACAAGTCCATTTATAGGCAGGGTTGAATGAAAATTAGAACGGCCATTAAAAATTAGCAAACTGCTAAATTTCCAAAACAAAAGTGCAGCTCCCAGGTCTTTCTAGCACTATAAACATAATGGTTGTCAAAATCTAAATATCTATACTGTTATTATAAATTCAGGATTAAACATGCCTATTCACAGATGTATGTTTGCATAAAAAAGAAGTAATGTACTCACCATAACGTTCCATGTTTGTTGTCCATCTCGCCTTCATTCTTACTGGTTGTGTTTGGAACCGATTCCCGGTTCTGACTCGGCCGCATTCTAAAGCTCAAGGACTTCCACTGGCTCATGGCTGTATCCCTATCCCATCATGCACTAGTGAAGCTCCCCAGATCTTGTTTGCTGATAACATTATGAACCAAAAGTAACATCAATACCTATTATGAAGATAATGAAGAAGGCCAGGGACACACTTGCCAGAGAAAGAGCCTCTTGTCCTCTACTGTCCTCCTGGAGCCAAAGGTAGAGGGAAGGAGGGTGGGATGTAAGAATGAAGGCAAGATGGACAACAAACATGGAACGTTATGGTGAGTACATAACTTCTTTATGTTATGTTGTCCTATCTCGCCTTCATTCTTACTGTTTGGGACAGCGTCCTTAGCACCATATTTCTTGGGTGGCTCATGGCAGTATATTCTTCAGGACAGTAGATCCAAAGTAGGCCCTGTCCCTGGAAGTTAAATCTACTTTGTAATGAGTGATAAAGATATGAGGCATTGCCCAAGTCACAGTAGCACAAATGCTATCAAGTGGTAGCCTCGCTCAAAAAGGAGAAGAGGTTGCCATGGCTTTTGTGGAGTGGGCTTTGACTTTAAAGGGGAGAATTTTGTCATGGGATTCATATATAAAGGTGATACAATCTGACAGCCGTTTTCAAAGAGTGACCTTAGATATAGGGGCACCTTTCTTTGCTTCTGAAAATGACACAAATAACTGATCAGATTTCCTGAAGTCCTTTGTTCTGTGGAAGCAGAAGCATAATTGCCTATGAACATCCAATTGGTGAAGTTTATATTCTGCCTTGCTGCCATGATTTCGAAAGAAAATTGGTAACTCTATGAACTGATTTAGGTGAGATTCTGAACATACTTTTGGCAGGAAGGATGGGTTTGTGCAAAGGGATACTCTGTCTTTATGAAAAAGCATATGGTGGCTTGATTGATGAAGTTTGCAGCTCTGAAACTCTTCTGGTAGAAGTGATGGCAATCAACATACTTGTCTTCCAGGAAAAAATGTAGAACCACAAGAGACCAAGAACAGTCAAATCCAAGATGGGTGAACGGAAGCAATAATCCAAATGCTGCTGTTAAAAATTCCAAGTTTATTCCACCACAGAGACTCGAACAATCACACAGTGTTATCACACAGAACGTTACCACAAGCGCTTTCGCTCGGATCCTTCCGAGCTTTATCAAGTGACAATTAAAACACAATGTTTGCCATTTATATACATTTGCTTGTTTGCTAATTGATTCATTACTTATGCAAATAATTTTTTAAAGGTGCAATACTTCAAATCTACTTGTTGCTCAGTATATTTGTTTAAAAACATAGCTAATGTTACATGAATTATACCATCATGAACTGCAGTGCTGTGTGTTACTCAAAAGTAAGTTGCATGCTACTTTGTCCGTGTTTTGTGCAATGTTTTTGAATTGCATCTTGTACAAGTTACAAGGTACAAGGTTTAGTGATTTTTAACACAACACACCTTTGTCTAAACATGTCTGGAAATGAGATATGTAACTTTCACCATTTAAACAGGTTTGGAAGGCATAGAAAGTAACTTGTACAAGATGCAATTCAAAAACATTGCACAAAACACGGACAAAGTAGCATGCAACTTACTTTTGAGTAACACACAGCACTGCAGTTCATGATGGTATAATTCATGTAACATTAGCTATGTTTTTAAACAAATATACTGAGCAACAAGTAGATTTGAAGTATTGCACCTTTAAAAAATTATTTGCATAAGTAATGAATCAATTAGCAAACAAGCAAATGTATATAAATGGCAAACATTGTGTTTTAATTGTCACTTGATAAAGCTCGGAAGGATCCGAGCGAAAGCGCTTGTGGTAACGTTCTGTGTGATAACACTGTGTGATTGTTCGAGTCTCTGTGGTGGAATAAACTTGGAATTTTTAACAGCAGCATTTGGATTATTGCTTCTATACTTGTCTTCCACATTAAAACTTTTAGATCACATGATGACGCAGGTTCAAAGAGGGGTAGGATCAAGCAGAACAGAACAAAGTTTAGGTCCCATGATTGCAGGGGTGTTTTTATGGGTGGTTTTAACAAGCTAGTACCTTTCAGGAAGGCTTTGCATATTTTGTGAGACCTCAAATTACAGTCTATATTATATGAATGAATGGTCATAATATCGAACGCTCTAAAGAGCAAAAATTCCGGACCTCAAACTCATTATTGTGGGGGACTGTGCCCTCCACACCCCCCGCTAAATATATATACCAACTCTGAGATTGCACTGCAGTGAGGAAAGGGCAAATATTCTGACCTTTACTGTACTGCCATCCCACAAGAAGCACTTCGAGGTCCGGCATTTTCATTCTTTACAACATTCAGTATTATGAACATTTGCTCATATAATATTGACCCTCAAATAAGGGGTGAAATCGCTCATATGGAAATTAGATATTGTTGCTAACTGTGCACAAATGGTAGCTGCAGCTGCGCCTTCTTTAAAAAGTTTTGCCAGAAATTCAAGGGTAGAACTTATAGGAGGAGAGAAGGGGTCAATGGGTCTTGTCAGAGCCCAGGAAGAAAACCAACTTTCTTGTAGAGGCTTTATGAGAAAGGACCAAGATATGCCTGACCGAATGAGAGAGATTAGGAAGCCTGCCTATATTTGGAATCAGAGCAGCCATGCTGTCAATTTTAGGGTTGGAAAACAAGGGTGGAGTGTTCCGAACATATGAGTCAGGATGTCTGGAACTGGGCCCATAACCCATGGCTCCTGCTGAAGATGAGACCAAATGAAAGAGATCCAAATTTGATGAGGCCAATATGACGCAATGAGAATTAGCCTGCTTCCCAACGAGTTGGCCTTCTGAAGAACCTTGGGTATTAGTGGAAAGGGAGGAAAGGCATAAAGATGTTCCGGGGGTCAATCATGTACAAATGCATCCCTTGGTGTCTCCCCCGGAGGGGGGATTAGGGCAAAATAGCTGCTGCATTTGACATTTATGGAAGTGGCAAAAAGGTCGCAGCAAGGTTGGCCCCATTTGTGGAAGATCCTCTCTGCTACTTCTTGTTTTAAGGACCATTTGTGGGGCATGAGAATCGCTCTGCTGAATTTGTCTGCTATAATTTTGGACCTTCCCAGGATGTGTGTTGCTATTAGAAAGTGTTGGGAGGAGATTGCCCATTGCTATAATCTGAGGGCCTCTTGACAAAGGGGGTAAGACCTGGTCCCTCCTTGTTTGTTTATGTACCAGACGAATGACATGTTTTCTGTCTGAATTGCAATTGTTCTCAGCGGAAGAGAGTCCTAGAGTGCCTGCAGTGTCAAAAGCACTGTGCTCATCTCTAGAATATTGATGTGCAAGTGGGCCTCGTGATCCTGTCAAGTGCCTTGAACTGTCCTGCCCAGATAATGCCACCCTACCCTATCTGGGAGGCATCTGTGGTCACTGTGGCCACTGGCTGAGGGAGAAAAAAGGCTGACCAGATGTTACATGACTGGAGTGAAGCCACCAGCAAAGGTCCTTCTTGCAGGAGTCTGTTAACAGAATCTGGTGAGACATGGGTAGTTCTTGTAATGACCACTGGGTGAATAGAAGCCACCACAGAATTTTCATGTGCATGCATGCTAGCGGAACTAAACTTATCACAGATGCCATGGTGCCCAAGACTTTCAAGACTGCTTTTGGCTGTACGTTTGTTTTGGAGAGAAGGTTGGAGACTTGCTGTCTCAGAATAAGGACTCTTTCTGTAGGAAGTTTTGCCTTCATGTTTATTGTATCTAGATCTGCTCCTATAAACATGAGAATGTTGCGATGACAACAAGGCAGATTTTTCGTAATTTACTATGGTTCCTAGGTGAGACCAGAAAGAGAGAGTGGTGTCTCTTGATTCCAGTGGTAGATGCTTGGTGGTGGCATTTCGCAGCCAGTCGTCTAGATATGGAAACACTCGGAATCCTAGACATCTCAGGTGAGCTATGACTACTGCCATGCATTTAGTGAACACTCTGGGGGCTGTGGTGAGACCAAAGGGCAGATCTCAAAACTGGTAATGACTGGCTCCCAGCCAGAAGTGCAAATGACTCCTGGATGGCCTGTCCATCTTTATGTGGTAGTATGTATCTTGGAGGTCTATAGAGCACATCCAATTGTCTTTTCCCAAAAATGGAAGAATTGACTGCAGTGTTACCATGCAGAACTTGGTCTTTTTTACTGATTCGTTTAATTGGCTGAGATCCAAACAAAATTGGTCTTCAGTCCCCTGTTCTTTTTGGCACCAAAACAAATCCTGAGTAAGTTCTGGATCCAATTTTGTTTGCGGGGACTCTTTGGATGACTCTTTTGTCTAGAATTTCTAGAGTTGCTCGATCGCTCTGACTGGGTGGAATGTCTGGGATTTTCTTTATGTTTGGGATGGGAAGAGAAAATGGTATGGAGTATCCTTTGGATATGATACTTTGTACCCACTTGTCTTTTTTATTTCCAGCCAGGCTTGTAGGTACAAAGATAAGTGATTCCGACTGCCTCCAGAGTTGGACAAACAGGCCTCACTTCAGGAGCACTGAAAGGGCTGACTACAGAAAGAATCTCTGTCAACCTGGTTTTGCGGACCCCCTCTGCCATGTGGATGGTGTCTTCCTTTAGTACTTCCCCCTCTGCCCCTAGGGGAAGTGTCACCACGTGTGTCCTGAAAAACTCTATGGGATTTATGGAACCACATCTTCCCCCCATTCTGGCCTTTTGGATAAGGCCTAGAAGGTACAGAAAAACAGACTCCTATGGCAAAGAGAATCTTTCCTTCTTGTTCACACCTGGTTAGTATCTCCTTAACTTTTGGCCCGAACAGGGATGAGCCATCAAATAAGGTATTAGTAAAAGAAGATTTGAAAGGTTCCGCAATGTCACATAAGTGCACCCAGGAATGTCTCCTTAGGGAAATTCCTGAACCAGCTGCTCTGCTCACGCCATCTGCTGCATATGAAATGAGCCTCATAGAGGAGTTGACCACAGAATTTAAGGAGAAGATCTGAGAGGAAACCTTGTCTGCTACCCCTGCAGCTACTGTACCTTGGAGAGTATCTCCTAGCTTCTTTAGGAGATCTCTTTGTAGCCTTGCAAAATGCATCAGATAGTTCAGCGATCGGAGAGAAAAGTCACTAAAATTGTATTTCCCATGTCTGTCCATCATACGAGACTCCTTGTTCAGTGGATGGACAGACAAAGATGTTTCAGAAAGTTTCTTTTTGGTGGCTGCTGCCACCACCATAGCATCTACAGGGACAACCTTGGACAGAAAGGCTTTATCTAAAGGGGCTGTAATGAACTTGTTTGGCCTCCTAGGGACAGGCTCCACTGCATTTGAGACTCCCATGCCTTTCAACTAACTAGTTTCATAAGTTCATCGAAAGGTGGAGACACCCAAGTGGCTGAAGGGTGAGACCCAAAGGCCTTCAGGTAAACAGACTCCTCATCAGAAGGGTTGATGGGCTTCCAGCTGCCTCTCTGTTTAAGGATTTCTAGGATGTCTGCGAAAGAGACACCCTCTGATGGTGACCGTGGGGACCATTCTGACTCATCAAGGTTTGTGTCTGAGGTGACTGAGGAGTCCAAATGCTTCTGCTTGAAGACTTTCTTATGAGGGACCTCTTCAGAAGGGTATTCTGGAGAGGATTCAGAAGAGAGGGGTTCACCCGATGGGGTACCCTGAGGCCTAGCATCTCTGCTGGTCTGTGGATGGTGTGGTACAGGGATGGATACTGGCACCTTAGGGGAGGAATGTCGGAACCACTGAGTGGATATGTCTTAGGACAGATCCCCCTCATCATCAGCTCAAAAGCCCTCCTCCACTGATCCAAAGACACCTCCGGCTTTGAAGAGCCAGAAGAAATCCTCGGAACCAAGGGGGTGGGCTCCGAAGCTGATGTAGGAGCCAAGCTCATCCGCGTTGAAGCCCCAAGAGGCAGGGTTGGATCCGTCAACTGTCCGATCCAACTCCCCTCCTCGGACCCAACTGGACAGCGTCAGCTCCTAGACCCCTCTGATGGAACCGAGGATGTCAGAGCAGATGTCGGTTCCACAGATACCAGGATGGTTCTTGGCAATGATGGTTCCACAACAGTCGGTTCCAAGCATTCTGGCTCCAAGGTCCAGGTTCGGCTTGGAGGAGGAATCGAAGTCAGTGGGATGGTCTTGGCTGGCTCCGAATCCCTGTGGGTTGGAGCTGAGAGAAGTTTAGCTAGTGCTGGTGTCTTCAGAAGCCTACGTATCACCCTATCCACATCATCATCCGATAGACTTTGGGGGGACTTAGAGGAGAGGGTAGGAGACCTTGATGATTGTAATATGGGTGATCTCAAGACAGGATTAACTGGCTCCAATTCTGAGGACTGGCTCCTGAGTTCAAACTTCATTGGTACCATAAAGATTGGACCTGAAGAAGTAGATTTTGTCAGTTTCGATGTAGTTGAAGCTGGAGATGCAATTTTGGTTAAATTGTTTGATGGCTCAGATTGTCCTGAAGAGGGAGAAGATCTTTTTGTTGATTTTTCTGACCTAGATGAAGAAGATTTGACTGATGCTGATGTGCTTGAACCTTCTTCAGTAGCTTCCTGGAATGGGGATTTCAAAAGACCTCACACAATCAACTTACTCTTATGCTCTAACAGCACCCTAGAGCTGAAAGAATGGCATATTGAGCATGTCTCCTGAAGATGTACTGCTCTGAAGCAGTAGACACATATGGTACGGGAGTCAGTAATGGACATCTGCTGGTTGCACTTGGTGCACTTTTTGAAACCCAAAGGCTTAGATTCTTTATGCTCCTTGGACATAATTCAAACTTGGTGCACACATATGCAAGAGCAGACCAACAAACTGCAACAACAACAATTTAACAATTTAACAATCTCACAATTTAGCAGCATAAACTATTAAGGAACAATTTAACAGTGTAAACTAGTAAGGAATGATATATATATATATATATATATATATATATATATATATATATATATATATATATATACTCTTCACATGTGATCCAGCACTATAAACTCAATGCCATAAAAACTGCCTGATTCAGCATAAATCCACAATGTACTACAATAATCCATGATAATCCGTCGTTTTATTCCAAAATATAATATATCCACAAAAAATGTTCAAACAGTGACAATAGACAGCAGGAAGCAGTGCTGCTGTCTGAACCAGGCCTCTTACTCAGCAATCACTGGCTGGGAAAAGGAAACTCAGACCTGTTTCCCCTCTGGCATCTTCAGTGTGTAATTGCAAGTAAGTTAATCACTGTTCTTATATAAAAAAAAGCTAGTACAGAGCCTGATACAGTCAAGAAAATACACATAGAAAAAGACATGTAACTTTAAAAGAAAAAGAATATGTATATATATATATATATATATATATATATATATATATATATATATATATGTATATATATATATATATATATATATATATATATATATATATATATATAAAATACATACATATATATGTATCATTCTCATGTCTGAGTGTCTCTCAATTTTTTTTTAAATGAAAGCTAATTTTCAGTTGATCCTTTTCTCCCCTCTTTCATGTTATCTTAGGTTATCTCAATCCTTCCTGTTATTTGTTCTTGAAATTGTCCCTACAATAATGACTTTGATATGGAAGATATATTCAGTTTTCTTGATAATAGTTTCTCACGCACTGCTGCTTTTTGCTGTTTAAGCTGCCAGCTCTAAGAATTTATTTTACTGAAGGGAACTGACAGAGAGACTGACTTGGAAAGAAATTATTCCCATTAGACTGCTGGGTGTATGCAAGGCTGATAAGACCCAGATACTTGTGTGTGGGAATTCTACCTAACCTGTTTCTCACTAGGCCCTGAGACTATTAGTGGGGTATTTCTAAGTGGATGAGTGTTTGGGGAGTCATGTTCTGAGTGTGTCTTAATTTTTTTTAAACTAGATTTGGGTTGGTCTTTTAACCCAGCCACTGGGGATGCACAAGCCAGTGTATTTCTTTGTGCCGGTCCCAAGCCTGGATAAATGGGGAGGGTTGCGTCAGGATGGGCATCTGGCATAAAACTTGGCTGAATTATTCATGCAGACACCAGTAAATATTTACACACAGGATCGGTCCGGGTCCGGGTTAACAACGACCGCCACCAGTACTGTTAGTCAACAGGGTGCTGGTGGAAATTGGGCTACTGTTGGCCGAAGGAGGAGAGGAGGTGGAAGGCATGGTCGAAGGCAGGAAGAGAGGAGAAAGGCTAGGGCTGTGGCAGTGAGGGTCGGAACTTTTAATGTTGACAATATGACTGGTATAGGGAGACAGCTAGCCGATATGATGGACAGAAGAAAGGCTGGCATATTGTGTGTGCAAGAGACCAGATGGAAGGGGAGTAAGACTAGGTGCATCGGAGGTGGGTCAAATTGTTTTATCATGGTGTGGATGGGAGGAGAAATGGCGTAGGAGTTATCCTGAAGGAACAGTATGCTAAGAGTGTTTTGGAGGTGAAAAGAGTTTTGGATAGAGTGATGTTTATGAAGCTGGAAATTGATGGTGTAATGATGAATGTTGTTAGTGCATATGCTCCACAAGTTGGGTGTGCAATGGACGAGAAAGAAAAAGTTTGGAGGGAGTTGGATAAAGTGGTGATGACTGTACCCAAGGGTGAGAGAGTGGTGATTGGAGCAGATTTCAATGGGCATGTTGGTGAAGGGAACAGAGGGGATGAGAAAGTGTTGGGTAGGTATGGTGTTAAACAAAGGAATACAGAAGGTCAGATGGTAGTGGATTTTGTGAAAAGGATGGACATGGCTGTGGTGAATATGTATTTTAACAAGAGGGAGGAGCATAGGGTGACATACAAGAGTGGAGAAAGATGCACACAGGTGGATTATGTCTTATGTAGGAGGGCCAGTTTGAAGGAGATTGGAGACTATAAAGTGGTGACCGGGGAAAGTGTAGTTAGGCAGTATAGGATGGTGGTTTGTAAGATGATGTTGGTGATCAAGAAGAGGAGGAGGAGTGTGAGGGCAGTACCAGGGATCAAATGGTGGAAATTGAAAAAGGGTAATTGTGAGGTGGAGTTCAGGGAGGAGTTAAGACAGGCACTGGGTGGCAGTGAAGAGTTACCAAATAGCTGGGTAACTACAGCAGAGCTAGTAACGGAGATGGCTAGAAAGGTGCTTGGTATAACATCTGGACAGAGGAAGGACGACAAGGAGACATGGTGGTGGAATGAGGAAGTACAGGAGAGTATATAGAGAAAGAGGTTGGCAAAGAAGAAGTGGGATTGTCAGAGAGATGAAGAAAGTAGACAGGAGTATAAGGAGATGAGGTGCATGGCAAAGGCTAAGGATAAAACATATGAAGAGTTGTGTGAAAGGTTGGACACTAAGGAGGGAGAAAAGGACCTGTACCAATTGGCTAGACAGAGGGACCGAGCTAGGAAAAATGTGCAGCAGGTAAAGGTGATAAAGGATAATGAGGGAAACATACTTACAAAGTGAGGAGGGTGTGTTGAGCAGATGGAAAGAGTACTTTGAGGGGTTGATGAATAAAGAGAATGAGAGGGAAAGAAGGTTGGATGATGTGGGGATGGTGAATCATGAAGTGCAATGGATTATCAAGGAGGAAGTAAGGATAGCTATGAAGAGAATGAAGAATGGAAAGGCTGCTGGTCCAGATGACATACCTGTGGAAGCATGGAGGTGTTTAGGTGAAATGGCAGTGGGGTTTTTAACCAGATTGTTTAATGAAATTTTGGAAAGTGAGAGGATGCCTGAGGAATGGAGAAAAAGCGTTTTGGTACCGATCTATAAGAATAAGGGTGATGTGCAGAGCTGTAGTAACTACAGAGGGATTAAATTGATCAGTCACAGCATGAAGTTATGGGAAAGAGTAGTGGAATCTAGGTTAAGAAGGGACGTGATGATTAGTGATCAGCAGTATGGTTTCATGCAGAGAAAGAGCACTACAGATGCGATGTTTGCTCTGAGAGTGTTGATGGAGAAGTACAGAGAAGGTCAGAAGGAGTTACATTGTGTTTTTGTAGACTTAGAGAAAGCATATGACAGGGTGCCTAGAGAGGAATTGTGGTATTGTATAAGGAAGTCGGGAGTGTCAGAGAAGTATGTAAGAGTGGTACAGGATATGTACGACGGCAGTGTGATATCAGTGAGGTCTGCAGTGGGAGTGACGGATGTGTTTAAGGTGGAGGTGGGATTACATCAAGGATCAGCTCTGAGCCCTTTCTTATTTGCAATGGTGATGGACAGGTTGACAGATGAGGTCAGACAGGAATCCCCATGGACTATAATGTTTGCAGATGACATTGTGATCTGTAATGAGAGTAGAGAACAAGTGGAGTAGACCCTGGAGAGATGAAGATATGCTCTAGAGAGACGAGGAATGAAGGTCAGCAGGATTAAGACAGAATATATGTGTGTGAATCAGAGGGAGGATAGAGGAATGGTGAGGATGCAAGGAGTAGAGGTGGCGAAGGTGGATGAGTTTAAATACTTGAGATCAATAGTTCAGAGTAATGGTGAGTGTGGAAGAGAGGTGAAGAAGCGAGTACAGGCAAGATGGAGTGGATGGAGAAGAGTGGCAGGAGTGATTTGTGACAGACGAGTACCAGTAAGAGTGAAAGGGAAGGTCTACAAGAGGGTAGTGAGACCATCTATGTTATATGGGTTGGAGACAGTGGCACTGACAAAAAGGCAGGAGTCAGAGCTGGACGTGGCAGAAGTTAAAGATGTTAAGATTTGCACTGGGTGTGACAGGGGTGGACAGAATTAGGAATAAGTATATTAGAGGGTCAGCCCAGGTTGGAAGGTTTGGAGACAAAGCCAGAGAGGTAAGATTACGTTGGTTTGGACATGTGCTGAGGAGGGATGCAGAGTATATTGGAAAAAAGATGCTAAGGATGAAGCTACCAGGTAGCAGGAAAAGAAGCAGGCCTAAGATAAGGTTTATGGATGTGGTGTTTGAGGACATGCAGGTGGTTGTTGTTGCAGAGCAAGATGCAGAGGACAGAAAGAAATGGAAACAGATGATCTGCTGTGGCGACCCTTAACGGGAACAGCCGAAAGATGATGATGATGATTCAGGTTGGTCTTTTCTCTCCCCTTTTCCTGTCATTGGGGAGTGGTGTTTGGGTGATGAAATTCACAGATATAATTCACTCTATCAGTGATACTTTTTGTTCTCCGGGTTTTTGTCTGGACTCATGGAAGGGTTATGAGGATGTTACAGGAATTATTGACCCTCTGAACTACGACTGGGAGATGGGATGGGACATTGATGGTACAGAGCAACCTGCGGCCCTGGTGCTGTTATCATTTCTGCTCTAGCTTGAATATTTTGAAGCATTCTTACAGTTGTTGTTTGTGGAGCTGAGGGGAGGGAGAAGATTGCTGCCGTTGGTGCTTGCCCTGCATGGTTCAGATGTGTGCCTTATGCCAAAGTGCTGTGTTCTGTATACAGATGTACTGAGCGGGGATAAGTCTCTCTCAAGTGGATTCTGAATACTGGACAGGTATTGAGATTGGCTGCTGCTCTGTCAGTCTTTTTATTTGTTTTAAGCTGGATGGATATTTTGGATGGCTGGACATACACGGATGAATTTTGTGTTTCTGTGGCAGAATAATAAAGGGTTGAGGGTGGGATTGCTGACCTCTTTTGTAGGAGTGAGACAGCTGATGTGTGGGTTGTATGGTAGGTTGTAACGATGCTTTTGCTATTTGGTTCAATTGCAGTTTATAACTGCCTTTAGAGTTATTTAATTTTTGTCCGAGAGCTTGGAGCTCTGGGCAGCCTTGAGAGTTGATTGAATAAGAAGAAACAACAGTTCTTTGTGTTACACTTGTGAATGTTCTGACATACCTTGTCGTTTACTTGTTCCCCGCTACCCCTATGCTTTTCCTATAGTACTTGAGCTTGTGTCATTAAATGTGTATTTCAGTCTTTAATTCTTGGCAAGTTATTTAGTCTGTAGCACTCTTGAATCTAATTCTTCTTTAATATATTCCATGCAAACTGAATAATTAAGTCTCATATTCTGTGCAATAGCTACATGTGCAATATTGACTGGGTGCTGCTACTAGTTATAGGAGAAAATAACCTATGTCATGGCAGCTGTCTGCTGCTACTGTGTTGTTAAATAGTCATGTTGCTTTCTTGTATTTGTCTGCACTTTGAGACTGAAGCAATGAAATTTCTTTCAGTTTACACTGTTGTGTGGGTCTGAATGACAATAAAGTTTATTTTGTTATAGTTCATCTACATACCTTATGATTGTATGCCTGTTTAACAATATATGGCAAAGATAGGCGATGGTAACAGAGAACTAAACAGTTGTTTTAACTGTTTTATGAATTATTTTGCTATCAATTTTAAACATACTTGTTATTTGACTAATTATATTCACACTTATTAAATCACTGGTTTAGCATCAATATCACTACATAGGTTCATAGGTTTATAGGCATTTACTAGGCTAATGACCCTTGGTAAGTGTAAGCATGGGCTTGGGAGATGAAACATTTACAGGCTGTCTGTGTCCCTTAGAGACACAGGTGCCAAACCAGGGATAAATTTCCTGTTCCCCATCCAATAGGGAGGAACTCTATTTTACATGGATAGGGATTGTGTTCCAGAGAAGTGATAGTTTCTGGGATACATACCTGTCTCTCCAGCATGTCCTATTTACATCACAGACAAGGTTCGAGTCTTTAGAATGGGAAATTCTGGTGCTGTTTGTTTTGTAGACCTGCAGGGCGGAGTCTGACAATATCTTGTATGGTAGGCATAGATCTCCTCTCAACAGTCTGTAAGAGAAGGAATACAGGGAAAGGGCCTTGAAGCAGTCTGCATAGGACATAGGTTCATAGGTTCATACTAGGCTATCTGCCCTAGGGCATTTATAAGCCTAGCCAGAATGTGTTTGGCTTTCGCCACCCATTTTAAATTTATTTTGCTATGCCCTTTTTCGAGGTTAGTATACTGTGCCTCTGTCTAACAGTGACACAGAAGTGATACCCGTGGTAAACCTCCGATCTCCCATCCACTCATCAAGATTCCTCTTGAAGAGAGTCAATGAGGGACTCTGCCTAACCTGGACAGGGATTTTATTCCAGAGTGAAGGGGGCCTCTGGGTTATGAATCTGTCCCTCCAGCATGTCCTATTTATTTCAGTGCTGAGGTTCAAGTCTCTCGAGCGCGTAGCTCGATGGGATTTGGATTTTCTGAGGTGCAGCATGTCCATTAATTCCGGGTTGGACATGGCTTTATACGTCAGGCACAGATCGCCTCTGAACAGGCGGTATGCCACTGAGTAGAGCTGGAGTTTCATATGGAGCATATGGCATCTTTTTGAGCCCTTTGATCCTCTTAGTGAGGTACTTTTGGGGTCTTTCCAGTTGCTGCAGGTGTCTGGTAAGGTACATCCCAAAAGGGGCATTGTACTCAATTATGGGCCTGATGAGGGATGAGTAAAGAGGCACGATGACCTCCCCTGATCTAGATGTGAATCCCTTCATGATTAGGTGGGCTATATAAAATGTTTTTCTAACCACTTTGGCCACGTGGTTGTCAAATGAATGATTGCTATCAACTTTGGTCCCCAGGTCCCTAATTACTTCTTCTGTACTTAATGGATTACCACCTATGTGGTAATTTGTGGGCACTTTGTTTTTGCCAAAGGGGATAACTATACACTTTTTGGCATTTAGCTTGAGGCCATGGCTCTGGCACCAATTGTCTGTTTCTATGAGGCCCTTTTGGAGGATGCTTGTGTTGGCTGGAGAGTCGATTATGGCGCCCAGGTTGCAGTCATCTGCGAACTTGGTCAGCCACAGTCCTTCCGTGTTGGCCTGTACCTCCGAGAAATATATACCGAACAAGAGAGGTCCCAGGACTGAGCCTTGTGGGACACCACTTGTAACTGGTTTGGAGTCTGACATGGCTCCAGCAATTCTAACCATGTGGGTTCTGTCCTTGAGCCAGTTTGCAATCCATCTAGTGACATAGGGGTTTATATTTAAGCTGGTGAGCTTATCTATAATGCCAGAGTGGGGTATTGTATAGAAGGCTTTTGCGAGGTCCAGGTAGGCTGTGTGGACCAGCTTCCCCTTGTCAATGGCCTTGGTGACTGTTTCAAAGAAATCAACCAGGTTTAAGAGGCAGGATCTGCCCTTAACAAAGCCAAACTGAGTAGGATCCAGTGTCTGTAGGTCCCCAATATCTTTATTTATGAGGTCCATGATGATCCTTTCCATAGCTTTGCAGACCAAGCTAGTCAGGCTTATGGGGCGATAGTTTCCAGGATCCGTTGAGGCACCACCTTTATGGAGAGGGACCACTGTTGCTGTACGCCACTCTTTGGGCACATATCCTGTAGTAAGGCTGAGATTGAACAGTAGTTTTATGTTTGGGTTTAGCTCTTCTTGGAGTTCATGTAGGACGCAGCCCGGGACACCGTCTGGTCCCATTGATGCTGTGTTTTTTGCTTTGGAGAGGGCGGCTCTTACCTGAGCATCTGAGATGTCAGGGCGCAGCACTCTGCTGGGATAGATATTTGCCCTTTTGGTGGGAAGGGGGGGGAGTTTGTGCTGAACCTGTCATCTAGGATGTTGGCAATGTCTGTGGGTTCGGTGTATTTTTTGTCATTTTGGACTAATTCTGAGCATATCTGGGAATTACCACCCAGGTTCCTAACATAACTAAAGAAAGCCTTGTGATTATCCTTAGTGTCCTGTGCAATTTTTCTCTCGAAGCTGGCCTTAGACAATTTTATGAGTGCCCGTAGTTTTTTGCTAATACTGATCAGTGATACCTTCCCTTTTTGGGATTTTGCTCTATCATTTAGTAGCTTCCTCCTTCTATTGTATAGTTTGTTTATGGCTGGGGTCCACCAGACAGGACGTCTGCCTTTGGAGGATTGGGTCTTGGTTTTATTTGGGATCGCATGATCCATGCATTCCTGAAGGTGTTCATAGAATGTGTTTATAAAGGATTCTGCGGTCTGGGCCGTATATTCCACAGGCCCGGGGGCTTTGAAGGATTCCACCTCGGTTTTCAGGAGTGTGAAATTTGCTTTAGAGAAGTTTTTCACTGTGGTTTTCTGGGCAGGGGGTGGGGTCGGGATGTGAATATCCATTGAGATTAGTTTATGGTCTGATCTTACCAGTGAGGGATACACTTCTGGTCTGGAGCATAGAGTCCCCATGTTGGTGATGATCAGGTCCAGTATGTTTTCCCCTCTTGTGGGAGTGGTAACAAGTTGTTCCATAACATTTGAGTTTATAAATTCTAGGAACCTTGGGCTAGGGTGTTGGAGCTAGAGTAATGCTCCCAGTCTATGTTTGGGTTGTTGAAGTCGCCCAATATAATGGTGTTTGGAGAGACCTTCATATGTTCCATTGTTCTCAGGAAGGCCGAGTGGGGTTCCTGGGTTTGGGAGGGTGGTCTGTAGCAGGCTATAAACTGGAAGGCAGTTTTACCCACTGTTAGTTGCACATGGATAGTCTCTGATGCTTCGTGCTTTGCCACCAACCTGGAGGTGTGGGTATCTTTGATGAATATCGATACTCCCCTCCTTTGTGGTTCGGTCCAAGTTTTGGGGCCAAAAAGCATGGTATGAGGTATAACCTGGTAGTGCTGGGGTGCTCTCGGGAGCCCTGAACCAGGTTTCTGTTACTGCACAGATATCGATGTTCTCCATGCTAAGGAGAGTTTCGAGTGCATGCATCTTGAGGTTTAGATTTCTGGCGTTGAGTAGCATTACTCTTAGTTTCTTATCCCTTGTGATACCTATGGAGGTGGGTTTGTCTTTTGAGCCTTGCCTAAAAAAGGCACTATGGGGGTAGCAAGAGCCTTTGCCAATATCCGAAAGCCCAGGGGTGACAGGTGCAAGCCGTCCCTAACGAAGCATCGTGGCTTGTCGAGCATATCATCCCAAGCTGACAGGCATTGGATCCCCTTTGAATGACACCAGTACTTAAGCCAATTGTTGAAATTAATCATATTGTCTTCATATTGTGGCATCATTCTTGGTGAGGGTAAGATGCTACTCAAGGTCAGGGTCATACCGGCCTGGGCTACATGCTCAGAGAGCTCCTCTATGTCTCTTTTCATGTAGTCCAGGGAGGTACGTCTCAGGTCATTCACACCAGCATGGACAATGACTGAGTCATATTTGTACTTGCCTTGGAGTGACCTGAGTGCTTGTGTTATGTGGCGGATCCTAGCGCCCGACAGGCTGTTCACCGTGACCCTCTCCTTGTTCAGCCTGGTGAGCGGGACGTCAGTGTGCCTGATGATAGAGTCACCTATTACAAGTGTATCAGGTGTGTTGTTTAGTCTTAAGGGCTGTGACTGTTCGGCACACTGGCTTTGTGAGATATGTGTTGCACGTGTTTTGTTTTGGGGTAGCGGTTGCTTGGGTGTCTGCTTTGGAGGTCTCTGCTGCTTAGGCAGATCTTTATTTAGAGCCTCTGAGTATGTTTTTGTGTGATTATGTTTTGGTTTGCTGTCGTGGTAGGTCTATGTGAGACTGGAATTGTAGTGAGTGTGGTTTCCTTCTCCTCCTGACTGGTTATGCCAGTACTGAGTTGAGAGAGCTTAGCCTCCAGTTTGGCTATATGGTTGCATCTCTCACATGTGTTGGAATTTGTTGGGAGGAGGAGAGGGTTGTCTGTGTACATGAGGCAGTTGTAACATTGCCTCAAGATTCCCAGATTCACCAGCTGGACCGGAGAGGAGATTGACAACTGACCTTTGGACATTGTAGAATAATATTGGGAATTCCTTTATAATTGAAAACAAGGGCCAGTGGGGAGTGAGGGTGTAGTGCTTTTAATTTTTAGTGCTGACTTATATAATTGCTTTAGTGAGCAAGTGCACATAAATGGCTATCACACTTGAGTGTGTAGTGTACAACAGTTAAACAGGTAATTTAAACACAAAAATGACTTTGTTAAAGTGCAGGCAGTAAAATAAGTACAATATGTAGCTGAAACAAGCTTTTTAAATCACAGAAACTCTAGAAAATCTCCGTTTTAGGCGGAGTTAGCTAAAGGCAGCAAGAAAATGCAGAAAAATTATACTTAATCACTCCAAAGTCTCTCTTTTGTCTCTCTGCTGCTGTAGAGCTCTGCAGGGCAGCAGGCAGGAGTTTGCTGACCTGTTTAAAATTCTGGTGATGTGAACGTTCGTTTAAGTGAACCTTCGGTGTTGTTGTCTCAATCTAGTGAGATATGGGTAAGTGGTATTTCAGTAATTACAAGTAGACCCATACAAATATATAAATTTACATGCACATACATGCATACATACATATATATATATATATATATATATATATATATACAACCATACATACATACATATGCACAAATACATACATACTTAAATACACACTCATATACATGGATATACACATAAACAACCAAATACACATACAAATACAAACATGAATGCATACACACATACAGAGTACTATATGTACATATATGTATATAAATATACATGTAGACGTACACAGATACAGACATACAAACATAAACGCACATAGATACATACATAAATATATGTCCACACAGAAACACCACATAAATAGTGGTGACTGTCCAAGTAATAGATAAAGGAAGTTGTGCAAAGTGAAATTGTGTGCCTTACCTTGTGGTTACCAAAAAATTATTATTGAAAAGTGTTTTTCATGGTTCAAACATGTTTTTTTTTCTTTCGCTGCCTTTTTCATTGCTATGCATGATGAGTTTTATTTTCATGTTTATTTTTACCACTAGATGATTAATTTTATATATATATATATATATATATATATATATATATATATATATATATGTATATATGTTGTTGCTGTGATCAAATGAATGAAAAAAATCATGAACATTATATGGCATTGCAACCCCCAACTGTCTCTGATATTGTAAAGCATCCCTGATTTCCCATGTTTATTTTCTACTAAATCACTGAGGATTACAGTTAGTTACTTAATAAAGCTACGCATTGTCATTTTCTATTTTTTTATTGTTCAGATAATGATGAAAAGTCTCTTCAGATCCAAATTCTTGAGCAAAAAGTTGAAACGTATGTGTCCTCTTCCTGTCTTTTGCAAGCTCACTCTCTTTCTTTTTTCTCTCTGTGTCTCACACACACACACACACACACACACACACACACACACACACACACACACACACGCACACAGACATGCACGCACACACACACAGACACACACGCACAGACATGGACATGCACGCACACACACACACACGCACACACACACACTCACACACACACACACACACATGGACATCACGTGCACACACACACACACACACACACACACACACACACACACACACACACACACACACACACACACACACACACAGACACACACAAAATTGCATTTTGTCTTTAGTCTTCCACCTTGTTAAATGGTCTTTTTTAAACCAAGCTCAGCAAGTGAAATAGCAAGTTCCAATAACTTGTTTTTGCATTTACTTTTGCCAGCTGAGCATTTATTTTACCCTTTTTATTTTTGTAGACTCACAAAACAGCAAAACCACATTTAGTGAGTACAAAAAAAATGGTAGCCATTTGTTTAAGAACTAAAGCCATTCTATATTTGTCCCTAAAAGTGATGTGTTTTATTATCAGAAATGTTAATATGCTGCCAGGAAGCAGTGGAATAGTTTTTTCTTACCAGATTTTGGTTGTACATTAACACCCTGCTGGATAACTTTTGTTCTCTTATACCATGTATGATGTACTTTTAGTCCACTGTCGAATAGTAATTGGTAAATTGTTGTTGCTGTATTAGTTTTGGATTTGATACAGTACTATCCTGTTTAGCCTTTAAGACTGTTATATCACAGACTTTCATTTTGTTAATCATCGTGCTAGGAGTTTCCTAGCTGAAAAGATAAGACTCTTAAGGAAAAACTCAACACCTATCTATACAGAGGCTGTTGTGGGCCCAGTAGAAGTGACACTAGCACAGTTTGCTGGATGTCTTGGGTTTAAGGCCCATGTGAGAGTTAATATTCTTTCACTTCAGTGATGTTATATTATTAAATCAATTTCAAATTATGCAAATATATATGAAGTTTTCTTTAAATACCTTCTATCATTTGTTAAATTGCAACTACTTTAAAATGTATATGATCACTTTCCATTTCCATTATTGTTCTTTTAATCTCTAAGGTATTTTTAAAGAGTTAAAACTGTTTTTTCTTTCATTATGAATAGCAATCCCAACTTAATGAAGTTTTGTCACACTTCAGAATGGAACATTCTTAAAAGTAATATATTTTCTTATGCAAAATGTATTAAAATTCATTTGCAATAGCCAGATATTAACAATACCATCGATATGTGCTTGTCTCTTAGCATACACAGTGCACAATCTAATGCTGAGTATTGAAGTATCTTGTCTTGAACAATGTGTAAGAAAATCTAAAAGCATTCCAGATACGAGTCCATTTATAGGCAGGGTTGAATGAAAATTAGAACGGCCATTAAAAATTAGCAAACTGCTAAATTTCCAAAACAAAAGTGCAGCTCCCAGGTCTTTCTAGCACTATAAACATAATGGTTGTCAAAATCTAAATATCTATACTGTTATTATAAATTCAGGATTAAACATGCCTATTCACAGATGTATGTTTGCATAAAAAAGAAGTAATGTACTCACCATAACGTTCCATGTTTGTTGTCCATCTCGCCTTCATTCTTACTGGTTGTGTTTGGAACCGATTCCCAGTTCTGACTCGGCCGCATACTAATGCTCAAGGACTTCCACTGGCTCATGGCTGTATCCCTATCCCATCATGCACTAGTGAAGCTCCCCAGATCTTGTTTGCTGATAACATTATGAACCAAAAGTAACATCAATACCTATTATGAAGATAATGAAGAAGGCCAGGGACACACTTGCCAGAGAAAGAGCCTCTTGTCCTCTACTGTCCTCCTGGAGCCAAAGGTAGAGGGAAGGAGGGTGGGATGTAAGAATGAAGGCAAGATGGACAACAAACATGGAATGTTATGGTGAGTACATAACTTCTTTATGTTATGTTGTCCTATCTCGCCTTCATTCTTACTGTTTGGGACAGCGTCCTTAGCACCATATTTCTTGGGTGGCTCACGGCAGTATATTCTTCAGGACAGTAGATCCAAAGTAGGCCCTGTACCTGGAGGTTAATTTTAATGAGTGATAAAGATATGAGGCATTGCCCAAGTCACAGTAACACAAATGCTATCAAGTGGTAGCCTCGCTCTAAAAGCAGAAGAGGTTGCCATGGCTTTTGTGGAGTGGGCTTTGACTTTAAAGGGGAGAATTTTGTCATGGGATTCATATATAAAGGTGATACAATCTGACAGCCATTTTCAAAGAGTGACCTTAGATATAGGGGCACCTTTCTTTGCTTCTGAAAATGACACAAATAACTGATCAGATTTCCTGAAGTCCTTTATTCTGTGGAAGCAGAAGCATAATTGCCTATGAACATCCAATTGGTGAAGTTTATATTCTGCCTTGCTGCCATGATTTCGAAAGAAAATTGGTAACTCTGTGAACTGATTTAGGTGAGATTCTGAACATACTTTTGGCAGGAAGGATGGGTTTGTGCAAAGGGATACTCTGTCTTTATGAAAAAGCATATGGTGGCTTGATTGATGAAGTTTGCAGCTCTGAAACTCTTCTGGTAGAAGTGATGGCAATCAACATACTTGTCTTCCATGTTAAAACTTTTAGATCACATGATGACGCAGGTTCAAAGAGGGGTAGGATCAAGCAGAACAGAACAAAGTTTAGGTCCCATGATTGCAGTGGTGTTTTTATGGGTGGTCTTAAAAAGCTAGTACCTTTAAGGAAGGCTTTGCATATTTTGTGAGACCTCAAATTACGGTCTATATTATATGAATGAATGGTCATAATATCGAACGCTCTAAAGAGCAAAAATTCCGGACCTCAAACTCATTATTGTGGGGGACTGTGCCCTCCACACCCCCCGCTAAATATATATACCAACTCTGAGATTGCACTGCAGTGAGGAAAGGGCAAATATTCCGACCTTTACTGTACTGCCATCCCACAAGAAGCACTTCGAGGTCCGGCATTTTCATTCTTTACAACATTCAGTATTATGAACATTTGCTCATATAATATTGACCCTCAAATAAGGGGTGAAATCGCTCATATGGAAATTAGATATTGTTGCTAACTGTACACAAATGGTAGCTGCAGCTGCGCCTTCTTTAAAAAGTTTTGCCAGAAATTCAAGGGTAGAACTTATAGGAGGAGAGAAGGGGTCAATGGGTCTTGTCAGAGCCCAGGAAGAAAACCAACTTTCTTGTAGAGGCTTTATGAGAAAGGACCAAGATATGCCTGACCGAATGAGAGAGGTTAGGAAGCCTGCCTATATTTGGAATCAGAGCAGCCATGCTGTCAATTTTAGGGTTGGAAAACAAGGGTGGAGTGTTCTGAACATATGAGTCAGGAGGTCTGGAACTGGGTCCATAACCCATGGCTCCTGCTGAAGATGAGACCAAAGGAAAGAGATCCAAATGTGATGAGGCCAATATGACGCAATGAGAATTAGCCTGCTTCCCAACGAATTGGCTTTCTGAAGAACCTTGGGTATTAGTAGAAAGGGAGGAAAGGCATAAAGAAGTTCCAGGGGTCAATCATGTACAAATGCATCCCTTGGTGACTCCCCCGGAGGGGGGATTAGGGCAAAATAGCTGCTGCATTTGACATTTATGGAAGTGGCAAAAAGGTCACAGCAAGGTTGGCCCCATTTGTGGAAGATCCTCTCTGCTACTTCTTGTTTTAAGAACCATTTGTGGGGCATGAGAATCGCTCTGCTGAATTTGTCTGCTATAATTTTGGACCTTCCCAGGATGTGTGTTGCTATTAGAAAGTGTTGGGAGGAGATTGCCCATTGCCATAATCTGAGGGCCTCTTGACAAAGTGGGTAAGACCTGGTCCCTCCTTGTTTGTTTATGTACCAGATGAATGACATGTTTTCTGTCTGAATTGCAATTGTTCTCAGCGGAAGAGAGTCCTAGAGTGCCTGCAGTGTCAAAAGCACTGCACTCATCTCTAGAATATTGATGTGCAAGTGGGCCTCGTGATCCTGTCAAGTGCCTTGAACTGTCCTGCCCAGATAATGCCACCCTACTCTATCTGGGAGGCATCCGTGGTCACTGTGGCCACCGGCTGAGGGAGAAAAAAGGCTGACCAGATGTTACATGACTGGAGTGAAGCCACCAGCAAAGGTCCTTCTTGCAGGAGTCTGTTAACAGAATCTGGTGAGATATGGGTAGTTCTTGTAATGACCACTGGGTGAATAGAAGCCACCACAGAATTTTCATGTGCATGCATGCTAGCAGAACTAAACTTATCACAGATGCCATGGTGCCCAAGACTTTCAAGACTGCTTTTGGCTGTACGTTTGTTTTGGAGAGAAGGTTGGAGACTTGCTGTCTCAGAACGAGGACTCTTTCTGTAGGAAGTTTTGCCTTCATGTTTATTGTATCTAGATCTGCTCCTATAAACATGAGAATGTTGCGATGACAACAAGGCAGATTTTTCATAATTTACTATGGTTCCTAGGTGAGACCAGAAAGAGAGAGCGGTGTCTCTTGATTCCAGTGGTAGATGCTTGGTGGTGGCAGTTAGCAGCCAGTCATCTAGATATGGAAACACTCGGAATCCTAGACATCTCAGGTGAGCCGTGACTACTGCCATGCATTTGGTGAACACTCTGGGGGCTGTGGTGAGACCAAAGGGCAGATCTCAAAACTGGTAATGACTGGCTCCCAGCCAGAAGTGCAAATGACTCCTGGATGGCCTGTCCATCTTTATGTGGTAGTATGTATCTTGGAGGTCTATAGAGCACATCCAATTGTCTTTTCCCAAAAATGGAAGAATTGACTGCAGTGTTACCATGCAGAACTTGGTCTTTTTTACTGATTCATTTAATTGGCTGAGATCCAAACAAAATTGGTCTTCAGTCCCCCTGTTCTTTTTGGCACCAAAACAAATCCTGAGTAAGTTCTGGATCCAATTTTGTTTGCGGGGACTCTTTGGATGACTCTTTTGTCTAGAATTTCTAGAGTTGCTCGATTGCTCTGACTGGGTGGAATGTCTGGGATTTTCTTTATGTTTGGGATGGGAAGAGAAAATGGTATGGAGTATCCTTTGGATATGATACCTTGTACCCACTTGTCTTTTGTTATTTCCAGCCAGGCTTGTAGGTACAAAGATAAGTGATCCCGACTGCCTCCAGAGTTGGACAAACAGGCCTCACTTCAGGAGCACTGAAAGGGCTGACTACAGAAAGAATCTCTGTCAACCTGGTTTTGCGGACCCCCTCTGCCATGTGGATGGCGTCTTCCTTTTGTACTTCCCCCTCTGCCCCTAGCGGAAGAGTCACCACGTGTGTCCTGAAAAACTCTATGGGATTTATGGAACCACATCTTCCCCCCATTCTGGCCTTTTGGATAAGGCCTAGAAGGTACAGAAAAACAGACTCCTATGGCAGAGAGAATCTTTCCTTCTTGTTCACACCTGGTTAGCATCTCCTTAACTTTTGGCCCGAACAAGGACGAGTCATCAAATGAGGTATTAGTAAAAGAAGATTTGAAAGGTTCCGCAATGTCACATAAGTGCACCCAGGAATGTCTCCTTAGGGAAATTCCTGAACCAGCTGCTCTGCTCATGCCATCTGCTGCATATGAAATGAGCCTCATAGAGGAGTTGACCACAGAATTTAAGGAGAAGATCTGAGAGGAAACCTTGTCTGCTACCCCTGCAGCTACTGTACCTTGGAGAGTATCTCCTAGCTTCTTTAGGAGATCTCTTTGTAGCCTTGCAAAATGCATCAGATAGTTCAGCGATCGGAGAGAAAAGTCACTAAAATTGTATTTCCCATATCTGTCCATCAAATGAGACTCCTTGTTCAGTGGATGGACAGACAAAGATGTTTCAGAAAGTTTCTTTTTGGTGGCTGCTACCACCACCATAGCATCTACAGGGACACCCTTGGACAGAAAGGCTTTATCTAAAGGGGCTGTAATGAACTTATTTGGCCTCCTAGGGACAGGCTCCACTGCATTTGGAGACTCCCATGCCTTTCAACTAACTAGTTTCATAAGTTCGTCGAAAGGCGGAGACACCCAAGTGGCTGAAGGGTGAGACCCAAAAGCCTTCAGGTAAACAGACTCCTCATCAGAAGGGTTGATGGGCTTCCAGCTGCCTCTCTGTTTAAGGATTTCTAGGATGTCTGCGAAAGAGACACCCTCTGATGGTGACCGTGGGGACCATTCTGACTCATCAAGGTCTGTGTCTGAGGTGACTGAGGAGTCCAAATGCTTCCAGTTGAAGACTCTCTTATGAGGTACCTCTTCAGAAGGGTATTCTGGAGAGGATTCAGAAGAGAGGGGTTCACCCGATGGGGTACCCTGAGGCCTAGCATCTCTGCTGGTCTGTGGATGGTGTGGTACAGGGATGGATACTGGCACCTTAGGGGAGGAATGTCGGAACCACTGAGTGGATATGTCTTAGGACAGATCCCTCTCATCATCAGCTCAAAAGCCCTCCTCCCCTGATCCAAAGACACCTCCGGCTTTGAAGAGCCAGAAGAAATCCCCGGAACCAAGGGGGTGGGCTCCGAAGCTGATGTAGGAGCCAAGCTCATCCGCGTTGAAGCCCCAAGAGGCAGGGTTGGATCCGTCAATGTCCGATCCAACTCCCCTCCTCGGACCCAACTGGAGAGCGTCAGCTCCTAGACCCCTCTGATGGAACCGAGGATGTCAGAGCAGATGTCGGTTCCACAGATACCAGGATGGTTCTTGGCAATGATGGTTCCACAACAGTCGGTTCCAAGCATTCTGGCTCCAAGGTCCAGGTTCGGCTTGGAGGAGGAATCGAAGTCAGTGGGATGGTCTTGGTTGGCTCCGAATCCCTGTGGGTTGGAGCTGAGAGAAGTTTAGCTAGTGCTGGTGTCTTCAGAAGCCTACGTATCACCCTAACCACATCATCATCCGATAGACTTTGGGGGGACTTAGGAGAGGGTAGGAGACCTTGCTGATTGTAATATGGGTGATCTCAAGACAGGAGTAACTGGCTCCAATTCTGAGGACTGGCTCCTGAGTTCAAACTCCATTGGTACCATAAAGATTGGACCTGAAGAAGTAGATTTTGTCAGTTTCGATGTAGTTGAAGCTGGAGATGCAATTTTGGTTAAATTGTTTGATGGCTCAGATTGTCCTGAAGAGGGAGAAGATCTTTTTGTTGATTTTTCTGACCTAGATGAAGAAGATTTGACTGATGCTGATGTGCTTGAACCTTCTTCAGTAGCTTCCTGGAATGGGGATTTCAAAAGACCTCACACAATCAACTTACTCTTATGCTCTAACAGCACCCTAGAGCTGAAAGAATGGCATATTGAGCATGTCTCCTGAAGATGTACTGCTCTGAAGCAGTAGACACATATGGTACGGGAGTCAGTAATGGACATCTGCTGGCTGCATTTGGTGCACTTTTTGAAACCCGAAGGCTTAGATTCTTTATGCTCCTTGGACATAATTCAAACTTGGTGCACACATACGCAAGAGCAGACCAACAAACTGCAACAACAACAATTTAACAATCTCACAATTTAGCAGCATAAACTATTAAGGAACAATTTAACAGTGTAAACTAGTAAGGAATGATATATATATACATATATATATATATATATATATATATATATATATATATATATATATACACTCTTCACATGTGATCCAGCACTATAAACTCAATGCCATAAAAACTGCCTGATTCAGCATAAATCCACAATGTACTACAATAATCCATGATAATCCGTCGTTTTATTCCAAAATATATGGATAAATGGGGAGGGTTGCATCAGGATGGGCATCTGGCATAAAACTTGGCCGAATTATTCATGCAGACACCAGTAAATATTTACATACAGGATCGGTCCGGGTCCGGGTTAACAACGACCGCCACCAGTACTGTTAGTCAACAGGGTGCTGGTGGAAATTGGGCTACTGTTGGCCAAAGGAGGAGAGGAGATGGAAGGCATGGCTGAAAGCAGGAAGAGAGGAGAAAGGCTAGGACTGTGGTAGTGAGGGTCGGAACTTTGAATGTTGACAGTATGACTGGTATAGGGAGACAGCTAGCCGATATGATGGACAGAAGAAAGGCTGGCATATTGTGTGTGCAAGAGACCAGATGGAAGGGGAATAAGACTAGGTGCATCGGAGGTGGGTCAAATTGTTTTATCATGGTGTGGATGGGAGGAGAAATGGTGTAGGAGTTATCCTGAAGGAACAGTATGCTAAGAGTGTTTTGGAGGTGAAAAGAGTTTTGGATAGAGTGATGTTTATGAAGCTGGAAATTGATGGTGTAATGATGAATGTTGTTAGTGCATATGCTCCACAAGTTGGGTGTGCGATGAACGAGAAAGAAAAAGTTTGGAGTGAGTTGGATAAAGTGGTGATGACTGTACCCAAGGGTGAGAGAGTGGTGATTGGAGCAGATTTCAACGGGCATGTTGGTGAAGGGAACAGAGGGGATGAGAAAGTGTTGGGTAGGTATGGTGTTAAACAAAGGAATACAGAAGGTCAGATGGTAGTGGATTTTGTGAAAAGGATGGACATGGCTGTGGTGAATATGTATTTTAACAAGAGGGAGGAGCATAGGGTGACATACAAGAGTGGAGAAAGATGCACACAGGTGGATTATGTCTTATGTAGGAGGGCCAGTTTGAAGGAGATTGGAGACTATAAAGTGGTGACCGGGGAAAGTGTAGTTAGGCAGTATAGGATGGTGGTTTGTAAGATGATGTTGGTGATCAAGAAGAGGAGGAGGAGTGTGAGGGCAGCACCAAGGATCAAATGGTGGAAATTGAAAAAGGGTAATTGTGAGGTGGAGTTCAGGGAGGAGTTAAGACAGGCACTGGGTGGCAGTGAAGAGTTACCAAATAGCTGGGTAACTACAGCAGAGCTAGTAACGGAGACGGCTAGAAAGGTGCTTGGTATAACATCTGGACAGAGGAAGGACGACAAGGAGACATGGTGGTGGAATGACGAAGTACAGGAGAGTATATAGAGAAAGAGGTTGGCAAAGAAGAAGTGGGATTGTCAGAGAGATGAAGAAAGTAGACAGGAGTATAAGGAGGTGAGGTGCATGGCAAAGGCTAAGGATAAAACATATGAAGAGTTGTGTGACAGGTTGGACACTAAGGAGGGAGAAAAGGACCTGTACCAATTGGCTAGACAGAGAGACCGAGCTAGGAAAAATGTGCAGCAGGTAAAGGTGATAAAGGATAATGAGGGAAACATACTTACAAAGTGAGGAGAGTGTGTTGAGCAGATGGAAAGAGTACTTTGAGGGGCTGATGAATAAAGAGAAGGAGAGGGAGAGAAGGTTGGATGATGTGGGGATGGTGAATCATGAAGTGCAATGGATTAGCAAGGAGGAAGTAAGGATAGCTATGAAGAGGATGAAGAATGGAAAGGCTGCTGGTCCAGATGACATACCTGTGGAAGCATGGAGGTGTTTAGGTGAAATGGCAGCACGGTTTTTAACCAGATTGTTTAATGAAATTTTTGAAAGTGAGAGGATGGCTGAGGAATGGAGAAAAAGTGTTTTTGTACCGATCTATAAGAATAAGGGTGATGTGCAGAGCTGTAGTAACTACAGAGGGATTAAATTGATCAGTCACAGCATGAAGTTATGGGAAAGAGTAGTGGAAGCTAGGTTAAGAAGGGACGTGATGATTAGTGATCAGCAGTATGGTTTCATGCAGAGAAAGAGCACTACAGATGCGATGTTTGCTCTGAGAGTGTTGATGGAGAAGTACAGAGAAGGTCAGAAGGAGTTACATTGTGTTTTTGTAGACTTAGAGAAAGCATATGACAGGGTGCCTAGAGAGGAATTGTGGTATTGTATAAGGAAGTCGGGAGTGTCAGAGAAGTATGTAAGAGTGGTACAGGATATGTACGACGGTAGTGTGACATCAGTGAGGTCTGCGGTGGGAGTGACGGATGTGTTTAAGATGGAGGTGGGATTACATCAAGGATCAGCTCTGAGCCCTTTCTTATTTGCAATGGTGATGGACAGGTTGACAGACGAGATCAGACAGGAGTCCCCGTGGACTATGATGCTTGCAGATGACATTGTGATCTGTAGTGAGAGTAGGGAACAGGTGGAGGAGACCCTGGAGAGATGGAGATATGCTCTAGAGAGAAGAGGACTGAAGGTCAGCAGGACTAAGACAGAATATATGTGTGTGAATGAGAGGGAGAATAGAGGAATGGTGAAGATGCAAGGAGTAGAGGTGGTGAAGGTGGATGAGTTTAAATACTTGAGATCAATAGTTCAGAGTAATGGTGAGTGTGGAAGAGAGGTGAAGAAGCGAGTACAGGCAAGATGGAGTGGATGGAGAAGAGTGGCAGGAGTGATTTGTGACAGACGAGTACCAGTAAGATTGAAAGGGAAGGTCTACAAGAGGGTATTGAGACCATCTATGTTATATGATTTGGAGACAGTGGCACTGACAAAAAGGCAGGAGTCAGAGCTGGACGTGGCAGAGTTAAAGATGTTAAGATTTGCACTGGGTGTGACAGGGGTGGACAGAATTAGGAATAAGTATATTAGAGGGTCAGCCCAGGTTGGAAGGTTTGGAGACAAAGCCAGAGAGGTAAGATTACGTTGGTTTGAACATGTACTGAGGAGGGATGCAGAGTATATTGGAAAAAAGATGCTAAGGATGAAGCTACCAGGTAGCAGGAAAAGAAGCAGGCCTAAGATAAGGTTTATGGATGTGGTGATTGAGGACATGCAGGTGGTTGTTGTTGCAGAGCAAGATGCAGAGGACAGAAAGAAATGGAAACAGATGATCTGCTGTGGCGACCCTTAACGGGAACAGCCGAAAGATGATGATGATGATTCGGGTTGGTCTTTTCTCTCCCCTTTTCCTGTCATGGGGGAGTGGTGTTTGGGTGATGAAATTCACAGATATAATCCACTCTATCAGTGATACTTTTTGTTCTCCGGGTTTTTGTCTGGACTCATGGAAGGGTTATGAGGATGTTACAGGAATTATTGACCCTCTGAACTATGACTGGGAGATGGGATGGGACATTGATGGTACAGAGCAACCTGCGGCCCTGGTGCTGTTATCATTTCTGCTCTAGCTTGAATATTTTGAAGCATACTTACAGTTGTTATTTGTGGAGCTGAGGGGAGGGAGAAGATTGCTGCCGTTGGTGCTTGCCCTGCATGGTTCAGATGTGTGCCTTATGCCAAAGTGCTGTGTTCTGTATACAGATGTACTGAGCGGGGATAAGTCTCTCTCAAGTGGATTCTGAATACTGGACAGGTTTTGAGATTGGCTGCTGCTCTGTCAGTCTTTTTATTTGTTTTAAGCTGGATAGATATTCTGGATGGCTGGACATACACGGATGAATTTTGTGTTTCTGTGGCAGAATAATAAAGGGTTGAGGGTGGGATTGCTGAACTCTTTTGTAGGAGTGAGACAGCTGATGTGTGGGTTGTATGGTAGGTTGTAACGATGCTTTTGCTATTTGGTTCAATTGCAGTTTATAACTGCCTTTAGAGTTATTTAATTTTTGTCCGAGAGCTTGGAGTTCTGGGCAGCCTTGAGAGTTGATTGAATAAGAAGAAACAACAGTTCTTTGTGTTACACTTGTGAATGTTCTGACATACCTTGTCATTTACTTGTTCCCCCCTCCCCCTATGCCTTTCCTACAGTACTTGAGCTTGTGTCATTAAATGTGTATTTCAGTCTTTAATTCTTGGCAAGTTATTTAGTCTGTAGTACTCTTGAATCTAATTCTTATTTAATATATTCCATGCAAACTGAATAATTAAGTCTCATATTCTGTGCAATAGCTACATGTGCAATATTGACTGAGTGCTGCTACTAGTTATATGAGAAAATAACCTATGTCATGGCAGCTGTCTGCTGCTACTGTGTTGTTAAATAGTCATGTTGCTTTCTTGTATTTGTCTGCACTTTGAGACTGAAGCAATGAAATTTCTTTCAGTTTACACTGTTGTGTGGGTCTGAATGACAATAAAGTTTATTTTGTTATAGTTCATCTACATACCTTATGATTGTATGCCTGTTTAACAATATATGGCAAAGATAGGCGATGGTAACAGAGAACTAAACAGTTGTTTTAACTGTTTTATGAATTATTTTGCTATCAATTTTAAACATACTTGTTATTTGACTAATTATATTCACACTTATTAAATCACTGGTTTAGCATCAATATCACTACATAGGTTCATAGGTTTATAGGCATTTACTAGGCTAATGACCCTTGGTAAGTGTAAGCATGGGCTTGGGAGATGAAACGTTTACAGGCTGTCTGTGTCCCTTAGAGACACAGGTGCCAAACCAGGGATGAATTTCCTGTTCCCCATCCAATAGGGAGAACTCTGTTTCACATGGATAGGGATTGTGTTCCAGAGAAGTGATAGTTTCTGCGATACATACCTGTCTCTCCAGCATGTCCTATTTATATCACAGACAAGGTTTGAGTCTTTAGAATGGGAAATTCTGGTGCTGCTTGTTTTGCAGACCTGCAGGGCGGAGTCTGACAATATCTTGTATGGTAGGCATAGATCTCCTCTCAACAGTCTGTAAGAGACAGAATACAGGGAAAGGGCCTTGAAGCAGTCTGCATAGGGCATAGGTTCATAGGTTCATACTAGGCTATCTGCCCTAGGGCATTTATAAGCCTAGCCAGAATGTGTTTGGCTTTCGCCACCCATTTTAAATTTATTTTGCTATGCCCTTTTTTGAGATTAGTATACTGTGCCTCTGTCTAACAGTGACACAGAAGTGATACCCTGGGTAAACCTCCGATCTCCCATCCACTCATCAAGATTCCTCTTGAAGAGAGTCAATGAGGGACTCTGCCTAACCTGGACTGGGATTTTATTCCAGAGTGAAGGGAGCCTCTAGGTTATGAATCTGTCCCTCCAGCATGTCCTATTTATTTCAGTGCTGAGGTTCAAGTCTCTCGAGCGCGTAGCTTGATGGGATTTGGATTTTCTGAGGTGCAGCATGTCCATTAATTCCGGGTTGGACATGGCTTTATACGTCAGGCACAGATCGCCTCTGAACAGGCGGTATGCCACTGAGTAGAGCTGGAATTTCATATGGAGCATATGGCATCTGTTTGATCCCTTTGATCCTCTTGGTGAGGTACTTTTGGGGTCTTTCCAGTTGCTGCAGGTGTCTGGTAAGGTACATCCCAAAAGGGGCATTGTACTCAATTATGGGCCTGATGAGGGATGAGTAAAGAGGCACGATGACCTCCCCTGATCTAGATGTGAATCCCTTCATGATTAGGTGGGCTATATAAAATGTTTTTCTAACCACTTTGGCCACGTGGTTGTCAAATGAGAGATTGCTATCATCTTGGGTCCCCAGGTCCCTAATTACTTCTTCTGTACTTAATGGATTACCACCTATGTGGTAATTTGTGGGCACTTTGTTTTTGCCAAAGGGGATGACTATACACTTTTTGGCATTTAGCTTGAGGCCATGGCTCTGGCACCAGTTGTCTGTTTCTATGAGGCCCTTTTGGAGGATGCTTGTGTCGGCTGGAGAGTCGATTATGGCACCCAGTTTCTAGTCATCTGCGAACTTGGTCAGCCACAGTCCTTCCGTGTTGGCCTGTACCTCCGAGAAATATATACCGAACAAGAGAGGTCCCAGGACTTAGCCTTGTGGGACACCACTTGTAACTGGTTTGGAGTCTGACATGGCTCCAGCAATTCTAACCATGTGGGTTCTGTCCTTGAGCCAGTTTGCAATCCATCTAGTGACATACTGGTTTATATTTAAGCTGGTGAGCTTATCTATAATGCCAGAGTGGGGTATTGTATCGAAGGCTTTTGCGAGGTCCAGGTAGGCTGTGTGGACCACCTTCCCCTCGTCAATGGCCTTGGTGACTGTTTCAAAGAAATCAACCAGGTTTAAGAGGCAGGGTCTGCCCTTAACAAAGCCGAACTGGGTAGGATCCAGTGTCTGTAGGTCCCCAATATCTTTATTTATGAGGTCCATGATGATCCTTTCCATAGCTTTGCAGACCAAGCTAGTCAGGCTTATGGGGCAATAGTTTCCAGGATCCATTGAGGCACCACCTTTATGGAGAGGGACCACTGTTGCTGTACGCCACTCTTTGGGCACATATCCTGTAGTAAGGCTGAGATTGAACAGTAGTTTTATGTTTGAGTTTAGCTCTTCTTGGAGTTCATGTAGGATGCAGCCCGGGACACCGTCTGGTCCCATTGATGCTGTGTTTTTGCTTTGGAGAGGGCGGCTCTTACCTGAGCATCTGAGATGTCAGGGGCAGCACTCTGCTGGGATAGATATTTGCCCTTTGGTGAGGTGGGGAGAAGTTTGCGCTGAACCTGTCAGCTAGGATGTTGGCAATGTCTGTGGGTTCGTGTATTTTTGTCATTTTGGACTAATTCTGAGCATATCTGGGAATTACCACCCAGGTTCCTAACATAACTAAAGAAAGCCTTGTGATTATCCTTAGTGTCCTGTGCAATTTTTCTCTCGAAGCTGGCCTTAGACAATTTTATGAGTGCCCATAGTTTTTGCTAATACTGATCAGTGATGCCTTCCCTTTTGGGATTTTGCTCTATCATTTAGTAGCTTCCTCCTTCTATTGTATAGTTTGTTTATGGCTGGGGTCCACCAGACAGGACGTCTGCCTTTGGAGGATTGGGTCTTGGTTTTATTTGGGATCACATGATCCATGCATTCCTGAAGGTGTTCATAGAATGCGTTTATAAAGGATTCTGCGGTCTGGGCCGTATTTTCCACAGGCCCGGGGGCTTTGAAGGATTCCACCTCGGTTTTGAGGAGTGTGAAATTTGCTTTAGAGAAGTTTTTCACTGTGGTTTTCTGGGCAGGGGGTGGGGTCGGGATGTGACTATCCAGTGAGATTAGTTTATGGTCTGATCTTACCAGTGAGGGATACACTTCTGGTCTGGAGCATAGAGTCCCCATGTTGGTGATGATCAGTTCCAGTATGTTTCATAGCATTTGAGTTTATAAATTCTAGGAACCTTTGGGCTAGGGTGTTGGAGCTAGAGTAATGCTCCCAGTCTATGTTTGGGTAGTTGAAGTCGCCCAATATAATGGTGTTTGGAGAGACCTTCATATTTTCCAGTGTTCTCAGGAAGGCCGAGTGGGGTTCCTGGGTTTGGGAGGGTGGTCTGTAGCAGGCTATAAACTGGAAGGCAGTTTTACCCACTGTTAGTTGCACATGGATAGTCTCTGATGCTTCGTGCTTTGCCACCAACCTGGAGATGTGGGTATCTTTGATGAATATCGATACTTCCATCCTTTTGTGGTTCGGTCCAAGTTTTGGGGCCGAAAAGCATGGTATGAGGTATAACCTGGTAGTGCTGGGGTGCTCTCGGGAGCCCTGAACCAGGTTTCTGTTACTGCACAGATATCGATGTTCTCCATGCTAAGGAGAGTTTCGAGTGCATGCATCTTGAGGTTTAGACTTCTGGCGTTGAGTAGCATTACTCTTAGTTTCTTATCCCTTGTGATACCTATGGAGGTGGGTTTGTCTTTTGAGCCTTGCCTAAAAAGGCACTATGGGGTAGCAAGAGCCTTTGCCAATATCCGAAAGCCCAGGGGTGACAGGTGCAAGCCGTCCCTAGCGAAGCATCGTGGCTTGTCGAGCATATCATCCCAAGCTGACAGGCATTGGATCCCCTTTGAATGACACCAGTACTTAAGCCAATTGTTGAAATTGATCATCTTGTCTTCATATTGTGGCATCATTCTTGGTGAGGGTAAGATGCTACTCAAGGTCAGGGTCATACCGGCCTGGGCTACATGCTCAGAGAGCTCCTCTATGTCTCTTTTCATGTAGTCCAGGGAGGTACGTCTCAGGTCATTGACACCAGCATGGACAATGACTGAGTCATATTTGTACTTGCCTTGGAGTGACCTGAGTGGTTGTGTTATGTGGCGGATCCTAGCGCCTGACAGGCTGCTCACCGTGACCCTCTCCTTGTTCAGCCTGGTGAGCAGGACGTCAGTGTGCCTGATGATAGAGTCACCTATTGCAAGTGTATCAGGTGTGTTGTTTAGCCTTAAGGGCTGTGACTGCTCGGCACACTGGCTTTGTGAGATATGTGTTGCACGTGTTTTGTTTTGGGGTAGCGGTTGCTTGGGTGTCTGCTTTGGAGGTCTCTGCTGCTTAGGCTGATCTTTATTTAGAGCCTCCGAGTATGTTTTTGTGTGATTATGTGTTTGGTTTGCTGTCGTGGTAGGTCTATGTGAGACTGGAATTGTAGTGAGTGTGGTTTCCTTCTCGTCCTGACCGGTTATGCCAGTACTGAGTTGAGAGAGCTTAGCCTCCAGTTTGGCTATATGGTTGCATCTCTCACATGTGTTGGAATTTGTTGGGAGGAGGAGAGGGTTGTCTGTGTACATGAGGCAGTTGTAACATTGCCTCAAGATTCCCAGATTCACCAGCTGGACCGGAGAGGAGATTGACAACTGAACTTTGGACATGCTAGAATAATATTGGGAATTCCTTTATAATTGAAAACAAGGGCCAGTGGGTAGTGAGGGTGTAGTGCTTTTAATTTTTAGTGCTGACTTATATAATTGCTTTAGTGAGCAAGTGCCAGGTAACTTAAGTGCAATGTGTTACAGGTAACTTAAATGCAAAAACGACAAACAGTAACTTTCTTTCAAGTGAAACAAGGATGTCTCTTATGCCCTGTATTCTTGTAGTGGGGACCCTCTTTGCATGTTCCAGTTGTTGGATGTGCCTGGTTAGGTAGATACCCAAGGGGGCATTGTACTCAATGACAGGTCTGATGAATGCTGTGCTGAATACAGTGGAACAATGACCTTGAACCTACATGGCATATGTTTTTTTTTTAAGTTGCAGAACATAAAGTGATATCTTCACTGCTTTAGACGTGTTATGATCAAAAGCAACATTACTGTCTATGTGTGTTCCCCAAGTCCCTGACTACTGGATCAGCTCTTAGGGGTGTGTTGTCAATATGATAGTTAACAGGGATGAATGACCTCCCAAAAGACACTATTATGCACCTTTTGGCATTTAGTTTTAGTCCATGGCTCTGACACCAGTTTGTTGAAACCAAATTGGGTTGGGTCCAGTGTCTGGAGGTTTCATAAGTCATTAGTGATTATTTCTGTGTAATTCTTTAAATGGCTTTGCATATCAGACTAGTGAAATTAATGGGTCTGTAGTTTCTAGGGTCTGTAGATGGCCCACTTTTGTACAGAGGGATTACTGTTGCTGTTCTCCATTTGTGAGGCATGACACCTTTTTGAATGCTACAGTTAAATAGCAATTCTAGAGGGCCTAACAGGTCATGTTACATGCACTGTAGAATGCATCTTGGGATATTGTTAGGGCCCATTGATGCAGTGCTCTTGACCTTAGAGAGAGCATCAAGGACCTGTTCCCGAGTGATAGCAGGGGGAGTTATATTTGATGGTATTTCCTGAGAGAGGTTTGAGGTTGAGGAGAGAGGGATAAAGGGGTCTATATTATAACATCGAAGTTCAAAAACTTCAAATGTTATAATATTGAACCATTTAGTACGAAAGCTGAAAATAGTGAAGCCTCGGAACATCAAAATTTTACCTAGGGTAAGATTTTGGTGGTCCGTGGCTTTGCTATTTACAGCAGTGTGGTGCAATGGTTACAGACCAGGTTTACGGAAGTGAGCGAACGGAGGTTACGGATTGGGTTCAGGTAAGTGTTGTTCGATGGTTACGGACCGGGTTAAGGTAAGTGAGCGAACGGACTGAGTTAAGGTGAGTGTGCGGTAGTTAGGAACTTTAGGGTTAGGGTGCGGGTGAGTTGAGTGTGCGGTAGTGACAGACTTTAGGGTTAGGGGCGGGTTAAGTGAGTTAGGGTTAGGGCACGGGTCAGGTAAATGTGCGATTGTGTGGACGTGAGGGTTAGGGTGGGGTAGGTGAGTTGGGGTTAGGAAGCGGGTTAGGTGAGTGTGCGATAGTTAGGGACCTTAGGGTTAGGGTTGGGTTAAGGTAAGTGGGTAGCTAGTGGTGTATGTCTGATTTAGTGTAGGGTTTTGTGAAGTGTATGTGTGTGGATTATTTATTTTGGTGTGCTTGAGTTGTGTGTATGTTTGTCGGAACAGCAATTTTTTTCCCTGGGAAAAAATTCGCTATTCTGACTGTTCGGTTTTCTTGTGTTTCGATTGAATGGGGTCGATATTATAACATCTGATGGATGGAGCTGAATTTGCTGGCTAGTAGGTTTGCTATATCTTCTGGTCTTTTTCAATTTCTCCAAGTCTTTTGGGTTTCTAATACAATGATGGAAATGGACCCCATTCCTAAGGTAAGGTATAATTTAAGTTCATGAAATTAACATTGTTTCAATCTTTGATATTAGCCAGAGGAGCTCTTCTCAGCACCCGCAATGTGCCAGTAATGACTCCTTCTGCAATTCGTATGGAGTTACATGTATTGGTGACATATCTAAGTATGATTCTACATTCTTTTTTAAAAGACCCATTGCTCCTACTACTACTGGAACTGTCTGGATATCTTTCTTCCACTTTGCCCTCATTTCTGCCTGCAAATCCTGATACTTTATGACTTTGTGTCTCTCTGTACTTAAGACACTGTTGTCATTGGATGTAGTAATTTCAGTAATCAATGCTATTTTTGTCTTCTTTTCATGGTCTACGATATCTGGTTTTCTTACATCTATTTTTTGAACTGTTGGTAATGGATGATCCCATGTGATGTAAATTTCATAATTTTCTATAATGCCTTGTAGCTCATTTCCAGTGTTTTTCAGCTACTTCAGAATTATAATGTTTGCACAATCCCCAGAGCAACACTCTTGCTACATTATTATGCTGTTCAGTATACAGTCCTTCTGCCATTAGTATATCACAACCACCAACAAGATATCCAACTGTTTCCAATTCGGTTTTACAAAACCTACATTTGTCTATTTCTCCCACATGTTCAATGGATTTTGTAAACCAACGTGTATATAGTCCACTGTCTTGCACTGTCAATATTAACCTTTCATCTTTTGGTTTAAATTCACCTTTCCTTAAACATTCCTGAGTTTGATGCTGATTAACATGAGGTTTTTCAAAGAGTTTTCTGTACTTGACACTATGTTTATGTATTATCCACATTTCTTGAGTTCTCATCTGATCAATCACCTTATATTCTTTCTTTTGTTTTTTGATATATTCAGGTGCTAAATGATTTGTATCTACTTCTAGTTTGATTTCCAGTCCTGCTTGACACCGATATGCTTTAGCTGAACTAAGCAGGGAAGTCATCTTACATTTGTTCTCCTCATGTTTCAAAACTTTCAGTACATTTGGGTCTTGTGAGGTCAGCAGATATGTATGCAGTCTCACTATCACAGATCTATACATGTAATCAATTTCAGGGAGGCCCATACCTCCTTCAGAACGGGGAAGTCTTGGTATGCACTGATTTTTATAAATCATTTGATGAGCATGAAGCATCCTTGTTTTCCTGTCCAAATTATGCAACCCCTTGTGGGGCCAGTCAATCACTCCAAAATTGTAATTTAGTACAGGAAGAAAAAATTGGTTTATAGCCTGAACTTTGTTCCTAGATGTCAATGCTGCTTTTAGTATTAATTTAAGCCTTCTAAAATATTCCTTACTAAGTTTTATTCACATTTGTTCATGTTTTATTGTTGCTCCTTCATCAATTCTCAAATATGTATATACTCTTTCTTGCTCAAGTTCTTTTATATCACATTATTGTCCCAAACTGATGTTTCCTTGGTGCTGCAGTTTTCCTGCTTTAAAGGTTGCTTTTGCACATTTATCAAGAGCAAATGGCATTCTTATATCATCTGAAAAACTTTTGACCACTTGCAGTTGTGCTTTCAGTTCCTCATCTGATGAACTATACAGTTTTAAATCATCTACAAAAAGAAGATGAGAAGTCTTTACACTTTTTTGTTTTCTAGGAGCCAAATTATAGCCATGACCTAATCTGTTAAGTAGACAGCTTAATGTGTTAAGGGCAAGACAAAAGAGCAGCTGTAAAAGAGAGTCACCCTGGAATATTTCCCTTTGAATTTTTATCCCTGGAATAATAATCTCTCCTTCATTATTGCTTAACTGCAAAGTGGTTCAATCAGTGTAGGGTATATATTATATATTTTTAAGCACTGTTTTATCCATGAATGTGGGATACTGTGAAATGCATTTTCATAGTCTATCCATGCCATTCTTAGATTCTTGCCTTTTTTAGAGTTCTCCATTCTGACATTATTTAAGATCAAATGAGCCTTTGTTACGTATGACTTTCTTTTATTACCTTTTTTTTCTATTGCCATGACTGAGTTTTCTTCTAAATGACTATAAACTCTGTCATCATCAAGTCCAGTATATAGTTTATAAGTTGTCGGAAGGCAAGTTATTGGTCTATAGTTTTTAGGATAGCTTGCAGGTTTGCTCTTAAATGAAGTTTGATAACAGAACAATTTATCCAGAAATATCTTCAGATGGGGGTTTAGACTGAAATAGTAATGGGTTTCAAGAGGGTAAGGGAAGAAGATAGTTGGAGGGAGGATTAAATTGGAAATAGGATTATTGGGAGGAAGTGAGGTAAGTGCAGGGAGGAGCTTAATAAGTTTGTGAGGTGTAACTGGGTAAAGATATCACATTTTGGCGTGAGTTACGTCTGTGATGACCTGTAGGTATTCCTGGAGACCAGGTAGCCCTAGGGTTATTTTTTGGTGGCTGCTTGTAGGAGTCAGGTTGTGGGTATGTGTATAATATATATATATATATATATATATATATATATATATATATATAGATATATATACATATAATTTTTTGCCTCTCTCAGGATCTGGAAATGTCTTATGGTTGTAGGGGGGTGACGGCTTAGCAATGCTAGGTAGTCCAGGTGTAGATGATGGACCAATGTTGTTTCAAAAATGTAGCTGGTTGGTGGTCTTAGGTCATTTTGTTGGCAAGGAGTCCCGTTTTCATCATTTTCATGCTCCAGTTTGGGTATTGTATTATTGCTCCTATGGCAGTTTTTTGTTGTGAGTGTTTTTTTCTGTAATCATATGATGCTTTCTAGTGTCAATAAGTCACGGTTACTGTTTGCTCATTGAGGCAAGCCTGCAGGGTAGGAGGATGTATGCAGAGGGGGACAGTTTTTTGTAGCCTTGTACTTGCTGGATTTGACTGTGGCGTTTCTTTGCCAGTGGGGGGATATTGGATGGCTTTGTCGGCAGATCCCCAAAGCCCTGTATAGGATCTGACCGGGTTAAGAAAAATCAATATGACAGACTTTTATGTTTGTAAAGACAAGGAAAAACACTTCAAGTAACCCCCATATGTACAACAAAGTAAATCTCTTGTAATGTTACCATATCTATGAAAGACTAAATTCTCTTAATGTTATTTGAAAAAGCCTTTGGTTAATTTCACTTGGGAGTCATTGATGTTGGTGGTAGATTACGACAGCCGTTCCCTGATATAATTTCCTCAGCCGAAGCAGTGCATGTCAGATATAGCCTTTGACACTGCCATCTTGATAGTACAGTGAGCAGTAAACAGTAATGGTTAGAGGAGGGCAAGAAACCATCCACCTGGTCTACAGACAGTATGCTATTAATTTACTACAGACTGTTTCACAGGCTCCGAGAGGGGTGGAGTAATGACTCCGCTCATGCACTGTGTGCTGCTAATGGACACTGAAGCATGGCTGTAGTTACAGCTGTGCAGATTTTGCAGAGGGCAGTTTTATGACAAATCACTGAGAAATCCATTCAGGATGCAGTCATACAATAGTGACTCTCATTCCAGTTCCAGCCTTGTGCCCTTTAGAAAATTATGCTAATGCAAACCTGTTGTTCTACCTACTTTCTAAGTTGGTAAGACCAATATTTAAGGAAGTATCCGTATTTTTCCTCTAACAGGTTTTGGGAATATTGGAGGTTTAGATCTCTTGCACTGACCACAGACATTTCGTTTTATTTATCATACAGTGTGGCTTCCTGTTAATCCGCGGGAACGACAAATCATGGAGGCTTGAAGTCAGGACATAATGGCAGGCATTCTAGTCCAGACCACAGATCTGTCAATTATGCAAATGCATTATTCTAGCTACCATTAGTATGTGTAGAAAGAAATAAAAGGGACAGAGATGTGGTCAGGGCTAGGGGACCAACGCATATGTGTGGTGTACCATGTGGAAGCAGTTACTGCTAGGGGCTCCATTTCCATTGAAACTATGGTTTTCTGGTAACTCATTGAAGGTTACGGTAAGGAAATAATGGCAGACCTTAGAATGAAAAAGTCAGTTGGTCTAGTTTGTGCTGTCTTTGTTTGGGGTTGCTTTGAGAAAAACATGCTAAAATGTTAGAGCTTCCTCTCTGAGAATTTTGTGCATGTTAAAATTAACAGGGCATTGTTTCTTCTGTAATTTGCCAATCCAATAAGGTGATGTCAATTATTTAGGTATAGAAATCCTGCAAGAATTTGGCAAAGATAATCCTGCTAAGTAATCATCCTAATTTTATAAAGTTATTTACCCCACTAAGGGTGGTGGCGGTCTTGTGAAGCAGACTTTCAGGGGTAAGAATACTTGCTTTGTTGGGTTAGAATGGTTTCACCTGTTATGGTGGTGTTTGTGCTGGGCTACTTAGTTGATGATCACTGTTATAGATTTTGGGGTATGTTGGATGTTGTTGCTGATACCGTTGTATCAATTATCCGAGGGTTGGAAAGGTTGACTTGTTGAGTTTCCAGATTTCCTTTGCAGTCAGTTGCTTGTTTAATTTGGGTTTATTATCTGCACTGAGCAAGGGGTTACTGCAACTGCAAGGTGGTGGTGTAGTGTGGCGTGTTTGGAAGGAAATTGTTTTGATCATGGCCGTGAGCTGCATTATTAACAGGTGCCTTCCCCGGTGTATGTGTGGTGCAATGATAATCATCTCACATGGGATAGCATACCACATAGCTGGAATGATTTTAGGGGAGGGCTCCAGAGAATCAGATTTAGGCCTGACATTTTCTGTCCTGTTGGTGCACCTTCGTCCTTGTGTTGGCTCTGTTATGTTTCCAATGATATAGCAGGTCTGTGGCTATAAGGGGTGGATTGTGGCTTGTATGAGCTTATTTGTGATTGGAAATATTGTGTAATTCTTAATTTGATTTTAACATTAGCAGGGGTAACAGATAGAAACCAAGAGTAGTTTGTTCCTTTAAGAAAAAAAATAGTGCATAATATGTGGATTAATTGATAGCTTAATTTTGAACATAATATGGGAACCAATTTCCAATAGCCTCATCCCTCACACTATGGAAAGGTATGCACAGATTGTCTGGGTATCTGACTCATAGTTTTGTCGGTTTCTCACAGTGTTGATTATTGGCTAATTTGTATGAGGACAGACTTTTGAGTTCAAAATTCCCACCCTTCAGGAAACTCATGTTAATGCGACAGGGTTTGGGCTCAGAATTTGGTTTGACCAGACCAGTTATATAGGTCGTAAGATCAGTATAGCTATGTAAGACCAATATTTACTAAATAATAGGTTGAGGCATCCCTCTCAATGGCACAGAGTGTTGCAATATGTCCAGAGTTTGGCCCTGTATTTTAGTTTGTTTCTCATAAAACTATGGTTGTCCAGCAAATCATCATGAAATCAGAAAATAATGACAGACATTTGAGATTCAGGCTTATACTGTTCAGAGAATTTATGCTAATGCAAAATCTATTATTCTATCAGCTTTCTAAGTTTGTAGGAGCAACATTTGGTCCTCCCATTATTTATGGCTTTGTCCAGACTTCTTGTTCTAAGAGGGTGAGAAGTGTGGGATGAGAGCATCTGCGCTGAATGTCATTGGGTGGCGGGTGGAATGTGCCAAGTATTACATCCAAGATGACCTGTTTCCACAAACTGGATAGCTATCTTAATGCTGGCGGTAGGGGAAGGGCATAGGGGTATGGTGTTTGTTGCATAGGTACAAGGTTAAGGGCTGATTACCAGCTTTAATTAGGGGAGGGGCACAAAGCTTGTAGGGATGAAGGGGCTGAAATGGTGAACTTTGGGAGGGATGGGGCTCACTTTCAAGAGGTATTTTACCTGTTTTAAGCACCGTAACTTTATTGCTGGGTACATGTTGCTGTTAAAGCCTTGGTAGAGTAAAGCAGCACAAGAGACTCTGCCAAGGTTTCACTTCCTATCAGAGGAATAGGTACCTTTGTTTAAGTGATTGTGCAGGAATGTCTGTGTAGTACTTGATTACAGAAAGACTCTAATACTGTTTTGCGCATTAAGTTAAGTTGACTCATATGGTGCAGTTGGGGATTTTTGGATGGAAGTCACTAGGTAATCAATGTATTTCCATGTCTGCAGTTACTGCTGTCTGAGTCATAAAGCTGTTTGATGCATAATGCTCCATCACTGGTGGAAAAAGTTTTTGCTGGAGATAAGGTGGTTCGGGGTTTTTGAGAATAGGGGATGCTGGGCAGGGTAGAGGCTGTGTAATTGAACAAGGTGGACCCTGGGCAGTGCCCACAGTTATGAAGTTTTGGTTGTGAGTGCACAGGGCTTACAGTTGTCTTTTCTTTTGCACATGGGGAGTGCAGAGTGAGCATCAGTTGGATGCCTAAAGGAAGTGCACTTGAAAAGTGATGGATGCAGCTGCAATGGGTTTTTTAGCCACTGGATTGGTGCATAATGCAGTTACAGGTAATCCTACTTTAGTAACTACTCAGTTAGGCATGTCAGACTGGGGTGGAACTTTTAGGGTGCATTAATAGTTACCCATCCAGTTTACTGTGTTTGTAGAGGGCCCACACTGTGTTTGGTGTGACAGGATGCTGGAGTTTGTTCCTAAGGTGTGGAATTTTCAGGGTGACAAATCTGTACCTCAAGTAGGTATTGGTAATGTTACATAACAGGTTAGAGTTTTAGAGAGAGTACCACGAGGACCATTTCATTTATGATTTGGGTGAATTACATAGGTAGGGTTTCAGAAAGCATTGTAGGTATGCAGGTGTTTTCGGGATATTTTGGGAATGGGGTGCTTTGTTGTCTATGGGGGAGCTAGAGTAGGCCATGTTTTAATTCCTTACTAGCTGCATAGGTAACATGGAGGATTAAGGTTAGTTCCTGAGTGCTGTTGCTAGGGTTCTAGCCAGGATTGTCATTAGGAAATAGTGAATTTTGAGGATGTTTAAGGTTATTCAGGTGTTTAGGGGTTTCAAAGCAGTCAGCACATTAAGCAGGAGCATAGTACTGTAGTAGCATTCCCTTTCAGGTATGATATGGGGCTGTAGTACTTCGTTGCTGCACAGCATAGGTGTGTTTTCAGGAACTAGTTCATGGGGGAACTAGGGTAAAGGAGCATACTTCTACTTAACAGTTTTTCCAGAATGTCAAAATTTTGGTCTTAGATTTGGGCCATTTTTCATAGAATTCTGTTTTTTGGCAATTAGAGTCAAATCAATAAAATCTGGAGTTAGAGAATTCCCTTCAGTAAGTTCATGCTACTGCAAGTTTGTTTTATCTTTTTAAGTTTGTGACAGCAATATTTGAAATTATCCCTATTTTGGGCTTTGTCCCACTTTTTATTATGGTTTTCTCCAGATTTCTTGGGCTAAGAAGCTAAGAAGTATGTAAGAGATTGTATATCTTGGAAATGTAATCTGGGTGGAGCAGAGTTATAGGAAGAACAGCACTAAGACATGCCTAGTGAGGAGGAGGCAGTGTAAGACTGATGAGCAGTCAAGTTCTGGCCATGGCAAGATGGTTCATGATTGAGTTGTTCAGGAGAATTGCATTGGTAGGCCATATGGGCATATATATATGAACTAGACAGCAGGTGACTTGGGGTGTAGATGCAAGTGGTACACCTGATTTGCTGATGTTATAGTTCAGGGAATAATTAAGTTATTTTACTGACCAAGCTATAATAATTGGAAGTGTAATCAGTTTGTATACATGCTTTTGGTGTATTGGTTTTGGGAGAGAGGATTTTCACTCATTTTGGGAGGCTAAAGGGGGCGGGATTTAGGCCAGGAAGCATGCAATTGGGCATGCATGGTTGCAGGTGGCATAGCAGCCCCTTTCAGTCTTTGTTGAACATTTGCAAGGTTGCGAGTTGGTAATAATTCTGGAGTTACAGTTGGAAGGTTAACAGAGGATTGGTGATTTCAAGGTAAGGGTATTATGTGGTCTACTGTGGTTATTTTGGCTTTGGAGGAGGGCTCATCAGTTAAGTCAGCTATTTGGATAACTTGTTGCTTTGGCAAATTTTGTTAGGCCACTGGGAGGTTGATGACTGGGATCCAGTTAGTTCAGAGGGTATGGCATACACCAAATTACTTTGGTTCGACCTTTAGGTATGGTTAGGTTTGTTTTGGAAAGTTGTTGGAAGTTTTGGAATGAAGGAGGGGGAACAGCCTGGTCAGGCTGGTGGGCAGAGAAGAGGGCCAGGGTTGTCCTTCTTGTGTTGCCCCTCTGGTGTGGAGGTTCATTTCAATGAGTTGGGAAGTGCAAGTGAGCATTTGGACATTGCTTGCCAAGTATAAGTAAGCAAGCAGAGGTGAGGACTCTGCGTATTTGGTTGAATGGTTATTTCAATGAATTAGTGAGTGGTTGGATGCTGCTTGATAGGTAAAGTAACCAAGTGGAGGTAAGAATGCTGTTAACTTGGTCAGGGTGAGCGGGGTCATGCTGCCCTAACTTAACTGTTATATGGATGTTTATGCCCTGATTAATAAATGAAAATATTAGTTGGTCAGTGAAGTTATGTTTATGGAATTTTAATAAAGGTTGTCAAATGTCATTTGGTGTGATATGTGTTTATTGAAGGGGACCTGGACAAGTAGGAGTAGTTTTTTCAAGTTCATAGGTTCATAAGTTCATAGGTTCATACTAGGCTATCTGCCCTGGGGCATTTATAAGCCTAGCCAGAGTGAGATTGGCTTTCGCCACCCTTTGATTTTGAGTTTACTGTGCCCTTTTTAAGGTTAGTTTACTGTGCCTCTGTCTAGTAGTGACACAGAAGTAATCCCCGGGGTAAACCTATGATCCCCCATCCACTCATCAAGATTCCTCTTGAAGAGAGTCAGTGAGGGGCTCTGCGTGACATGGACTGGGATTCTATTCCAGAGTGAAGGGAGCCTCTGGGTTATGAATCTGTCCCTCCAGCATGTCCTATTTATTTCTGTGCTGAGGTTCAAGTCCCTCGAGCGCGTGGCTCTAAGGGATTTGGATTTTTTGAGGTGGAGCATGTCCATTAATTCTGGGTTGGACATAGCTTTATATGTCAGGCATAGATTGCCTCTAAGTAGGTGGTATGCAACTGAGTAGAGCTGGAGTTTCTTTATCCGAGCAGCATATGGCATCTGTTTGAGTCCCTTGATCCTCTTTGTGAGGTACTTTTGGGGTCTTTCTAGTTACTGCAGGTGTTGGGTAAGGTGCATCCCAAATGGGGCATTGTATTCTATTATGGGCCTGATGAGGGATGAATAAAGGGGCACGATGACCTCCCTTGATCAAGATGTGAATCCTTTCATGATAAGGTGGGCTATATAGAAGGTCCTTCTAACCACTTTGGCAATGTGGTTATCGAAGGAGAGATTACTATCAACTTGGGTTCCCAGGTCCCTAATTACTTCCTCCATACTTAATGGGTTACCACCTATGTGGTAATTTGTGGGCACTTTGTTTTTGCCAAAGGGTATGACTATACACTTTTTGGCATTTAGCTTTAGGCCATGGCTCTGGTACCAGTTATCCGTCTCTGTGAGACCTTTTTGAAGAATACTCATGTCAGCTGGAGAGTCAATTATGGTGCCCAGTTTGCAGTCATCTGTGAACTTGGTCAGCCACAGTCCTCCCGTGTTAGCCTGTACCTCGGAAAAATATATACTGAACAAGAGAGGTCCCAGGACTGAGTCTTGTGGGACACCACTTGTAACTGGTTTCGAGTCTGACATGGCTCCAGCAATTCTGACTCTGTGGGTTCTGTCTTTGAGCCAGTTTGCGACCCATCTTGTGACATAGGGGTTTATATTTAAGCTGGATAGCTTATCTATGATGCCTGAGTGGGGTATTGTGTCAAATGCTTTTGTGAGGTCCAGGTAGGCTGTGTGGACTACCTTCCCTTCATCTATGGCCTTGGTGACTGTTTCAAAGAAGTTGACCAGGTTCAAGAGACAGGATCTGCCCTTGACAATGCCGAATTCAGTAGGATCTAGTGTCTGAAGGTCCCCAATGTCTTTGTTTATGAGTTCCATGATGATCCTTTCCATAGCCTTGCAGACTAGGCTAGTCAGGCTTATGGGGCGATAGTTTCCAGGGTCCGTAGAGGCACCACCTTTGTGGAGTGGGACCACTGTTGCTGTACGCCATTCTTTGGGTACATATCCTGTAGTAAGGCTGAGATTGTACAGCAGTTTTACGTGAGGGTTTAGTTCTGCTTGGAGTTCATGTAGGACGCAACCCGGGACACCGTCTGGTCCCATTGATGCAGTGTTTTTTGCTTTGGAGAGGGCTGCTTTCACCTGAGAATCTGAGATGTTAGGGAGGCAGCACTCTGCTGGGATAGATTGCTCTTTTGGGGGGGGGTGGAGAAGTTTGCACTAAACCTGTCTGCCAGGTTGTTGGCAATGTTTGTGGGTTCAGTGTATTTTTTGTCATTTTGGATCAACTCTGAGCATATCTGGGAGTTGCATCCCAGGTTCCTAGCATAACTAAAAAATTATCTTTAGTGTCCTGTGCAGTTTTTCTCTCGAAGCTGGCCTTGGAGGATTTTATGAGGGATCGTAGTTTTTTGCTAGTACTGATCAGAGATGCCTTCCCTTTTAGGGATTTTGCTTCCTCCTTCTGTTGTACAGCTTATTTATGGCTGGGGTCCACCAGACTGGATACCTGTCTTTGGAAGATTGGGTCTTGGTTTTGTTTGGGATAGCATGATCCATGCATTCGTGGAGGTGTCCATAGAATGCATTTATATAGGATTCTGCAGTTTGGGCCGTAGTTTCCACTGGCCCGGGGACTTGAAGGATTCCACCTTGGTTTTGAGAAGTGTGAAGTTCACTTTTGAGAAGTTTTTCACTGTGATTTTCTGGGCTGGGGGTGGGGTCGGGATGTGGATATCCAGTGAGATTAATTTATGGTCTGATCTCACCAATGAGGGGTATACCTCTGGTATGGAGCATAGAGTCCCCATGTTGGTAATGATCAGGTCAAGTATGTTTTCCCCTCTTGTGGGAGTGGTGACTAGTTGTTCCATAGCATTTGAGTTTATAAATTCCAGGAACCTTTGGGCTAGGGTGCTGGGGCTTGAGTAATGCTCCCAGTCTATGTTTGGGTAGTTGAAGTCACCCAATATAATGGTGTTTGGAGAGATCTTCATATTCTCCAGTGTTTTCAGGAAAGCCAAGTGGGATTCCTGATTTTGAGAGGGTGGTCTGTAACATGCTACAAACTGAAAAGCGGTTTTGCCCATTGTTAGTTGCACATGGATGGTCTCTGATGCTTCGTGCGACGCCACTAACCTGGAGGTGTAGGTATCTTTGATAAATATGGATACTCCCCCTCCTTTTGTGGTTCGGTCCAAGTTTTGGGGCCGAACAGCATGATATGAGGTATAACCTGGTAGTGCTGGGGTGCTCTCTGGAGCCTTGAACCAGGTTTCTGTCACTGCACAGATATCAATGTTCTCCATACTGAGGAGGGCTTTGAGTGTGTGCATCTTGAGGTTTAGACTTCTGGCGTTTAGCAGCATTACCCTTAGTTTCTTATTCATTGTGTTGTCTATGGAGGTGGGTTTGTCTTTTGAGCCTTGCCTAAAAAAGGCACTATGGGGGTGGCAAGAGCCTTCGCCAATATCTGAAAGCCCAGGGGTGACAGGTGCAAGCCATCCCTAGCGAAGCAACGTGGCTTGTCGAGCATGTCATCCCAGGCTGACTGACACTGGACCCCCTTTGAATGACACCAACATTTTAGCCAATTGTTAAAATTGATCATTTTGTCTTTATACTGTGGCATCATTCTAGGTGAGGGTAAGATGCTGCTCAAGGTCAGGGTCATACCGGCCTGGTCTACATGATCAGAGAGCTCCTCTATGTCTCTTTTCATGTAGTCGAGGGAGGTATGTCTCAGGTCATTCACACCAGCATGGACAATGACTGAGTCATATTTGTACTTGCTTTGGAGTGACCTGAGTGCTTGCGTTATGTGGCGGATCCTAGCACCCGACAGGCAGCTCACTGTGACCTTCTCTTTGTTCAGCCTGGTGAGCGGGATGTCAGTGTGTCTGACTATAGAATCACCTATTATGAGTGTATCGGGTGTGTTATTTAGCCTTAAGGGCTGTGACTGTTTGGCACACTGACTTTGTGAGCTATGTGTTGCACGTGTTTTGTTTTGGAGTAGCATTTGCTTGAAGGTCTGTTTTGGAGGTCGCTGCTGCTTAGGCAGATTTTTATTTAGAGCCTCCAAGTATGTTTTTGTGTGTTTATGTGTTTGGTTTGTCATTGTGGTAGGACTATGTGAGACTGGATTTGTGTTGTGTGAGGTTACCTTCTCCTCCTGACTGGTTATACCAGTTCTGAGTTGAGAGAGCTCAGCCTCCAGTTTGGCTGTATGGTTGCATCTCTCACATATATTTGAACCTGTTTGGAGGAGGAGAGGGTTGTCCATGTACATGAGACAATTGTAACATTGCCTCAAGATTCCCAGATTCACCAGCTGGACTGGAGAGAAAATCATTAGCTGACCTTCGGACATGCTAGAATAGTATAGGGAACTCCTTTATCACTGAATCAAAAAGGACCAATAGGGGACAAGGTAATTGTAGAGAGTAAAGGAGGATGTAGTGCTTTTAGTTTACTAGTGCTAAATTGTAAGATTGCTTATTTGGGCAAGTGCAGGGCCTTTGACTGAGAGTAGGGTGTTTAACTTGAGAGATAGAGCAGTTCTAAGGGAAAAAGTGAAGAGCAGACTTTGTGGAGCCGGGAATAGTTTAAACCCGATTAACTGGTGCTGCCTGATGCTGCTCTATGCGCACAATCGTGCAAAGCCGCACTAAAGTGGATTTTTATGTAGGGAACTTTAAAGAGCTAGAAATGGCCCAAAACGGCCAATTAACTACAAGATTCTTGTGCTGAGGTCACTCCTTCAGGGACAGATAGGCTGCTCAAGGCTCCCCACTCCCACTGGTGAGCAAAGAAACTTCCTTCTATCCCAGTAAGGAAATGGGCAACACAGGAACTATTCAAAAGTCCAGAATACAGCAAAGCCTGTATAAGGGACTATTCTAGGTTAGGAAAGGCGGGAAACAAGGATTTTTTTTTTGTTTGTTTTCTTTTTTTCACAAAAACAGTAGGAGAAGTACAGTAAATTCAATACACAGGCTAGTGCACTTGAGTGGGCAGCCTCAACAGTTAAATGCAAACAAACAAACTTTAAAAAGTGCAGGTATTGTAAAAACACAGAAAACAGGCTTAGAGCAAGTAAATCAGCAGTTTAAACTCGCTTTTCGGCGGGGAAGGATGGTCGCATAGGTAGTAACAAAAAAAATTATACTTAAATCTTGGAAGCAGTCACTCTTTTCGTTTCTCTGCTGCTAGCACCACTCTGCAGGACCACGAGGAGCTGTTGCTGAGTAGGATAAGCGAAAAAAATGCGCCAAAGTGGGTTTTTATGCAGGGAACTTTAAAGAGCTAGAAATGGCCCAAAACGGCCAATTAACTGATTAATTAATTAATTAAAGTTGTTAGCCAGGCTGGTGTCTCTTCTGGGTGTGCATATAAATAGTTCTTACTCATGGCTAAATCTTCATGTAAAGATGTTAATACTTTTAACCAGAGGTTAGGTACTGCATCTGGGCCTGGGGTTTTCCAATTAGGACCTTTTCTTTACTTTGTTTTAATCTCTCTAGCCATCATATCCTGTACATTCGAACTTCTTATTCTTTCTTTTACTTCTTCTTTCCATTTAGCATCTTTATGTTCCACAGGGTCTTCATAAATATTTCTCCAAAATATATCTATTTTTTCTTTTTTTTTGGTGGTGTTTCAATTCCTTTTGCCTTGTTTCCCAGTTCTCTATAAAACATATTTGGGTCATCAATAAATTGCTTATTTTGTACTTTTTCTTTATATTTATCTGCATATCTTCTAATTTTTCTGCCTGTGCTGATATTTTTAGTTTATTATTTACAGCAATGCATGATAGATCCTGATCTGTTCTGATACTGTGCATTGAGAGTATAGGTGGCTATGTTAACAATGAGCTCTGCACACAATTGAGTATTGTCTTTGAGATTGTGGACAAAGCTATATAACACCTTGTGGTTGTCCTTGGCCTGGGAGGCCAAATGTACCTCAAATTTGGCTTTGTTAGACTATTTGTCCTGTGAGTTGTTTGCTTAGTTTAGTGAGAGTTGTGATGATGGGAGGTACTGCCAGCCAAGCCAGGAGAGGTAGGGCAGTGAATGTGTGACGTGCCAGCAGACCTAGCTGGAATTTTGTAAATAATTTTATGTAATTTGTATATCAAATTGATTTGTACAGATGCTTGTGCTGAAAATGTATCTGTGAGGTTTGCTTGTGTTAAAATGTATCAATAGTGTGCTCTACTGGAAGTGAAAGAAATGTACATGCATTATTGTAACTGAATTAAATGTATATGTTTCAACAGAGTACATTGGCAGGGCAGAGGTTAATCACAATCCAGCTGCGGCAACCATTAAAATATATTTGCAATTAAATTACTTTATGGGTTAAGCCATAAAGATATTATCCCACAGTTTTGAATAGAGCCAGAGTTGCAATGTCTGTGCTAGAGAACAGTTGGTAGCTCCTGTAGGAAGAAGGGAAGTGTTTTATGGTTTTACGACTTCCAGGAGATCTGAGGAAAGTTTTATCTGTATGTACGGTAACACACAGGTGCTAAAATCCTGTCAGCTTCCAGTGTTGGTGAGTGTGGGAAACAAGGTCAGATGATCAGATGTGATGTCATTGTGTAATCAGCTTTGCAATAATATTTAGATATTAATAGGAAATTGCTCCCAGCTTTCTGCATTCTGTCTTGGATCTGACAGCGAGGTCCAAGTTATCTTGCCTTGCTGTGTTCAGTAAGTAACTTAACTAGGGAACAGTAATTCTTTTACATTAGTCAGGAAAATATAGTGAGATTAGAAATACTATTTTTCTATAACTGTGTGAAGCTTTCCATCTGTGTTATTTTTAATATTCCCTGTAACTGAAACTCTAGTGTTTACTATAAACAGATATTTAGTATTCTCATTTTTTATTATTTATTATTAAATATATTTAAACTTCTCATTGTGGCTGGTCTTTTTAGAGAATATTTAAGCAGTGAGAGTATTTGCCTTTATTTATTTGATGATAACTCTGGCCATCCTGAGAGCCTGGTTGTTTGGTCAACATTACCATTTGTATTAATATCAATTTCACTCAGTATAATTTTGTACCCTTGCAAGAGGCTTAGGTAACTGACTTTGTAGTGCTTGGTGGCAGTGATAACTACTTTATAGTCTGGACAGAAGGAGGCATAGTTAGTAAACCTGTGCCAGCCTCCCCCAGGTGTGTGTGTGTGTGTGTGTGTGTGTGTGTGTGTGTGTGTATGGAAATCAAATCTGAAAGTGTGTCTGTATGCTACTTGGAGCAGGGACACAAAGCACTAGTTTCACAAAGAGAGTGGTGGAGGACTTGGCTTGGGCACTCAGCTGAAGACTTAACTATGCATCTGTACCAGTGGGGAGTCTTACTGGGGACCTTGAGGGAGACAGATAGAGACACCCAGACCCTGGGCTGAGTGTGTGCTGTGTGTGCTCTAAAGGGAAATTATGCTTGATTCAGAGAGGTTTGCACCTGGAAATACTGTGTCCATTTGTATGCCAAGTGAACGTCCCTCTCCAGTGTCAGTGGTGAGGATTCAGGCTCCTTGATTACTGGCTCATCTTGGGGACATTGCATATTGGTCAGCAGTGGTGGGCATCATATATTGGTGGCAGTAGTGGCATCACAAGAGTACTTTTATCCTGCTTGGTGCTACACCTACTTATTTTTGCCATCATTTTCTTTCTTCTGTTATACAGCCTATTGATGTTGTGATTCCAGCAGGGTGGCTTGTTTTCTGAGTTGCTTCTGTACTTCTTCCTGTAGGGTACAGCTCCCTCTATGCAGCTATTAACATGCGTGTAGATGGAATCTGTAAACAGTTACACATAGGCAGCAGTATTCTCAGGGTTTATGGGGCTTGAAGTTTTGCCAGTTTATTACTTAATGATAAGTGCATAGCTTTAGAGTAGTTATTGAATATTCCTGGCTTAACTAGGGTTCCAGGTGTTATTTTTACTTCAAAGGAGACCATTTTGTGCTTTGATCTTGCCAGAGAAGACATTAAACTAGAGGTTGTACAGCACTGTCCTATATTAGAGAGGACCAGATTCAGTATGCTTCCACCTCTGGTTAGTGTATTAACAATCTGGTCAAGGGAGTTTGTGTTTAAGAAGTCCAGGAATCTATGTGCTTATGTATTTGGTGTCATATTTGATTTCCAGTTAATACTGGTGTAATTAAAGTTACATATGAATATTGTATTGGGTTGGATGGTGAGTGTTTCCAATAAGTTTAAACACATATTATGGGTTTTTTGGGAGGGGGATCTATAACTTGCAAGGAAACGGTATGGGATTTTGCCTATGATGATTTGAATGTGAAGCTCAAGTGTTTTGTCCTGTTTGACCAGCCTTGAGGTATATTTATTTTTGAAGTAAATTGAGACACCTCCAACTTTAGCCCCCGTCTGTGTACTAGCTGGTCTATATGTGTGGAAGGCATTATAACCTTGCACTACTGGTGCACTCTCCATGGCTTTTAACCATGTCTCAGTGACCACACAGTCATCAGCAATCTCTAGGATGATGAGAGCTTGTAGGGTGCAGAGTTTGTGTTTAGATTCCCAGCATTGAGCAGTAACACCGTTAGATTTTCTTGGTTTTAATTTGCTAAGTCAGATGTACTTCCAGTTTGGCATTGCCTAAAAAAGGCACACTGGGAGAGGACAATGTTTTAGCAAATATTCAAAAGCCTAGAGGGGAGAGGTGCAAACTATCCCTGGCATAGCAGTGCGATCTGCTGACCATCTCCTTGCATGCTGACAAATATTGCACCTCATCAAAATGACACCAGAAACTTAACCAGTTATTAAAGTCAATCATCTTTTGTTCACATTTTGGTATCATCCTTGGAGAAGGTAAAATGCTGATCAATGCTAGGTTCATACTAGCCTGGGACACATAGAGCTCTATGATGTCTCTCTTCGTGTAGTTTAGGGAGGTATGTCTCGGGTCATTTACACCCACATGGACTATGACTGAGTCATACTGGTACTTGTAATCCAATAACCTGAGTATGTGAGTAATGTGGCAGATCCTAGCCCCTGATAATCAACTGACCATGACTTTCTCCTTATTCAGTTAGGTGAGATGGACATCAGTTCGCATTTGAAGCTTCTGAGAGTATTTGCTATGTGTACTTCACCTAGGAAGACTTTGTGGTTTAAGAATGCTACATTTAAGTGCCTCAGCATATGTGGGTCTATGTTTTTCCTTTTGACTGTGTGAGATGGGTGCAGTGTGTGTGTGTTACTGACAACCTGATTGACATTAGGAGCTCTTTTATGTAAGAGCTTTGCCTCCATTGACATTGTGTAAATACATTTCTCACATACCATAACAGTTTTTTGAGAATTAACTGGTTGTCAGTAAACATGAGGCAATTTCTACATTGCCTCAGGATGCCCATTTCTACCACACTGGTAGCAGACATGGTGGGAAAGTTCATATCAATGGCAACAAGCATCCTTTTTTATGATTAGATGGCTGGACTGAGAATGTTAAATAATATTAAGAGTATCTGGTTTGTGACTGTGGGGGCAGTGCTCACTACTGCAAACTAGTTGCCTTGTGTAAAACTAGGTATTGGTGACATTTCAAGGGTGCTTTTACAGGAAGAAATGCCAGCTGAAGGTGTCTGTGTCTATATAGGCCACTGGCAAACACTTGAAGGGAAACTGATAAGCAGAGTCTGATAATTTATGGATCACATATTTAGGGAGATATTCTGAAGTTAGGTTGGACAGCAGCAAATCAAGCAGTACTTACTGAAAAGAAAAATTAGTTTTGTCAATAATGATGAAAAGATTTGATTCACCTGAAAGGCTTCTACCTGGCTACTACTAATGTTGGACTCACCAGAGCTTCATGCTGCTGGGACACAATGCTTATTTTCTTCTTCTCTCACCAGAAGCAAACAGTAGCACCAATCCCATATGAGAAACAGGCCACAGGCTCATTGGTGATCTTTCCCAGATGATACAAGGGTCTATAGGCTTGTTGTAGGATTTTCCTGATTTAAGCAACCAGACCAATCAGGAAGGCCCAACACAATCACTGCCCATTCAGAAACAGTCAGGAATCAACGCACTCTGCTTTTTCTTTTCACTAGGAACAAAATATAAATGTAAGTTCCAAGCTGGCACCTATGAAGCAGTTATTAGGGTTTTTGGTGATCAGCAGTGTCCAGGAAATAATGTCCCTATGCTCCTTCTCTTGCCGATAAAATGAAACAAACCAGAGGTCCAAATGTTTCAAGTATGAAACATACCCTTTAATATAAAAAGAGCAAAACTTTCAAGTTTCTTAGAATCTTCCGTAGTGCATCAATAAGTTAATTAACATTCTAATACCATCTATATTTATTTAATAAGCTGATTCAGAACTTATAAAAAATAGTATGCACTCTCACATTTGAATGAGAGGATTTAGATAAGCCATATCTCTTTGGAAATGACCTTGCTTCCAGTAATGATAGAAATTATAAGAATTGGTCTATAGGATATGCCATTAAGTATAATAGGCATACCTCTATATTAGAAAGAAATTGGGCTATATTAAATTCTGATAATGAGGTTAAGAAATTAGCTGGTGACAATGCACATCTTATATATAAAAGAAAAAAGAACTTGAAGCAAAGAATTATGTAATAAGGATTTAGGTTTTGTTATGAAAAGAGTAAGCTCTGCTGTTAATAAAAAAGCTATGATCCTCTGTTATAACTGTGTTTTTTGTAAGTAAATTACTTTAGCAAATGATTTTTTATATCCCATCTTTAATCAGAAATTTATGTTTACTGTTTTTGCTACATGTGGCACTATGTGATTTATCTTGCTAACTGTGTAAAATGTAACTGTTTTTACATATGTAAAACAAATTAGAAATTAAAACATAGGATAGCTTCTCATTTATCTGAAATTCGCAGAATAGACACAAATGCACTTTACAAACATATTGTACAAAAAGATAGTGAATACATTTAGGTTTAGAGTGCTACAGAAGTTATATGTAGAAAACAGAGGGGGGTTTGACTAATAGGACTGAATTTTCAGAACACAAGTGGATAAAGTATTTTAGGGCTGATTCAATACCAGGCCTCAATATCATGAATAGTGTCAAACCAGTTTTGATAAATAAGCAGAGTGTTACATTAAATAATAATAAAAAATTCCTGGGCTGTGTTAAGCTTGTTATAATTATTGTTGTTTTCTAAGTGTTTTAGTGTTTTTTTAAGTGTTCTGTTGAATGTGTTAAGCATTTTCTGATATATATATATATATATGTGTGTGTGTGTGTGTGTGTATGTCAAATTGCTTGATAGTAGCACGAGGCATTTTAAATTTTAAGTTTATTGAATTATTAACTCAGTATGTCATATGATGAACATACTATTCTTTGATAGGCTGGCTTATTAAATAAATACAGATGGCATTAGAATGTTAATTTATTGATGCACTGAGAAAGAGTCTAAGAGACCTGAAAGCTTTGCTGTTTTGATATTAAAGAGTGTGTTTTATACTTGGAAAATTTGCACCTCTGGTCTGTTTCATTTTATTGTATTATTCTTTACCATTGTCATTCCATTTAGCTGTCTCATTGTTTTTTTCTTTGATTCCTTCTCTTGCCAATAGCAAAACAGAAGCACTGATCCCAAGATAACTACTGACGGGCAGAATGTTGGGTCTCCAATAGTGGGTGGTCTTGGAGTAGATGTTGCAGATTTTAAATGTAAGATGGAAAAATGAGTTACTATCCTAAGAGTTGCAGTGTGCAGTAAGCAGTTAGATATGAATAAGGGTGTAACTTAAGTTTTACTTATCTAAGTGGGGAGCCACTACATTTAAGAGAGCAAGATAGATTGGAAGGGGGTGGGCACTTTGTA